>NC_057800.1:541818597-542154284 GCF_018294505.1 Triticum aestivum
AGGTATGAAGGCTGTTTGAGCGTCAAGGGGGACTCCTGAGCATCGCGACTCAGGAGCCTAACTGGTCACGTAGCCCCTCACTCCTTGGCTCCGTCCTGGTTTCCGGTCGGGACTAACGCTGGGTGAGGTATGCGCGCGGTCGGGCTCTGCAGACGTAGAATGGTAGATCCACCCACTTCACACCTCCCTACTTGCTGTTCGTGCGCCAAGGGGGACTCCTGAGCATCGCGACTCAGGGGCCTAACTTGTCACGTAGCCCCTCACTCCTTGGCCCCGTCCTGGTTTCCGGTCGGGACTAACGCTGGGTGAGGTACGCGTGGGGCCGGGCTCTGCCGGCGTAGAACATAAGCAAGTAGGAAGGAAAAGCGCAAATTTCGAGGAATTCAAAAGCAAATATTACAGTCCACACTGTTATCTCAATGCCAAACACAAGTTTAAACGCCTCCCCGAGGCATGATACATGTGCAGGAATTAAAGGCAGGACAGGAGCCACGACGGAGTCACTTGTCGGCGGAGGAGCAGCGCGGAATTGGTTCGCCTTACGAAGCAGTAGGGTCGGCAGCGCCTTGCTTCGGCCTGGTGCTGAAGGCCCGAAACTTCCCTAGCAGAGCCTCCACGCGACCCTTCACGGCCTCGGCAGCGGCAGCGGCACGCTCGCCGCTTACTGGCTCCAGCAGGCTGTCGAGGTCGACGCCGGGATCACGAAGGTAGATGTGGGTGAGGACCCGCGTTAGTGCTGCAGAAGACAGGACACGTGCCTCGGCCTCAGCCGTGGGGCCAAGGCCAAGGGCTACATCTTCGAGAGCATGAACCAGGAAGGGAAGCAGCTTGGCGGGGCCGTCCTCGGCGCCAGCCAGCGGGCTCTCCAGGCCGCTGTCGTAAAGCGTCCTCAACGAGGAGCGAGCCTTCGCCTCCATCTCTGTGAAGGCCACGCGGTCCTCAGTAAGAACCAGGGCCTTGTCGTCCAGCTCGGCCTTCCTCGCCCCTAACTCCTGCTCCAGCACGCCTAGGCGGTCGCGGCGCTTCCTGAGCTTGGCCTCCCTCTCCTTGACGGCCGCCTCGTGAGCCTTCACGCCTTTTTCCTGCTCTTGGCGAAGGCGGGCCTCTTTCGTGAGCTGGTCCCGTAGGCCTTGCAGCTCGTCCTCCAGTGCCTTGCAGCGACCACGGGCATCGACCGCCTCCCCTAGGGCTGCGTCACGAGCAGCCTTCACCTCAAGAACGACCTGTTTCTCCTCATCGCAAGCCGTCGAGGCCTGGACCAGCGCCGCCCGAATCGAAGCGTCGGAGCGAACCCATCCTGAAGCCAGCTCCAAGCGCCCGGCCACCAAGCGAGGGTCGGCGCCAAGAAGATCCTGCTGCAGTTGGTCCAGCTCAGCAGCAGCATGGTCCAAAACGGTAGAAGGAGTCAGAGAGACAGTAGCCGGTGGAGTAGGAGGAGAAGGCGGCAACGCGGCCATAGTGTCCTGAGGCGGAGTCTACTGCGCCCCAACGGCTGAAGTGGCGGCAGCAGGCAAGGACACCTCGGGAGTCACATGGGCCGTGGGGGCTGAGCTCGCCCCAGTCGGCTTAGCATGGCCTCGCGAGGATGACCGGGCAGGAGAAGCCCGTGCGTCGCGGTCACCCTCCTTCACGGGTAGAGGCGCTGCCATGGGTGGAACCTCAGGAGCTCCCTTCGGCTTCTTTGCTGCGGGCGCCAGCCTATCCAAGAGATGCGGACGTCAAGCCTCAAAAGCAGGACAAGAAATAAAGACAAGGATCAAACGCTTACGGGTCGTCGCTAGTGAGCTCGAGCGGCCTCTGGCCAAATTTGAAGCCTGAAAGCCGGCTGGAAGGGTCAACCTCAGGAAGCTTGGAAGCGGAAGGTGCGTCTGCGGTCCGCCTCAGGGCCGGGGTAGACTCGCGGGAGATCAGCCCGGTCCTGTCCTTCTTCGGGATCGGGGGAAATCTCCCGCCGTCCTACTCGCCGTCATCCTCGTCGTCATCCTCGTCATCATCCTCATCGTCATCGCTCGGGGAGAGGCGGAGAACGCAGGACCCGCGCCGGGAGAGGGGAGCCCTCGACTCTCCCTCAGTCGCCTCGGAGTCAGGCCCTCTTTCCCGCTCCCCTCCTTCCTCCTATTCGCTGGAATCGTCGGAGGGCACGTCCACCGGTTCCTCGGGAGTTTCCATGGGCACGGGCCCATCCCCGTTGAAGACGGGCATGGACTCCACTACCTGCTCCCAGTCATCACGGAGGAACAAGGGCATAGGAGCGCCCTCCAACCTCGCCACATCGCCCCCGACCAGAGATTGGAGGACCGCAGCCAGATCTCCATCGGCCCAGGCCGCGGGGCTCGGATGGGGCCTCCACATTGGAAGTGAGTACCACCGAAGCGGAGTCAGCTGGTGCTCCAGGAATTCCCTCAGCAGCGACGCGCCAGTCAGCTTCGCCGCTGCCATGTTGGCCGGCCTCAGATCCGCGTCCATCTTCTCCAGCACCAGCTTCGCGCGGGGGTCCGCGAGCTCAGCTCGACCCCAATCGCTGGAGCTCATGGGCTGCTCCGTGGGCAAGATCAGCCGAGGGTGGATGCGCCCAGCATCCACCAAGACCCACTTGCTCCTAAAGCCCTCAATCCTTTTCCCGGGGTTCGAGATGGCAATGGCGCCACCGTACGCGATGAAGCTCGCGCACGCGGAAGCAGGACCGCGAGAGGTCCGAAGGTAGAAGTAGTGGCGCAGCAAGGCCACTGAGGGCTGCACCCCTACGTGAGCCTCGCAGTAATAGGCGAAGATTGCTAGGAGAAGGACGGAGTTGGGGTGGAGATGCAAAGCCTGTAGCTTGTAATGGCGGAGGACAGAGCAGAAGAACTCAGAGAAGGGAGGCACCAGGGCGGCGGCAATGGCACTTACGAAGAACGGATAGAAGGTGCTCCCTTGGCCTTCCGGGGTGGCGGAGCCGGCCTTGAGCGCCTTCGCCCCGTTGATGCCCTGCGCCGCCGCCATCCGGCGCAACCGGGCAAGGCCCGCCTCCGACACGTTTGGCGAGTCCAGGGCAGACGAGTACCAAGCTCCGGCCGGGGACTGACGAGGCACCATGGCTTCCTAGGTCACGCGGTCGGAGTAGATATGGAGATTTTGGAGGAAGTAAGGAGAGGCGTAAGAAAGGGGATCTGAGCAGCAACCGAAGAAAGCAAAAAGCGAAGCTTGGGCAGATGCCGCTCCCTTATCAACTCGCGCGGTTGCTGAGGCGCCCATGTCCAGTCAACCGCCACGTGGCGCCCAAGGCCGCAGGCTGTTAGGGCCCGTGGCGCTTCGCTCTTACCCTTCCGCCTCCCTGCACGGCCAAGTCCGGGTGCGCCTTGGGCCCTAGGGCTACTGTCGGCGTTCTGGGAACGGGGGTCACCAGACTTGCCTGCCTGCGGCCTGCAGCGTGGCTCAAGGGGGGCCCCAGCACGACCCATCTTCATCAACACAGACCCAAGACCCTCGTGAGGGGCCAAGCCTCGCGGGGTGGATGACACGGAGCTTCCTCAGGCACGACCTCATCAGGATGGCTCGCGAGGAGGCGGAGAGATCAAGGCGGGGTACCTCACGAGGTGCCCGTGACGCAAGCCATGACGACCAAGGGCGCCAAGCGGGTGCCAGCCCGCGCAGTGTCCTCCTTTCCTCTTTGGTGCAAAGGGGGCAAGCGCAGCCATGGAGTACCGAGGCATCAGGCAAAGGTTGCCATTTCGGTGCAACGAGACCAAGACCAGGAAGACTGCAAGATGGAGGTCATCGTGGAGCCCAAGACGGCGTCACCACCAGAGCTTTGTGCAGGAGAAGACTATTTTTGTCAGGGTAGCGAGTACTAGCTGTCCCCCTTCAAATTAGCCCGCCATTGTTGGCTCCCTTCCCGCTCGATATTTGGGAAGAGGACCATGGCCTCTATAAATAGGACCAGCCACCCACAGAAGAGAGGGGTTCGGAGGGGTTAAGAGGAGAGGTTCGATAGGAGGTTGAATCGGAGAAAGACAATCAGAGAGAGAGAGAAGGGTGGCTGAACTCCTCCCACCAGTTCATCGCCCCAGCCAAGAACAGACCCTCGCGAGGATGTTCTTCCTTGTATCATTCATCATCATCAGCCCAAGAGGTAGTCCACCACACCACACACTGGAGTAGGGTATTACACCACAACGGTGGCCCGAACCAGTATAAACCCTGTGTCTCTTGTGTTGTTCTTTCCATAGCTTAGATCTTAGCGAGGCGGAGGGGTGCAGGTAGGTAGGAAGCGAGATCTCCGCGCGCACCCCAGTGTTCGAACCTCAAGGGTCTGCCGGAACCCGAAATCCGACAACATTTGTTGCGGTCTCCTTTCCGTCTCCATCCCAGTTATAAAACTGACATTATTCATTTGTTTACCGATCAGACAAACTCCCCCATCTCTCTCTCTCTCTCACACACACTACTCCTACTTCCACTCCCCTTCCCGACTAACGTCTCTCTCTCTCTCACACACACACAAAACTCTCGCTTTCGCACTCCCGACTCGTATTTCTCTCACAAACATTTATCGACTAGCCTCTAGATAGGTTTATACACCCGCACGCTCGTGCTTCCACTATCGCATACATGTCTCTCTCGCGCTCCTTGTATCTATGTAGATTTTTCTTCCCTTCTTGAGACACGCCCTCTCGATCGTGCACACACACACTATCGCCACATTTTAAGCTGATACCTCTTGCACACACACTCTTTTTGTCTTTGTCACACATGCACTCCGCCCTCCTCCTCTCTCCCTCTCTCTCTCACACATGGGCTTTTTGCAACAACTAGCAAGATGCCCATGCATTGCACGAAACATCAAGATGCATTTGTATGAGTAGTTTATCTTGTGGGAGAAAAGGATGAACGAGGGAAGGCCTTATTTTCAAATGTGGAGAGGGGTGTGGGTATCTTTTTGCAAAATTTCCATAGTTTCCTTCCTATCCACCAGATATAAATCGGACGACCTATATTGCAGGATAGCAGGCACACCATCATCACCAACTCTATTTTTATCTCTACTCTTATAAAAAGCATAGTCGGTGATGATGGTGTGCCTGCCATCCTGCAATATAGGCCGTCCGATCTATATCTAACGGATAGGAAGGAAACTATGGCAATTTACTCGCACTCCTCACCATATTTTCAGATAAGGCCTTCCCTCGTTCATCCTTTTCTCCCACAAGATCTTGATGTTCCGTGCAACGCATGGGCATCTTGCTAGTAAGAGTAGAAATTAGACATATACCACTTCTCAAATCTTGAAACCAACAACATTCCTCCCTTATCTCATCAAAACCGCCAAAGGAATATATTTTGAGTGAAACATAACATATTTTTAGTGATATACGTATTTCAAAACTAGACTCTTTTGAAAGTGCGTTATATCGACTAGAGGGGGGGTGAATAGGCGATTTTTATGAAATTCTTCACTGAGGAATTTGCCGGTGAGGAAATTCCTTAGCGAAGAACTACTAGCAGCGGAATAAGTACTCAAAAGTAAACACAACAGAATACAAGCATAGTCATCATGATGAAATGAAGACAGGCACAGAGTACAGGATGCGTAATCACAGGATAACACAGGATGAAGACAAACAGACTGAAGAAATTGAACTGAGGAAATTGGGAAAGTCTTCAGTCAAAGTCTTCAAACACAGATATGAACAAACATACAACACAGTTATGAGGAAATGAAAGAGTTGAGGAAATAGAACCAGTAAGCTTGGTGAAGACAATGATTTGGTAGACCAGTTCCAACTGCTGTCTCAGTTGTACATCTGGTTGGAGCGGCTGAGTATTTAAACTTGAGGACACACAGTCCCGGACACCCAGTCAAGGACACTTAGTCCAAGACACCCAGTCCTCACCGTATTCTCCTTGAACTAAGGTCACACAGACCTCGTCCAATCACTCGTGGTAAGTCTTCAGGCGACTTCCAAACCTTCACAAACTTGGTCACCCGGCGATCCACAATTCCTCTTGGATGCTCTAGGCCATGACGCCTAACCGTCTGGAAGAAGCACAATCTTCAAAGGTAACAAGCGTCGGATCCACTCAGGATCAATCTCTTCAGTGATGCTCAATCACTTGGGGTTTGTAGGTGTTTGGGTTTTGGGTTTTTGGTTTTTCCACACTTGATGATTTTCGCTCAAAGTGCTCGGAGGATGGGTTGCTCTCAAATGACAAGTGTTGGTTTCTCTCAGAGCAGCCTCTTAGCTAGTGGTTGTAGGGGGGCGGCTATTTATGGCCTAGGGAGAAGCCCGACATGATAAGACATAAATGCCCTTCAATGATATGACCGTTAGGTGGATAGATATTTTGGAACAGCTGGCGCATAGCACAACAACGGTCGGAATTTTGAGTACCAAAATCCTCAGGGCTATCATGTTCCTCACTGTGTAGGCAATCCGCACTGGCGAATTCCTAACTCCTCAGTCAGGACAAATTCCTCAGAGACCAGAAGAACTTCATCTCTGTCACTGAAGAAATTGACTGAATTGTATGATATTTCCAATGGCTTCACTCGAAGGGATTGGTAGGTGTAGGATTTTGAGTTGAGCATCACATGGAAAATTTTCCTTAGTATTTCCTCGACCCCGCTTAACAGTACGGTGTTTCCTATGACTCAAGAAAGAGAAAAACAAAACTATGAAAACGAAAGTCTTCAAGCTTCATATTCCTTGCATGAATATCAAGTCTTCACGGACACACCAATTTCTTCACTTTCAAAGTCTTCATGAAAGTCTTCAGAAATACCAAAATCTTCAGTCGAAGATATTCATTTTTAAGGGTCGACTTTTCCTGTAAATATCAAACTCCTCATAGACTTATAGACCTATGTACACTCACACACGGATTAGTCCCTTAACCTATAAGTCTTCAATACACCAAAATCACTAAGGGGCACTAGATGCACTTACAATCTCCCCCTTTTTGGTGATTGATGACAATATAGGTTAAGTTTTCAACGGGGATAAACATATGAAGTGTAAATACTGATATTGAGGAATTTGATTGCAAGATATAGAAGAACTCCCCCTGAAGATGTGCATAGTGAGGAATTTTCTTTTGAAGCAATGCACACTTGAAGAGTTGAATCATGGAGATCTGCCCCTATATCTTGTAATTCAGACATGCATTTAACATATACTACGAAGAATTTGAAATGCATGATGAAATATGGTGCCTGATGAAATTCAGCATGCTGCAATAATATTAACGAGGAATAAGCATGCAGAAAAGAGTATCAGAGCATAGTGCATCAAAAGTATCAGAGCACCATCGGGTTTAAGATTACAACTCGATCCAATAAAGTTTCAGAAGAACGAGAGTTGTAACTTAGCAAAAAAAATGTTGTATATGGGCGATAAAATAGACCCGCTTGAAGACTAAATCAAATTTCTCCCCCTTTGTCATCAAATGACCAAAAGGATCGAAACTAAGGACTAACGCCCCTGAAGATAATCAAGTTGATGAAGGAGCGACAGCGTTGTTGGGGTCGTTGGTTGATGTAGGGCCTGCCGCAGTGTCGTCTAAATCTTCATGTTCATCAGTGTTGCGCGATGAAGAATATGAGCTGGCCACCAGAGAAGGAACCTTGACCTTCTTGAATTTCTTCAGTGGAGGTGCAGACCAGTCAAAATCTTCATTAAGACCCATGTTCTTCAGATCTTCTTCACCAGACAGATGAGACATGATTCCCTAGGTGCGACCGAAGACTTGATGGAGGTAGTAGTGGTTTTTGTTCACTGCATTGTGTGTGGCAGTCATGTTGTGAAGAAGTGAACCAAACTGACGCTTAACCCATTTGTGATTTCGATCCACCTTCTGGTGAAGACTAAGCAGAAGTTCATGGTCTGTCATCACGCGCGGACCAGTGGCTTGAGGAGTGGACTTGGGAGCATTGGCAGAGTCATGTGTGGCAGAGTCATCATTGGTGGAATAAGAGGCAGCTTTGCGAAACTGACCATCCAATGGATGAATGCCTTCATCAATTACAGCTGGTGCCTTGCCCTTTCCATCAACTAAGGAATATGTCTGCTTGAGGACTTCAATTGGGGGCAAGTAGCTGAGATGATTTTGGAAATTAGCTTTGTAGTTGAGTGAAGACCTTGTCCTAAGGAATCTCATGATCCAAGGTGCATAAGGCTTCAACTCAAACGGAGACAGTGCAACATTGGCCATAGTCCTCATGAAGAAATCATGATAGTTGACAGGAATGCCATGAACGATGTTGAATACCAGATTCTTCATGATGCCAACAATTTCCTCATCAGATGAGTCGTGGCCTTTGATAGGACTGATTGTCCTCGTAAGAATGCGATAGACAGTTCTGGGCACGTACATCAATTCCTTCACGAGGAATTTGGTTTGTGGTGCCTGACCTGGTTTCAAAGGCTTCATCAGCACTTGCATGTAACGATGTGCGAGCTCAGGTTCACTGTAGATGCAGCGAGCTTCTTCAAGGAGAGGACTGAGTGATAGAGCACGAAGCAATTCAGAGGCTGGTGCAGTGTAGTGAGTGTTTTCAGACATCCAGTCCAGCACCCATGAATTCACATCTTCAGCATTTCCGGTGATGTGCAGCGTTGCATAGAATTGAAGAACCAGTTCTTCATTCCAATCGCAGATGTCAGAGCAAAAATTGAGCAGTCCAGCGTCGTGAAGAACACTGAGGACTGGTGCGAAGCACGGCAGAGATTCCATATCCATGTGAGGAATATGCTCATGGTAGAAAATCTTCTCCTTGTTGAACAGCACTGAGGAATAGAAATTGGCTTGACTAGCAGTCCAGAAACGCCTCTTCCTAATGCGAGCAGAGTCATATGGGTTATAATATTCGAAGAATACGTGCTTGCCAAAGAAATCATCAGCCTTGAACTTTTGCTTGCGTGAGAATGGATCCTTTGGCTTTGGCAGAGGAGTGTCAGTGAGTTGCATCACGACCTCAGGAATCTCAATCGCAGGTTCTTCAGGCTGAGGAATTTCTGGTTCTTCCTCAGTGGCAGTCTACGTAGTTGGTTGTTTAGCAGCAGCAGTTTCTTCAGCGCTAGTGGCTGGAATTTCCTCATGGACAGATGCAGTGGGATGAGTTTCTTCAAAGCCCATGTGAACAGTTTGTGTGGGGGACTGAGGAATTTGCTGTAGAGGGGTGAACATTGGAGAGTTTGGATGCTGACTTTCCCAGAATTCATCACTGATTATGGGTGTGGAGCAGCCAATGTCCACATCTTCATCTTCTATTTCTTCAATGCCAGCAAAAGGAGTTTCTTCATCAGATCCGCTGGGGATCACATATTCTTCATCAAAAGGAACAAGGTCCTTTGATGGCTTGGTTGAGATGGGAACAACATCAATCGGATTTGCAAATGAGCTTGTCATAGGCTTCATTCTCTTCGGAGCTGAAGAATCTAAAGCAGCTGATGCTTTCCTTTTCTTCACTACAGTACGCTCTGCAGCCTTGGTCTTCTTCACATCTGATGCAGATGTAAGGATTGGAGTTGAAGTTGATGCAGGAGCAGCTGAGGAATCTGGTTGATTTTCTTCAGGCACAACTGATGCAGTTGCCCTGAGTTCTTCAGTTTCTTCAGGCACACCACTAGTGGGTGCCCTGGCAATTTCTTCAGTGACTGGAATGCAGTCATCAGCGCAGAAACTCACATTTTCTTCAGCAGCCTGATTGTCATCAGCGGTGCTGGCATGTTCTTCAGTCGGCTGAGCAGATGCTTCAGCCTGAGGAATTTCCTGTTGTGTTGGGGCAACAACATTTGAAGTGAATTGTTCAGTTATCTTTACAAATCTAACTTTGGCTCCTTGTCAATCAGCATAGTAGGCTTGGAAGTCATCACTGAGGGTTTTGATTTCAGATTGGATTTTTACAAGTTCATCAGTGGTCATAGTGACAACATTGTTCTTCAGGTATTTCTCCTTTCTATACTAGGCCTTCTTGATCTGCCTGGCCTGATCATATTTCCATTTCTCCTCTTGGATGAAATGAGTCAGCATGTGATTTTGACCAGGCGTCAGCTTGAAGTCAGGCATAGGAGTATTTGGGTCCTTGTGCCAGAGATCAATGTAGTCGAGGATCAGCTTGGGATCCAAAAACAGTGGCACAGGTGTGCCTTTGGCTCTAGCGGCCCTAACTTGTCTGTCTCTGATGATTTCTGCAAGTTCATCATCATCAGCTTCATCTTCTTCAGATGGCACTTGGAAAGCGACTTGCTTATTTTGAGGACTTGGCCGAGGACCTCGTCCAGCAGTTGCCTTGGTCTTCATCGGAGTGGGGCCATATGAAGAATTTGGTGCAGCCGAGGAGCTTGCTGAGACACCAGAGGCAATGGAGATGCCTGTAGTCCTTTGGCACGAGGCCAGATGCGCAGGTGCTGAGGACTTTGTCGGAACAGCTGAGGACTTTGGAGGAGGTGCTGAGGATTTTGAAGGAGTAGCTTGAGGGATTGGTCGTGAGGACCTTGAAGAGTCTGGCCGTGAGGGCGCAGCTGAGGAACTTGGCCGCGAGGGCACAATTGGTGAAGCACTTGTCTTACGAGCAGGCTTCTTAGGCATGGATTTCCTCGGCTTGATAGAGGCCTCAGCAGAGGCAGCAGCAGCCACAGCAGAGTCTTCATTGAATTTCCTCACTGCTTCTCTGGCTTGCTTGGCCAACTGGCCTTGGCACTTGGCCCATTCATCAGGATAGTCCTCACCGCGCTTGAGGCTGGTGGGATCTGCTACTTGGCCAGGTGCCAATGGAGCTCTTGGGCATGGAGGATTGAGTGCGAATTTCTTCATGTACTTAGGAGTGACATATCTGTACTCCCTCCATTCTCTTGCCCATCTCCTCTCTATCCTCTGTTTGTGCACTTTGCGCTCATTCTTGGTTTCCTCAGTAGGTGTGCAATACCTAGCATATATGTCATCAGGGATCTCAAACGTTGTATTTACCTCAGGCCTCTTTCCTCCCTTCTGTGGCCTTTTACCATTAGCCATTTCCTTCAGTTGAGGAATTTGAACAATCGAATTCTCTGAAGAAGTATGCAACTTTTCTTCGAGGAACGCTGCAAATGAGTTAAGTTGATGAGAACCTAGTGATTCAGCAGCTAACATGTGTACCTATGAACAGAGTATAGTTGCGAGGAATTTGGAGAGGTCATATGCGTTCTCAGAAGTTTTTTTTAAAGAACAAGTTTGAGGAATTTGACCAGATGAGTCTTGAGGATTTTCACTAAGCGTTCTTTGTCTTAGGTTCCAGAGTTGTATAAGATCCACACAATTGAGGAATCTTGAAGAAAAAAGATGCTTAGAGAAACGAATCAAGAACAGATGACATGTGAGGTGTTTAGTGTGTGAAGATTTGAAGAATAAAACACCTTTGAAGATTTTATAGAGAAACTTCGAATCAAAGAGAGCAGTAAAAGTAACTTTTAATTATCTTGAATGAAGAACACGACGAACAGTGAGGTGAAACAGTGGAGTTCGTCAGTGTAGATCTTCCACGCCCTAACTTGGCGGAGGAAGACGTCTACGGCAGCGGCGGAGGTGAAGATTTCCGCGGTCGGCGCGAGTACGACGACGACGAGGTCGAGGCAGTGAAGCTCTTCCTCACCGGCGACGATGGAGTAGCGGCGGCGCTAGGGTTTGGGAAGCTCGAGTGGGAGAGAGAGATCGAGCGGAGTAAAGGAAGTGAGGAAGGGATGAGGGGGTATTTATAGTAGCAGTGAAAAACTGTTTGCCCAAAGATTTTGGACGAACGTGCCCCTAACCCTTCTCCTTCGCACGACATGTGTCACCCACGTACTGTGTAGTGGAGATCGTGTAAGATCGTGGGTGAATTAAAAATTTATCATGGGATGCGGAACGATTTGAGCGGCAAAACCGAAAATTTGGATAATATTAGTTTTAAAGTTCCGTTCTCAATTTCTTCAGCTGACAAGGACATGGTGAAGATTTTGAACGAGTTTCAAATAGAACGCACATGAAGAATTTGTGAACAGATTGGGTTGAGTATAGCATAGAGGGGAAGGGTCCGATCACATTCACTTAGCAGAAAACCAACTTGAAGAAATAGCAATAAGTGAATGTTGTAGAGGACATAAACTCATATATATATATAGCCAATGAAGAAAAACAACGGAACCAGTGAAGACTACGCAAAGTTGAAGAATATGAATAATTTGAGGAATTTCAACTTTTGGTGGTGGCGTGACCCACCGTATAAGAATGATGATTTCAGACACCGCGTATAATTATCGTAGGGTTCTGAGAATCAAATTCTTCATTAATTTCTTCACACTAAGAGTGTTATTCTTCATTGATTGAAGTAAAACGTTTCTTCATGTGTTGCACATCTAAGTCATCAATTTTGCATAAGTGTTAGGATGAGTGTCCTTTTCAAAGAACATTCGAAGATTCTAGGATATTTAGCTCACACCGCAACTTGCTAAATCTCTTCTCATCCAAGGGCTTTGTGAAGATATCGGCTAGCTGTTCTTCAGTCTTCACATGCTCAATAGAAATGTCGCCCTTCAACACATGATCATGAAGAAAATGATGACGAATCTGAATGTGCTTTGTCTTCGAGTGCTGAACTGGGTTGTGAGCAATCTTGATGGCACTCTCATTGTCACATAAGAGAGGCACATTATTCATGTTGATGCCGTAGTCCTTGAGAGTTTGCTTCATCCATAGCAATTGGGCACAGCAAGAACCAGCGGCAATGTACTCAGCTTCAGCAGTAGATAGTGATACGCAGTTCTATTTCTTCGAGGACCAACAGACCAAAGATCGTCTGAGGAAATGACATGTACCAGATGTTGACTTGCGATCTACACGATCACCAGCATAGTAAGAATCAGAATATCCAACAAGATCAAAAGACGAGCCCTTGGGGTACCATAATCCAAGTGTTGGTGTGTGAGCTAGATATTGAAGAATATGCTTCACAGCCTTATGGTGTGATTCCTTCGGTGCAGCTTGAAATCGGGCACACATGCAAACACTAAGCATTATATCTGGCCTA
Organism: Triticum aestivum; assembly: GCF_018294505.1. Taxonomy (NCBI): domain Eukaryota; kingdom Viridiplantae; phylum Streptophyta; class Magnoliopsida; order Poales; family Poaceae; genus Triticum; species Triticum aestivum. The sequence continues at coordinate 541,831,619 of NC_057800.1, forward strand.
GATACACATAAGTACAATAAGGAACCTATCATGGAGCGGTATACCTTATGAATGAAGTCAATACCATTTTCATCAGTGCACAGATGGCCATTTGTGGGCATAGGAATTTTGACGCCTTTGCAATCTTGCATGCCGAATTTCCTCAGTACATCCTTGAGGTATTTCTCCTGAGATATGAATATGCCATTGTGTTGTTGACGAATTTGAAGACCTAAGAAAAAATTCAACTCTCCCATACTAGACATTTGATATTCTTCACTCATCATATAGGCAAATTCATCACTATAACGTTGGTCAGTACAGCCAAAGATAATATCATCAACATATACTTGGCACACAAACAATTCACCATCATAAGATTTAGTGAAAAGAGTAGGGTCGAGTGAACCGGGTTTGAAGCCTTTCTTCATGAAGAGTTCCTTCAAAGTATCATACCAAGCCCGTGGGGCCTACTTGAGGCCATAGAGGGCCTTGTTGAGTCTGAAGACTTTGTCAGGATTCTTTGGATCTTCAAAACCTGGGGGTTGAGCAACATGTACTTCTTCCTCAAGCTTACCATTGAGGAATGCACTTTTCACATCCATTTGATATAGAGTGATATCATGATGGTTAGCATGAGCAAGTAATATGCGAATAGCCTCAAGTCTAGCAACAAGTGCAAAAGTTTCATCGAAATCAATTCCTTCAACCTGTGTGTAGCCTTGAGCTACAAGCCGTGCCTTATTTCTCACAACAAGGCCATTTTCATCTTGCTTGTTGCGATAGATCCACTTTGTGCCGATGATATTGTGCTTGCGAGGATCTAGACATTTGACCAGTTCCCAGACATTGTTGAGCTCGAACTGATGTAATTCTTCTTGCATGGCCTGAATCCACTCAGGCTCCAGAAATGCTTCATCTACCTTAGTGGGCTCTGTAATAGAGACAAAAGCATACTGCCCACAAAAGTTAGACAAATGTGAAGCTTTTGAGCGTGTGAGAGGACCTGGCGCTTTGATGTCATTGATGATATTTTCAACTTGCACTTCTTTTGCAATGCAAGGATGAGCTGGTTGTCATTGAAGAGTTTGATCAGTGTTTTCTTCAGCACCATTTTCTTCAGGTGCATTAGCTCAATGTTCTTCATGTTCTGGAACGAATTCTTTAGTAGATTCTTCAGTAGGAATGACATCCTCAGTAGCCTTGAACTTGATAGTTTCCTCAGGTGCTGGTTCATCTATCACAGTAGGTAGGTGCTCTCTTTGCGAGCCATTAGTTTCATCGAACTGCACATCTACAGTTTCAACAACTTTGTGAAGAACGTTGTTGAAGACTCTATAGGTGTGCGAGTCCTTTCCGTAACCAAGCATAAAACCTTCATGTGCTTTCGGTGCAAATTTTGAGTTGTGATGAGGATCTCTAATCCAACATTTAGCACCGAAGACTTTGAAATAACTTACATTGGGTTTCTTATCAGTGAGGAGTTCATAGGCAATCTTTTTGAAGAATTTGTGAAGATATACTCTATTGATGATGTGGCACGCAGTATCAATTGCCTCAGTCCAGAAACGACGAGGCGTTTTGTATTCATCAAGCATAGTGCGAGCCATCTCAGCAAGAGTCCTATTCTTGCGCTCCACGACGCCGTTCTGCTGAGGAGTGTAAGGAGCAGATAACTCATGAGTAATACCAAGTTCATCAAGATAGTCATCGAGACCAGAATTCTCGAACTCCGTGCCATTGTCACTTCTGATGTGCTTGATCTTCACACCAAAGTTGGTTGAAGCCCTCGAGGAAAATTGTTTGAAGACTTCCTGCACTTCATGTTTGTAAGTAACAAGGTGTACCCATGTGTAACAAGAATAATCATCGACAATACAAAGCCATATTGAGATGCTTCATTTGAGATAGCAGAATAATGATCAGGACCAAAGAGATCCATGTGAAGCAATTCAAATGGGCGAGTGGTGGTCATGATAGTCTTCGCTGGATGCTTGGCCTTGGTCATCTTCCCAGCTTCACAGGCTCTGCATAGGTGATCCTTGAGGAATTTGACATTCTCGATGCCAATGACATGCTTCTTCTTCGCAAGCGTGTGCAAATTCCTCATGCCTGCATGACCAAGTCGTCGATGCCAGAGCCAGCCTTCTGAAGCTTTTGCAAGTAAGCACACGGCTGGTTGTGGTCCTGTAGAGAAATCAACGATATACAGGTCTCCTCTCCTAAAGCCTTCGAAGACTTTGGAATTGTCAGCTTCCATAATCACAACACAACGGTACTTGCCGAAGACAACAACCATATCAAGATCACAAAGCATTGAGACAGACATAAGGTTGTATCCTAAGGACTCAACAAGCATGACTTTGTCCATGTGTCGATCCTTTGTAATCGCAACCTTACCTAGACCCAATACCTGACTTTTGCCTTTGTCAGCAAAGATGATATGCTTCAGATGCGACGGTGATAATGGAGCATCCATCAATAGATTCTTGTCACTAGTCATGTGGTTTGTACATCCACTATCGAGGACCCACTCAGTGGCTTTGGGTTGATCATCCTGCAGATGAATTAGTGCAGCTTACAAACTCATATACTTCATCAGTGAAGAATATGACATCAATTCATCAGATCAATTTCATCAGGTAAAAGAACTGATAAAGCAATATGAGGACGTGAGAAATGAAAGTTCATTTCTTCATGATTAGCCTGCGTCCTTTCAGGCAAGCTCAGGTCTCCAGCAAATTCTTCAGACGATTACGTGCATCCGGAGACCTAACCCTGCAGAAGAGATTAGTTCTTTTTCTTCACCACCCACATCTGAAGGGGTGGGAAAGAGTTCATCATTCTGTGAGCTCCATATGAGAAGGATGGCATAGAAGCCAGTCCATTTCGTTTCACATAAGAGGGGTTAGAGTAAGCATAAGAGTAAGCAGAGAAATTCTTCGAGGACTTATGGACATAATGATTTGAAGAATAATGCACATATCCATAATCCTTAGATCTTCCCTGCGAAACGGACGGGTTAGCACGATGATGTTCATATGAGGACTTTGATCCATATGAAGAATTTGGTCCATATGAAGAATCTGATCTGGGGTTCCTGTTCTTCACAGGTGGCGTCATGATGACATTCACCTGAAGATTTTCAAGGCATCTTTTGGGAACCCAGATTTTCTTCATAGGGGAGCCGTTCCTGCAGTTAGTGCCAACATATCTAGCAAATACTTCACCATTCTGATTTTTGAATAGCTTATAGTTGGAGTCAATTGACTCATCATCAGAATGAGGAGATTCACATGCAAATCCAGATAAGTTAGATGGATCAACTGGAGGTCCCTTTGCAGCAACCCATGTAGTTTTGGGGTACTGCTCAGGCTTCCAATATGTACCATCAGCATTGAGTTTCCTCTCAAAGGCGATACCCTCTTTCCTAGGGTTCCTGTTGAGGATTTGCTTTTTAAGCACATCACAAAGAGCCTGATGCCCTTTGAGGCTTTTGTACATGCATGTCGTGTACAATTCCTTCAGCCCTGCATCGTCAGTGATACTAGCAATGTCCTCAGATGAGGAATTGGTGATAGCAGAGGCATGTGAAGAATTTGAAACATTAGCAACATTTGAACATTCAGGTGAAGAATTAGCAGATTCACGTTCAATGCACTTCAAGCATGGAGGAACAAATTCTTCCTGAGATGCGCTGATTTGTTGAGCAAGTAATGAATCGCGCTCCTTCTAAAGATCTTCATAACTCACTCTTAGCTTCTCAAGGTCTTGCTTTCTTTGAAGAAATTCATAAGAAAGCTTCTCATGATCCGATAAGAGAGTGTTATGTTGATCTTGAAGGGTGTCATACTTAGTATGAAGTCTCTGAAGACTTTCAACCAAAGCTTTTGACTGATCCATTTTTTCACCCAACATATCATCGCTCTTGTTTAGCATATAGTGAGCTTTTTCCAAAGCTCTTTGTTGTTTAGTGGCAATATAAACAAGCTTTGTATAGCTAGGTTCAAAATCATCATCAGATTCATCATCACTAGACTCGGATGAGGAACATTCGGTTACCTTGGCACCTTTTGCCATGAGGCATGGTGCAGAAGATGATGGTTCAAGTTCGAAAGTCATCGTTTTGAGTGATTCCTTGAAATCCTCAAACCAGGGATCATGACAAGTTTGATGACCTTCATAAACGTCAGAGATTCGGTCCCAGATAAGCTTCGCATTGCAAAGATGCATAATGCGCCTGAATTCATCTCTAGATAGGCAGGAACAAATGATATCCTTCGCCATGATGTCAAGTTGAGTGTACTTGCAAATATCATCAGTGTCCGCCATCTTGCATAGATCGGTAAGACCAATCTCAGTGACGGTCCATAGCTCGCTGTTCATTGCCATGACGCGCTTCCTCATCATGGCCTTCCACTTGGGATAATCATGACCGTCAAAGATGGGGCATGTCACTTTCTTCATACCTGCGGTCGACATAACTAAAACTCCAGGCGGTTAAACCAAAATCACACAGAACAAGGGAGTACCTTGCTCTGATACCAATTGAAAGTGCATTATATCGACTAGAGGGGGGGTGAATAGGCGATTTTTATGAAATTCTTCACTGAGGAATTTGCCGGTGAGGAAATTCCTTAGCGAAGAACTACTAGAAGCGAAATAAGTACTCAAAAGTAAACACAACATAATACAAGCATAGTCATCATGATGAAATGAAGATAGGCACAGAGTACAGGAAGCATAATCACAGGATAACACAGGATGAAGACAAACAGACTGAAGAAATTGAGAAAGTCTTCAGTCAAAGTCTTCAAACACAGATATGAACAAACATACGACACAGTTATGAGGAAATGAAAGAGTTGAGGAAATAGAACCAGTAAGCTTGGTGAAGACAATGATTTGGTAGACCAGTTCCAACTGCTGTCTCAGTTGTATGTCTGGTTGGAGCGGCTGAGTATTTAAACTCGAAGACACACAGTCCCGGACACCCAGTCAAGGACACTTAGTCCAAGACACCCAGTCCTCACCGTATTCTCCTTGAACTAAGGTCACACAGACCTCGTCCAATCACTCGTGGTAAGTCTTCACGCGACTTCCGAACCTTCACAAACTTGGTCACCCGGCGATCCACAATTCCTCTTGGATGCTCTAGACCATGACGCCTAACCATCTGGAAGAAGCACAATCTTCAAAGGTAACAAGCGTCGGATCCACTCAGGATCAATCTCTTCAGTGATGCTCCATCACTTGGGGTTTGTAGGTGTTTGGGTTTTGGGTTTTTTGGTTTTTCCTCACCTGATGATTTTCGCTCAAAGTCCTCGAAGGATGGGTTGCTCTCAAATGACAAGTGTCGGTTTCTCTCGGAGCAGCCTCTCAGCTAGTGGTTGTAGGGGGCGGCTATTTATAGCCTAGGGAGCAGCCCGACATGATAAGACATAAATGCCCTTCAATGATATGACGGTTAGGTGGATAGATATTTTGGAACAGCTGGCGCATAGCACAACAACGGTCGGAATTTTGAGTACCAAAATCCTCAGGGCTACCATGTTCCTCACTGTGTAGGCAATCCGCACTGGCGAATTCCTAACTCCTCAGTCAGGACAAATTCCTCAGAGACCAGAAGAACTTCATCTCTGTCACTGAAGAAATTGACTGAACTGTATGAGATTTCCAATGGCTTCACTCGAAGGGATTGGTAGGTGTAGGATTTTGAGTTGAGCATCACATGGAAATTTTTCCTTAGTATTTCCTCGACCCCCTTTAACAGTACGGTGTTTCCTATGACTCAAGAAAGAGAAAAACAAAACTATGAAAACGAAAGTCTTCAAGCTTCATATTCCTCGCATGAATATCAAGTCTTCACGGACACACCAATTTCTTCACTTTCAAAGTCTTCATGAAAGTCTTCAGAAATACCAAAATCTTCAGTCGAAGATATTAATTTTTAGGGGTCAACTTTTCCTGTAAATATCAAACTCCTCATAGACTTATAGACATGTGTATACTCACACACGGATTAGTCCCTTAACCTATAAGACTTCAATACACCAAAATCACTAAGGGGCACTAGATGCACTTACATCTTTTTTCTATCAAATCGGTGAATATGTATTAATCAACTTTGATCGTGTGGCAATGCATTGTTCCACAATGTAGTACATATAGATTTTTTAAGAAGTCAAACTTTGACCAAGTTTGTAGAAAAATATATTTATATCTACAATAGCAAAAAAATATAATGCGAAACTACATCATATGATGAATTTAGTGATATATGTTTCGCACTCTAGATGTAAATATTTTTCTCCACAAACTTGGTCAAAGTTTGTGAGGTTTGACTTTTCAAAAAATCTATAGGCACTACATTATGGAACGAAGGGAGTAGTTATGTAACACCCACAATGCGGCTATATCTCCCACGTGTCGGGGCACGACTTAGAGGCATAGCCGCATGGTGGTTTTGTCGCAAGAGGGGTAATCTTCACACAATCCCATGTACTGAATAATAAAGGGATAAAGAGTTGGCTTACAATCTCCACTTCAGACAATACATAAATAATTCATACATCATCCAAATACACTCAAAAACCGACTACGGTCAAATCCAACAGAAAAGGAAGATAAACCCCAAATGCTAGATCCCGATCGTCCCAACTAGGCTCCACTACTGATCATCACGACACGAAACATAGTAACGACCCAGATCCTCGTCGAACTCCCACTTGAGTTCGGTAGCATCACCTGCACTGGTATCATCGGCACCTGCAACTGTTTGGAAGTATCCGTGAGTCACGAGGACTCAACAATCTCACACCCGCGAGATTAAGACTATTTAAGCTTATGTGTAGGATAAGGTAATGAGGTGGAGTTGCAGCAAGCACTAAGCATATATGGTGGCTAACATACGCAAATAAGAGCGAGAAGAGAAGCAACACAATGGTCGTGAAGCTACAAGTGATCAAGAAGTGATCCTGAAACTACTTACGTTCAAGCATAACACAAGACCGTGTTCACTTCCCAGACTCTGCCGAAAAGGGACCATCACGGCTACACACGTAGTTGATGCATTTTAATTAAGTTAAGTGTCAAGTTCTCTACAACCGGACATTAACAAATTCCCATCTGCCTCATAACCGTGGGCACGACTTTCGAAAGTTTATACCATGCAAGGGTGTCCCAACTTAGCCCACATAAGCTCTCACGGTCAACGAAGGATATTCCTTCTCCCAGGAAGACCCGATCAGGCTTAGAATCCCGGTTACAAGACTTTTCTACAATGGTAAAACAAGACCAGCAAAGCCGCCCGACTGTGCCGACAAATCCCGATAGGAGCTGCACATATCTCGTTCTCAGGGCACACCGGATTGTCCAAACTTCCGGTAGGCCAGCCCAGAGTTGCCCCTGGTGGCCACCGGCGGTTGACAGGTTGGACCAACACTCAGAGGAGCACTGGCCTGGGGGTTTAAAATAAAGATGACCCTCAGGCTCCGGAAACCCAAGGGAAAGGCTTAGGTGAGGCAAATGTAAAACCAAGGTTGGGCTTTGCCGGAGGAGTTTTATTCAAAGCGAACTGTCAAGGGGGGGGCATAACTCCCCAACCGCGTAAGGAACGCAAAATCAAGGAACATAACACCGGTATGATGGAAACTAGGGCGGCAAGAGTGGAACAAAACACCATGCATAAGGCCGAGCCTTCCACCCTTTACCAACTATGTAGATGCATTAATTAAAATAAGAGATATTGTGATATCCCAACATATCCTTGTTCCAACATGGAACAAACTTCAACTTCACCTGCAACTAGCAACACTATAAGAGGGGCTGAGCAAAAACGGTAACATAGCCAATCAACGGTTTGCTAGGAAGGTGGGTTAGAGGCTTGACATGGCAATGCGGGATGCTTGATATAACAAGTGGTAGGTAGCGCGACATAGCGATAGAGCGAACAACTAGCAAGCAAAGATAGAAGTGATATCGAGGGTATGGTCATCTTGCCTGAGATCCCGCAAGGAAGAAGAACGAGTCCATGAAGAAGACAAACAGACGTAGTCGAACGGATCCTCACAAACGCGAAGTTACTAGAACTAACAAGAAGAAACAACACTGGAAAGGAGCAAACAACATGGTAAACAACCAAGCATAAATATGGCTTGATGCACAATCAAGTATGATGCATGTCCGGTTTAAAGAGGCATGGCATGGCAAAGTGCACAAATAATACTACAAATTAAGTGGAGCTCAATATGCAATTAGTTGCATATTGACGAAACACCACATGACTTATTTAGTTCACTCCCGTTTAGGTACCCAACAATATTAAATGTTGTTAAACAAGGCAAGAGGTGAAACATAAGTAAACTAGCTATTTAGGCAAGTTTAAATGAGGCCGGAAGAACAAACAACAATTTCGGTAAATCCTCATGTGCATTTAGCAATTTAAAGCAAACAACAATTTTAAACAATTTAAATGTTATTATCATGATGCGAATGACATGTGCAAGTTTTATGCAATTTTTGTTAAAAGTTGACATGAGCATTATGAAGCATTTGTCACCATGGTGGAAAGAAAGGGTTCCACGGCGACGATAACGAAAATGGTGCCACGACAATGTTCCGGTTCCGGTAACTCATTGAGATACCGATGCAAAAAAGAAGTGTGCGGATGCGTGCAAAAGATGGTGGGGTGATCCCGGTTACCGGGTTCCCACGGGTGGACGGCATGGCAATGAGGAGGAACAACTAACGTTCACGGGGGAATACAACATCTCAACATGCATCTCATACAACACACATGCATTCATTCACGGGCATCGTCTCGGGGTTATACCTTCGAAGCATGCATTATCGAAGCGGTTCGGGTTCCATGCGGTGTAGGGGAAGTAGACGTTCTCAGGACGGTCGTAGTGGAAGTAGCGGTACACGGCGATGATAGTTGTACACGGGTCTTCATCCACGGTAGTAGTCGTACAACGTTTTCGTAGATGTTCGGGGTCACCACAAGGAACTTGACGTCCACGGGGTCTTCGAGGGTCGACGATAGCGGTACTTGATGCATCATCGTGTAGTTGTACCCAGGGTCCTTGTGGTCTTGCCGTTGGGGTACTTGGCCATCCGTAGAGGTACTCTCGATCTTGGCGACGGTGATGGTTCACGTTCAGAGAGGAACTTGACGGTCTTCGAATCCCTCAGTCGCCATGGAACTAGGCGACACTCCACGAAAGGGTCTTGGAAACAGACTTGACATGACCCAATACGAAACGACACAAGAGGCTTCCATGAACAGTGTCAAGGACAAAAAGAACCGGTCACATCCGAAGGAAGCGGGTTTTGCGCATGTGGTTCCCGCAACAGGGGTGGATGCACTGGGCAATGGTAATGCCAATCTTGGTGTCCATGCAGCAAGCACCAGAGGTGCACGAGACGGTAGCTGGGCCTTGGGAGGAGGCACACTGCAAGGGGCACGGGACTGCGATGGTGTTGGTGGTCTGTGGTGGGGCATCCCGGTGACCTGGAGGTGGGGACGAGTCTGGGGACACAGGGCCTCGCCGGATTTGGCAAAGATGGCAATGAACAACGCAGGGCGGTGGCGGGAGCGGAGCACAAGCGGTCAACAGGTCAAAGCAGAGGCGACCCGAGGTCGCAGGTGACCAGGGAAGTGCAGCTCATCTCCATGGACGGGTGGCCATGTTGCTTCCTGGTTGGCGGAGGGCGTCGGCAGGAGACTGGCTGGGGTGGCTTGGCTGTGGTCGTGAGGGCAGAGGGCGCATGTGGAGATGGCGAAGGAGGCTGAGCGGGAGCCAGGCGGCGCTTAGCTCGCGCGGGCTGGCGGCAAAACATGGCGAGACGGAGGAGGGTCGGCAGGGGCGCGGGCACAACGGCGACGGAGGCGGCCGGCGGGAAGAAGGTGCGGGCGCCGGGCCATGGGGTTCTGGCGCGAGGAAGAGAGCGAGAGGAGGGAGAGATGGGGATCCAGCGATGCAGGTGTGGCGACGGGCACGAGAACAAGAGGGAGAGGTATCGAGCAGGGCAGACCTGGCCAAACGGGCCGGCCCGGCACGGCACGGCACGGCTGTGCTAATCGTGCCTGGCCCGGCACGGCCCGCCATGGCACGTTTAATAGCCGGGCCGTGCCGTGCCGGCCCACGGGCGCTGCTCCATGGCCCAGGCACGGCCTGATTAGTAAACGGGCCGGCCCGATGGCCCGTTTAGCACGTTGGGCTGCACATTTTCAGCCTACTGGGCTGGTTTTTAGGCCTGTTGGGCTGTATTTTAGGTATATATATATATAAATCTAAAAAATATAAAAAAAATTAAACGGGTCGTGTCGTGCCGGCCCGCGTGCCCAGGCTCCAGGCCCAGGCACGGCCCAAGGCGTGCCGCGTGCCGGGCACGACCCGTTTAACCCGTGCCGTGCCTGGCCCATGGCGGGCCGTGCCGGCGTGCTCGCGGGCCGGCCTGTTTAGCCCGGCCCGTTTGGCCAGCTATAGAGCAGGGGGTCGGGCTAGGGCTGAGAAGGGGTGCGCCTGCAGGAGGCCCAAGTGGCCTAGGCGGGCCGGCGCGGGAGGTTGGGAGGCCCAGCTGGGCTGGAATGGCTGTTGGGCTCTCTTCTCTCACTCACTCTAAATAAAAAGTGAATAAAAACATCACATAGATAAGAAAGAAAAGAAAGGGAGGTTAGGGGAAGGAGTTGGACATGCGGATAATTTTTCCGGACTCACAAAAATGTGCATGATCCATGAAAAATAGGAGTGGCCAAGATTGCAAGATTTAAATTCAAACTCGTTTGAATTTAATTCAAATGATTCGAATAGGAAGTGAGGTTTGGGAAGGTCCAAAAATGTTAAGATTTTTGGTGGAGCTCAGGAAAAAGATGATAGAATTTATGGGCGAAGTTTGAGGAGCAAACTCGAAGCAGAAAAGACTTGAGAGTTTAAATTGCAAGTGTATTTATAGTAGGTCTGAAAGGATCGATATGGTTGATTAGAGGGGGGGTGAATAGGCAACTAACAATTTTTAGCTTTTCTTTAACAATTTAAAATTTGCATCAAAGTAGGTTGTCTAGATATGCAACTAGGTGAGCAACCTATATGATGCAACAAGGATAGGAACACAAGCAAGCTAGAGATATAACACAAATAAGCTTGCACGAGTAAAGGCACGAGATAACCAAGAGTGGAGCCAGTGGAGACGAGGATGTGTTACCGAAGTTCCTTCCCTTTGAGGGGAAGTACGTCTCCGTTGGGGCGGTGTGGAGGCACAATGCTCCCCAAGAAGCCACTAGGGCCACTGTATTCTCCTCACGCCCTCACACAATGCGAGGTGTCGTGATTCCACTATTGGTGCCCTTGGAGGCGGTGACCGAACCTTTACAAACAAGGTTGGGGCAATCTCCACAACTCAATTGGAGGCTCCCAACGACACCATGAAGCTTCACCACAATGGACTATGGCTCCGCGATGACCTCAACCATCTAGGATGCTCAAACACCCAAGAGTAACAAGATCCGCAAGGGATTAGTGGGGGGGTCAAATTTCTCTTGGTGGAAGTGTGGATCGAGGTCTTCTCAACCACTCCCGAGCAAATCAACAAGTTTGATTGGCTAGGGAGTGAGATCGGGAAAAAATGGAGCTTAGAGCAACAATGGAGCTTAGGGTTGGAAGAGATAGGACAACGGGGAAGAAGGGGACCCCTTATATAGTGAGGGACAAAGATTCAACCGTTATCCACCTACCAGCCCGCGGCCCACGGTACTACCGCGCCAGGCCAGCGGTACTACCATGGGGCCACGCGGTACTTCTGCTTGACGCCAAGCGGTACTACCGCAAGGTCACGCGGTACAACCGTGCAGGCCTGCGGTACTACCGCTGCACCAGCAACAACTAGGGAGGACCTGTAGCACAAGTGCTAAGGGCGGTACTTCCGCGGGCGTGGTACTACCGCTCCCCCTTGCGGTACTACCGCAAGGCAGGAACCCCCTAGCCTGGGAAGAGTGTGGATAAGGAAACAACCATGCCTACTTCCGTGGAAGAATGGAAGAAGCAAAAACCCGACACAGTACTACCGCAGAGGGGCGGTACTACCGCCTGACAGCTGAGCACGGTACTATCGCGGAAGGAAAGCGGTACTACCGTGGTGAGCGCAGATGTAAAAAATTACATCCGCCGCTACTACCGCGGGGGAGCGGTACTAGCCTGGTGGGCCACGGTAGTGCAGCTCTAGGGGAGCGGTACTACCGTGGGCACCTGCGGTACTACCGCGCCGCAGCATGGTACTACCGCTGGTGCCTACGGTACTACCGCTCACCTGGGAGCAGTACTACCGCGAGCCAACACAACAGCCGGAAACAAGGTGACGAGATAGACAACGGAGGAAGCTCCAAGGTGCAAGGGAAAGGAGGGGGCAAGGAAGAAACGTGTACGTGATGATTCCACCCAAACCTTTCCGACGCGGACCCCCTCTTAATAGTACGGCTTTCCTACGACTCAAATCCACCTAAAAGAAACATAGAAAAGACGCCGTCTTCAACAGTCTTCGAGGGGCACCCAACCGTCTTGTGCTTAGCAATGAAATGTCTGGGATACTCAAGGCACACGATTAGTCCGCAAACGCGTTGTCATCAATCACCAAAACACCTTAGGGATAAATATGCCCTTACAATCTCCCCCTTTTTGGTGGATTGATGACAATACAGGATTTGTACAAGGGAAATAATATTAAGCAAACACAAACCCCTCCTCTCTAGAATATAGACGGGCTCCCCTAGATGTGTGTCAACTAGATGGGTGCTTTGGACTGCACGGCACACATACTAGGATCAAAGCTCCCCCTATATTATAGAGACAAGGCATATCTAGTAACAGGAAGGATAACACTAGACAAGATAGCACAACCATAAGTTAACTAAGATAGATAGAGTGCATATGTCTTACACCATATGTAGGATAAGTCTCGAAGGCACAAACCAAACAAAGGCAAACGAGGTTCAAACGACAAAGCAAACACACCATAAAGCAAACACACCAAGCACGACACAACGCAAATCCCTACACTCTCCCCCCTTTGGCATCGGTACGCCAAAAAGGCAGAGAGGACACCTACACACACGGGGTGGCTCAGGCGGAGAAGTCATCCCACTACTCCTCGTCAGACTCGGCGGCGGGGACGGTCTCCTCGATGTCCTCCTCAGAACTAGTCCACTTGTACCCCTGCTTCGCCATCCATGCAGCCTCTGGCGTGATGGAATCCTCAGAACCGCCAGAGATCTCCTCTCCAAAGAGCCTCATGACCTTCTTGTCGCGGTGGCGACTCTGCTTGTCTGCAACGTGAGACCTGTACTGCCCCTTCGCCTGCATGCAGAAGAGAGTCTTCATCTTGTCCTTCAGCTTCTTGGCCCACGATGGCGCAAAGGAAGGTGTGGTAGACCTAGCAGCACGGTCCTCACCAACAGTCCTCCTAGCAGCAGACGCCTCAGCATGAGTAGTGGTGTTGGCCCAGTTGGGCTTGACACGGAGACTGATGGACTCATGCCGAATCCAGTCTGGAGCAAGGAACTCATCACCAGGGTATATCTTCTCCCTAGTTGAGGAGAGCAGCAGAAAAAGGTACGGTCCATAGATAGGTACCTTGCGGGTGAACACGGCAAACCGAAGCTCACACCACATGATGTGTGAGACATCAAGTGGCTGAGTCTGGGACGAACATGCCTCCGCGCACAGGAGCAACATGTCCACCAGATAGGAATGAACCTTGTCCTTGTCGCCAATGCGAGGAAATAGAGTGTTGCGGAAGATGCGATGCATGATATCCAGAAAAGAGTTCAGTACCCTAGTCGACTTGCCATTGGGAAGCACCTTCTCAACATAGTGCGGCTGGAGTAAGTTCTTGTTAGCAGACTCAGAGTTGGCGTGGGGGCGAACACCAACGGGGGTGTGAAGCCCGTCATCAGGAATGTGAAGTAGATCCATGAACTCCTTCCATGTGGCAGACAGCTGACGGCCGTTGGTCATCCAGGTCATCCTCCGCTCATCCCCACGGTGAAAGTAGACTGATGCAAAGAACTGACAAACAAGCTCAGGGTCATAGTCAAGGTGAAAGGAGATCACAGGCTCAATAGCAAACTGCTCCACCAAGTCTAGAGCCTCTCCAAAATAGTCACGAAACTCGTCCTTCCTCATGTGATTTATGTCTATCCACTTGACATCCATGAAGGTATTCTGCTTGTCCTTGATCACATCCAGATAGATAAGAGTCTGCTGCTTGGTCCAAAACAACTCAGTGCCTCTGAGGACAGCACGAGGATTCACGTAGGGGTTGATCTTCCGGCATTCGACATAACTCATTGAGGGAAATCTCATCCATGCCCTTAGCAGGTTCCTTTTGCTTGCTGGCAGTGGTCTTGACATTGTGCTTGGGGGCATTGGAGCCCTCTGGTGCTTCATCTTGGGGATTGCGCAGACGCTTGGAGCCAGTGTCATGACTGAGATTGGAGCGGCGAGAGCCACCACTTGAGACACAAAAGGGAAAACACACACGACAAGCAAGAAGGATCAATGCAAAGACCACAACACAACAAAAGAAACATGTAGGAAGCACACAAGATAATTGCCATGAGAGAGATTTGACCCCTACGGTAGAACAGCCAAGTGCTGCGGTACTAAGATTATAGTACTGCTCCTAGTCACGGTAGTAACGTGTAAGAGCACGGTAGTCCCGGGTCTGGGAGCGGTAGTAGGATCTTAGTGCCACAGCTAGCGCGGTAGTACCGCACCTGATGGGCGGTAGTACCGCACGAGTGGTAGTACCGCACCGCGTTAGATCCAAACAGGTTCAAATCTGAGAAAGCCCGCGAAACCACGGCTGTACTACGGTTGGACAAATCTATCACAGGACAATATCTCAAGTATAATTCCTACGCAACACGACTCTCCTACATCCTACTCTTGCATAGATTTGGCCTAAAATCTCAAGAACAACAAGCATCTCCCCAAAAACCTAGAAGCGAGAGAACAACCAAGAAAGAGAGGGATTTGGGGAAAAACCTTGGTCCATGGCAAGAGGAAGTGGTGGGGAACAATCCCACCGGTCGGAATTCGAGGAGAGTGGCCGGAGACGGAGATCCGGCGAGGACCTCCGGCGCCGTTCTTGAGAGAGAGAGAGAGAGAGACGTGGGGAGAGAGACAAATGAATGGGTATGGGGAGTTGGAACTCCCCTACCCGAGTCATAACCCCCACGCCCACTCGACGGTGCGGTAGTACCGTGCGTCATCGCGGTAGTACCGCTCGGCGGTAGTACCGCACCGGAGCGGTAGTACCGCTCTACTGAGCGGTAGTACCATACCCTCTCAACGCAGTAGTACCGCGGCAAGCCGCGGTAGTACCGTGGGCCCAAAAAGTTGCAAGTTTCAAGCAGGACTTTGCACGAAAACTTCAAGGCAACACGACACCGCAAGACCACACGACACACGAAGGCAGAGTGGCAAACGACAACACAAAATAACCACGAGACACCACCTCTTCCAAAGAGAGGGCGGTGGCCGGAGCCACCTATGTTTGAGTCAATTGGTATGGCACCGCGAAGAATTATCCTTGGGCCCATGACCAAAACTCGTCTTTGAGGCACAAGTACCATCAAACATGGCTAATGTGAATGACTTGATCAATTTATGCATAATGGGGGGAAAGAGAGTTCATTGAGAGAACAACACTCCCCCTATGTCCATGCCTACATCTAAACAAGACAACAAGTTGAGTATGGTGGGGTGTGCAAGGGTTCAAGCAACATTGCTCGAATCAATGATATTTAGCTCATGCCTTAACTCGTGAAATCTTGCTTCATCCAAGGGCTTCGTGAAAATATCTGCAAGGTTATCATGAGTGTTGACATAGTTGAGCTCGATCTCTCCTCGCCTAATGTGATCCCGGATGAAGTGATACCGGATCTCAATATGCTTTGTCTTGAAGTGTTGCACCGGGTTGAGAGAGATCTTGATGGCACTTTCATTGTCACACCAAAGAGGCACTTTGTCACAAATGACACCACAATCCTTTAAAGTTTGCCTCATCCATAAGAGTTGTGCACAACAACTACCGGCCGCAACATATTCTGCTTCGGTGGACGAGAGAGACACACAACTTTGCTTTTTGGAAGACCAACTTACCAAAGAGCAACCAAGGAATTGGCACCCTCCGGAAGTGGACTTCCTATCCACTTTGTCTCCCGCCCAATCGGAATCCAAATACCCTATAAGCTTGAAGTTTGCTCCTCTTGGGTACCATAAGCAAAAGTTTGGGGTATGAGCCAAATATCGAAAGATTCGTTTGACCGCCACATAGTGACTGTCCTTAGGTGCGGCTTGAAACCGTGCACAAATTCCCACACTCAACATGATATCCGGTCTAGATGCACAAAGGTAAAGCAAGGAGCCTATCATGGAGCGATATACCTTTTGATGCACCGCTTTACCATTGGGATCTATGTCAAGTTGGCACTTGGTGGGCATTGGAGTGGAATCCGGCTTGACATCACTTAGCTTGAATCTCTTGAGCATGTCTTGAGTGTATTTGGCTTGGTTGATGAAGGTTCCTTATCTTCTTTGCTTCACTTCGAACCCTAGAAAGAACTTCAACTCTCCCATGGAAGACATCTCGAACTTTGAGGTCATGAGAGCGGCAAATTCCTCATTGAAAGTTTTGTTAGGGGAACCAAAGATAATATCATCAACATATAATTGGCACACAAACAAATCCCCTTTGACCTTCTTAGTAAAAAGAGTGGGGTCGATTAGCCCAACTTCAAAACCACGGTCTTGTAACAACTCGGTAAGGTGGTCATACCACGCACGTGGGGCTTGTTTAAGGCCATAGAGTGCCTTATCGAGTTGATACACATGATCAGGAAAGTAGGGATCCTCGAACCCGGGGGGTTGCTTGACATAAACCAATTCATTAATAGGACCATTAAGAAAAGCACTCTTCACATCCATTTGTTGTAACTTAAAGTTATGATGAGAAGCATATGCAATCAACATGCAAATGGATTCAAGACGAGCAACGGGAGCAAAGGTTTCACCGTAGTCGATACCCTCGACTTGGGAGTAGCCTTGTGCTACCAGACGAGCCTTGTTGCGAATGATAATCCCATGGGCATCTTGCTTGTTCTTAAATATCCACTTGGTTCCAATGACATTGTGATTCCCCGTCGGTCTTGGCACCAATCTCCACACTTTGTTGCGCTCGAAGTTGTTGAGTTCTTCATGCATGGCATTGAGCCAATACGGATCTTCGAGCGCCTCATAGACCTTGTGAGGTTCGACACAAGAGACAAACACGTGATGCTCAAAATAGTTTGCTAATTGTCTATGAGTGCTTACTCCCTTTCTTAAGCTTCCAAGCACATTCATCATGAGATGATCCTTGGTGGAGAGCTTGGAAGCAACCTTGGCGGACGACGCTCCAATTCCTCCTCGGGGGTGAGACGAGGAGTGGTCACTTGATCATCTTGAGCGTCGTCTTGAGCTTGTTCTTGTTCTCGAACTTTCTCGGAGGAGAGAACTTGACCTTGGGCATCACTTGGTGTGTCACCACCGTCTTGAGCATGATCTTGCCCTTGGTCTTGTTTTTGAGGATGATGGCCTTCATGTTGTTCTTCGGAAGCATGTGGGCCTTAGGTTGGTGATGGCTCCACTTGAGTCGATCATTGTTCTTCTCCTTCGGCCACAAGGGGTTCCTCAATGGGTAGGATAAAACCAACACCCATTCTTCTTATGGCTTGAGGAGGAATTTTATCACCTACATCACAAGTGCCACTTTGCTCCACTTGGGAGCCGTTATTCTCATCAAACTCCATGTTACACGTCTCCTCAATAAGTCCCGTGGATTTATTGAGCATGAGAGTTTGTAGCATAACCAACAAATATGCCCTCATAAGCTCTAGCCTCAAATTTAGACAACCGAACACCTTTCTTGAGAATGAAACACTTACACCCGAACACCCGAAAGTACTTGAGGTTGGGCTTGTTACCGGTGAGTATCTCATATGGAGTCTTGTTCAAGCCCTTGCGGAGGTAGAGTCGATTGGATGCATGACACGCGGTGTTGCTGGCTTCGGCTCAAAAGTTGTATGGAGACTTGAACTCCGCCATCGTGGTCCTTGCCGCATCCATCAACGTCCGGTTCTTCCTCTCCGCAACACCGTTTTGTTGAGGGGTGTAAGGTGCGGAATATTGATGCTTGATCCCCTCATCACTAAGACGGTTTGTTGGGTCTCGCTCTTCCTCTTGAAGAAATACACCCAAGTGTATCTTGAGTAGTCATCCACAATCACCAAGCAATACTTCCTACCCCCAAGACTATCAAAGGATGGAGGCCCAAAGAGATCCAAGTGAAGGAGCTCCAAAGGCCTCTTTGAGTAAATGATAGTCGTGGGAGGGTGAGCCTTCTCATGTAGCTTTCCTTCGATACAAGCACTGCAAGCACGATCTTTAGCAAAACTAACATTCGTTAGTCCATGGACATGGTCCCCCTTGAGAAGACTTTGCAAAGATCTCATATTGACATGGGCTAAACGGCGATGCCAAAGCCATCCCACATCAACTTTAGCCATTAGGCATGTCGCGGTCTTCGTGGGTTGCTCTGAAAAGTTAATCACATATAGACCGTTCTCGACATGCCCAACAAAGGCTACTTTAAGAGTCTTGCTCCACAAGAGGGCCACGGTATCGATATCAAAGAAAGTGGCAAAGCCCATGATTGCAAGTTGACGAACGGAAAGTAAATTGTATGCAAGGGACTCAACAAGAATGACCTTCTCGATCGTGAGATCATGAGAGATGACTACCTTTCCAAGTCCCAATACCTTAGAAGATGAGGCGTCACCCCACTCGACATTGGTGGGCATAGATGGAATCTTGTGCACGTCCACCACCAAGTCCTTGCTTCCAGTCATATGATTTGTAGCTCCGCTATCGAGCAACCATGATCCCCCACCGGAAGCAAACACCTACAAGAGATCAACGCTTGGTTTTAGGTACCAATTTTGTAATGTGTCCTTTGATGTTAGTAACAAGGGTCTTTGGAACCCAAATAGACCATTCAATGTACTCATGAGGAGAACCAACGAATTTGGCATAGACATGCCCATCACTAGCACGACATAACATATAAGAAGGATTAAAGTCGCCGGCTTTGATGGGAGGAGTGGCATTGCCCTTTTTGACACTGCCACCCTTCGCATTGTTCTTCTTCTCCTTGGAAGCACTCTCTCCCTCCTTCACAAAGGTTTGCATGAGATGAGGAGGTCATTTGGTCTTGTCATTCTTCTTCTTGTTCTTGGACTCGGGCACGTACCCAATCCCTTCCTTGGCCACGACTCCCTTTTGGTTGATCAAGAGGTCGTTGAGGTTCTTCTTGACTTGTATGCAAGTCGCAAGACCTCTCTCAAGTTGCACCTTTAGCTTAGCGTTCTCCTCAACAAGACGCACATGCTCACAACATGGGTTAGTAGCATTTGCATTATCAATTAGCATCATACAACGAAAAGTGCCTTTTTCCTTGGTTAGCTTTACTTGAAGTTGATCATGAGACTCTTTGGGGCTAGCATGAGCACCCTTCAAGACCTTGTGAGCCTTGTCAAGTAGATCAAACTCCTCTTTGAGTCTAGCAAGATCAACCTCAAGTTCGGCCTTCTCGGAGTTTAGCACATGAGAAACAATGAGAACATGATCATAATCTTTCTTTAACTTAGCATGATCAATGTTGTGTGACTCCTCAAGAGCCAAACGAAGACCATGCTCTTCCTCAACAGCATTGGAAAGATCTGAAATCTCATCGGCATAGTCACGACTATGCCCTTCCATCTTAGTGATGGTATCTTCGTGAGCCTCGATCATGTCATTGGCTTCACCAAGTTGTTCCAAGAGAGCAACAAAGTGCTTCTTGGATTTACCCTTAAGTTTGCCCATAAAGGCCTCAAACTCATTCGCCTCCACATTAGCTCCCTCATGTTCATCAATGCTATCCGTCTAAGAAGGATGATTAATGATGGTAGTTTTGATGTTGGGGGTTACCTTGTTGGTGGCTTTAGCCATGAGGCACTTGGCGGTGATGCTCTCATTGGGTGAGTCGAAGAGAGACACCCGTGGAGTCGTTGCAATGGCAACAGAGGCCATGGCAACTGACTCATCATCTTCATCATCCTCATTGTACTCTTCTTGTACCACCAATGCCTTGGGAGGAGTCTTCTTGGTGAAGTTGCTCTTGTTGGGGAACGACTTGTCCTTGTCCTTTCGGATGATCTTGCCACCATTGTATTCCCTCTTCTCATACGGGCACTCCGCAACGAAATGACTCATGTTGCCACAATTGTAGCAAGTCCTTACACATTGCTTGCTCTTCGTGCCACTTGAGTTGTTCTTGTTAAAGTTTGGCCTTGAGTTTTTCTTGCTCCAAAATTTCCTTGAAGCGAGTGCCATGTGTTCATGATATGCATACTTTGTATCTTCGGGGTTGATCTCCTCTTCTTCCTCTTCTTCTTCTTCTTCAACGCAGAGCTTGGCCTTCAATGCAAGGTTGGGCTTCTTTGCCCTTTGAGAACGAAGCACCGCATTGTCGGCGGTCTTGTCAAAAATGTTCATGGCCACAAACTCATCCAACACTTCGCTTGAGGTCAAAGTGTGGAAGTCTGGCCTCTGACGAATGACGGAGGACATGGCCTTGTGGTAGGGCATCATTACCTTGAGGAATTTGCGCTTGATCCAATTGTCATCTGTGTCCTTTCTCCCGTGATCTCGGAGTGAGACCGCGAGTTTGGTTACTCTTCGATAAAGCTCACGAGGTTCTTCATCTTCTTTCATTGCAAACTCATCGGCCTCATCTTGCACCACTTCATAGTTGGAGCGTTGAATGCTTGCGCTTCCCCAGTAGAGCGAGACAACACAAAGCCATGCGTCTTTGGCCAAGGCGAAGGGCCGAAGATGAGGTAGATCTTCAGGTGGAATTGCATCTTGAATGATGAAGAGAGCATTCTCATTGAATTGGTTATCCGCGGCTTCTCGAGGAGTGAAGTTGCTTGGATCATGCGGATGGAAACCTTCTTCAATGATTCTCCAAAGATTAGTGTTCACATGATTTAAATGACGTTTAAAGCGGTAAACCCAAGAATAAAAGTCCTCATTTTTCACAATCTTAGAGGGAGGACCGACATGATTCAAATGAGTGGAAGGAACCGGTCCACCATAAACAAGTGGTGGTTCCAAATGAGCAAAGATGTCGGTGCCATTTTTACCACTAGAACAAGGAGCCTTTTCACTACTAGCTTCCCCCTTGTCGGAGATAGCATCCGTCACCTTGTCGGTGGGATCACCCACTTTCAACGGTGCGGTGGATAGTTTAAGCCCCTTAAGGAATTTAGTAAACATGCTTTCAACCTCGGTCATCATGGAGGTTTTCAATGTCTCCAAGGCCACATTGAACTCCTCATGAGAGACCGAGGTTCCCCCATAGCCCGTAGACAAGGTCGGATTCACACCGGAGTGTTCCTCCACACCGTCTATGGTATCAACCATATTCTTCGGACGGTAAGGTCCTTAATAAAGAGAAGAGGCTCTGATACCAATTGAAAGGATCGATATGGTTGACTAGAGGGGGGGTGAATAGGCAACTAACAATTTTTAGCTTTTCTTTAACAATTTAAACTTTGCATCAAAGTAGGTTGTCTAGATATGCAACAGGTGAGCAACCTATATGATGCAACAAGGATAGGAACACAAGAAAGCTAGAGATATAACACAAATAAGCTTGCACGAGTAAAGGCACAAGATAACCAAGAGTGGAGCCGGTGGAGACGAGGATGTGTTACCGAAGTTCCTTCCCTTTGAGGGGAAGTATGTCTCCGTTGGAGCGGTGTGGAGGCACAATGCTCCCCAATAAGCCACTAGGGCCACCGTATTCTCCTCACGCCCTCACACAATGCAAGATGTCGTGATTCCACTATTGGTGCCCTTGGAGGCAGCGATCGAACCTTTACAAACAAGGTTGGGGCAATCTCCACAACTCAATTGGAGGCTCCCAACGACACCATGAAGCTTCACCACAATGGACTATGGCTCCACGGTGACCTCAACCATCTAGGATGCTCAAACACCCAAGAGTAACAAGATCCGCAAGGGATTAGTGGGGGGAATCAAATTTCTCTTGGTGGAAGTGTGGACCGAGGCCTTCTCAACCACTCCCGAGCAAATCAACAAGTTTGATTCGCTAGGGAGTGAGATCGGGCAAAAATGGAGCTTAGAGCAACAATGGAGCTTAGGGTTGGAAGAGATAGGTCAACGGGGAAGAAGGGGACCCCTTATATAGTGAGGGACAAAGATCCAACCGTTATCCACCTACCAGCCCGTGGCCCGCGGTACTACTGCGCTAGGCCAGCGGTACTACCGTGGGGCCACGCGGTACTTCCGCTTGATGCCAAGCGGTACTACCGCAAGGTCACGCGGTACAACCTTGCAGGCCTGCGGTACTACCGCTGCACCAGCAACAGCTAGGGAGGACCTGTAGCACAAGTGCTAAGGGCGGTACTTCCGCGGGCGTGGTACTACCGCTCCCCCTTGCAGTACTACCGCAAGGCAGGAACCCCCTAGCCTGGGAAGAGTGTGGATAAGGAAACAACCGTGCCTACTTCCATGGAAGAACGGAAGAAGCAAAAACCTGACACAGTACTACCGCAGAGGGGCGGTACTACCGCCTGACAGCTGAGCACGGTACTAGCGCGGAAGGAAAGCGGTACTACTGTGGTGGGCGCGGATGTAAAAAATTACATCCGCCCCTACTACCACGGTTGAGCGGTACTAGCCTGGTGGGCCACGGTAGTGCAGCTCCAGGGGAACGGTACTACCGTGGGCACCTGCGGTACTACCGTGCCACAGCACGATACTACCGCCGGTGCCTACGGTACTACCGCTCACCTGGGAGCAGTACTACCGCGAGCCAACACAGCAGCTGGAAACAAGGTGACGAGATAGACAACGGAGGAAGCTCGAAGGTGCAAGGGAAAGGATGGGGCAATGAAGAAACGTGTACGTGATGATTCCACCCAAACCTTTCCAACGCGGACCCCCTCTTAATAGTACGACTTTCCTACGACTCAAATCCACCAAAAAGAAACGTAGAAAAGACATCGTCTTCAACTGTTTTCGAGGGGCACCCAACCATCTTGTGCCTAGCGATGAAATGTCTGGGATACTCAAGGCACACTATTAGTCCGCAAATGCGTTGTCATCAATCACCAAAACACCTTAGGGATAAATATGCCCTTACAAGGTCCCTAAATACTGGGATGATATGTTATAAAGAGAACTCACCATGTGAATTCCCTCGGTTTAAATAGATCGAAAGATCTATGCAATTTATTTAAGTGAGTTTTAGTTAGTTTGAGAAAATGATGGTATGATGACATGATGCAATGTAAATGATGCAAATATGAATACAACGAACCAAACAAAACACACGACAAAACTCGGAATCCATGGGAGGCATCTGGAGCGCCGGTCTTGGGGCGTCACAAGTTATTACCATTGTATAATTTTTTGGACACCAGACAAATGGTGGAGTACATATATGAAGATAAGAGGCGCACGCACGCAGTCGGTCTCTCGCTGTCTCGCACACATGAGAGTTACGTAAAGGCACCATTAACAAATAAACCCTAAAACCCTAGGTGCACGATTGCTGCATGCGCGGGTACCGGCTACGTGGTGGAGCGCACCTTTGTAGGAATAGTCAGCTCGCGTGATAATTTGATCCATATGAGTTGATGGTCGGGACCACAGGTGAACGACCTGGAGGCGGTGGCTCGCCAGTTGCCACAGATCGAGTAGCCACGTTTATAATATCATTTTTTAGCGGGATAAGAGTTCCGATATTCAATGGTGCGTTATAAGTACTAAGTAGTTTTTAGAATGATTGGTATGGAGGAAAATGGAATTCATAACTACTACCTCCTTGGTGTATGGTTGTATGGGTTTATGTTGCGAGATGTTGAACCTAGTAGTTCTAGGGCAAATACTATGGTTTAGATGTTGATTTGCAGTAATGAAAATCAGAAGGGGGAAACCCTTCTTTGATAAAAAAAACTACTACCTCCGTTCCAGTTTACTAGTCCCCATCGTAGTTTGGGTCAAAGTTTGTCCATGAAATTTACTTGTAAAATGTGAATGGAAAATGAAATTTTGTTATATACAAACAAAAAAGGACTGGAGGGAGTGATTGCTCTGACACGAACGCGACCTCTCATAGCGCAGGCATTCAACCGGCCCGCCGACCAAGAGGGCCCCACTCGCTACCGGCCCGGCTGAACACGCCTCCTCACCGCATGCAACCGGCTTCACACTGCCTGCCTACCTCCATTGAATCCGCGCATGTGCCGGCAACACGTCCTTCCGCGAGCCGGCCGGTATTTTAGAACACAAAAAATGACCAAAATATAATTAATTACACATGGTCTTGACTTGTTGTGCTCGCAATGGTAGTAGGAACCAGAGACTTTTCTTTATTTATAACTCTCCTCACATTTTTTTGGCTTTGGAGTGAATCATGGTTGTGGACATTACCTATGAATGTGCAGATATCTGTGAACATGATTTTGATGTGGAAGTTGAACTTGGAATGTCAGGCTTGCGCATGAACTATACCATGTCGAATGCTTCGTCTGTTATTGTTTGGAATGTAATTGTTGTTATTACATGACCCAAAAAAATTATTTTGTGCCACATCAGTAGATGCACGGACATCACAATAGGCATGCTGACTGGATAAACATTTGAAGCTAGCTATTATGAAGGAAATTTTGTATTGACAACAGTTTTAGATAGCAGGAGACGCCTAGCCTGCTCTACCTCTGCTAGCTTATTTCTGGCTTCTTCCATCTCTTCTTTGGCTTGGGTGAACAGAGCATCTGATTGCTCTTTTCACTTCTTCATAAACTCAGCTACATTCTCAAGGGCTGCTGCATGCTTTCTTTCAGCCTTTACTAGAGCCACAAGGACACAAACAGCTGATGACTCCACCTGGCTTGTGTGTAATCCAGCATCATTCGGGAATTTGCACCTTGTGTCTAATCTAGCATCATTAGGGAACTGGCACCTTGTGTGTAATCCAGCCTCATTTTGGAAACATGACCTCGAGGTTGACCATAATTCCCTCCTCGCAGGAACTGCATCCTGACATGAAGTTACTTCTTTTTTAGATCAATACTCAGAGAAACCCAGATCGATTTAGTAGAAGCCAGATAAATAGGACTCGGAGAAGTGAATTCAAAAGGAAAAATATAAAAACAGACTACATGGTGAGAACACCCACTTCCTACATCAAGCTAAAAACGAAAGCATTAGGACGATTAAGACTCTTCTTATTACACATTGAAGAACACGAGGCTAAGAGAAACAGAAACTACAACATATACACATCAAAGAACATGAGGCTAAACGAAAGTAATTGAAAGGGTGTTACTTACCAAAGCTCGTTTTACAGGTTCAGTGCAGCTCCTCTTTAACTTGCCACGCTCCTTGAAGATGTCCCCAATATCCCGTGTTTGGTCTTCATTGCTCCTCTGCATGTTCGCACTCGTGGTTTCAAAATCTCAACATGGCAAGAAAAGTATACTACTAGTAATACTCACGCATCTTGTGGGCAACATTAAAGCACTCTTCTGCAATGTTAGATCATCTCCAACAGAAGCGCAACGCGCGGCGCTTTAAAAAAGCATTTACAGTGCTGAGATCGAGAAGTAGAGATAGAGAGTAGAGACTAGAGAGTAGAGGATAGTTCTCAGCATAGATATAACATAGATAGATAAAAAATAGATAGTTCAACTACTCCTTGTCGCCCGACTCCTCCTCGGTGATGTCCTCCTCCGACATCTCAATGTAGGCGTGAAGATACCAATCATCGTCGGATTCCCAGGGCGACGCTGCTCCTAGCCTCATGTTGAATTGAGCATCCGTGTTTCGCGTATGCTTGTCCCCGCGATAGGCGGATAGCTCCGCCCTCCTCTTCTCCCTCTCTGCCCTCCTTTGCGCGTAGAACTCACGCTCGTTGATGATGTCCTACGGGAAGCGTTGGTGCCATAGCGCCATGGCTTCGTCGTCCATCTCGACGATGCTGAGACGGTGCTCCCGCCTCCGGTTGTCGCGACGATCCTCGTCGGTGATAAGCCGCGGCAGAGGCGCGGGCTCCTGCGCCCGCTCCCGCGTCGGCACATTGGGGAAGTTCAATATTCTATGAGGCCACCGGAGGCGCCACACCGCCGCGTCGTACGCGTGGGCGGCCTCGTTGGCGGTGTCGAAATTGCTGAGGCCGAGGCGCATCCCGCGGAACCGGATCTCGGCGGAGAAGCCACCGGAGGGGCACGCGCGGACGCAGCGTCATGGTGGCATGGCGGCGGCGAGGCGAGAAAGAGCAGGGAGAGAGAGCGGTGGCAAGGCACAAAGTAGGGAGAGAGCGGTGGCAAGGCACAGAGTGGTGGGAGGGCGTTTGATTTTATAAAGCGCGCCGGACGCCGCGCGCCAAAACTAGCGCGCGCCCGGCCAATTTTCCCGCGCGCGCGATCCTTTCCCGACGTCCCTGCTATCTCTACTCTCTTCTCTACTGTTATATTTATTTTATATTAAATATTTATCTCTACCTCTCTACTCTCTACTCTTTTTTTCTTTTAAAAAATAGAGTTGGTGATGATGGTGTGCCTGCCATCCTACAATATAGGCCATCCGATTTATATCTGACGGATAGGAAGGAAACTATGGCAATTTTGCAGAAAGATACCCACACCCCTCTCCAAATTTGCAAATAAGGCCTTCCCTCGTTCATCCATTTCTCCCACAAGATAAACTACACATACAAATGCATCTTGATGCGTGCAACGCATGGACATCTTGCTAGTTCTAAAAAACTTTTCATCATTTGCCACACTACTGGTTGCAGATGAAGAACCTACCCAAGCACAACGTGATACAGGAGCGACGCACAATTACAAGCTGATATTCTGTTGGACAATGGAGGCTATAACCAATCACTTTTACGGGAACAATAGCAATCATGAAATTTGAAGGGTAGGTATGAACAAAATTGGAACTACACAAGTACTGCTAAGTGATTCAATACACACATTACCAATCGAGGAGGAGAACGATGGCCGCGGCGGCCTCTGTGCATCATGGTCGGCAACGGGAGTCAGTTCATTGTCCACGACGGTGGTGCTTCTGCGCTTGGGGTTGGCTTTCGGGAAGCATATCCGAGACCGTGGAAGACGGTGCCAGGGAATAGGCCCCATCTACGACGACGACGGACCGGCTCCAGTGCGGCGTACGAGGTCGTTGATGAGGCAGATGCGCTCTGGTGGACGGCTGCACCGATGTAGAAGGGGGGAGCACGAAGGCTGCGGTGCCGTGGAGAAGTCTATTTTGCGATGGGTACAGAAAATGGGGAGTATTCAGGTGTACTACTCTGGGTGCCGGAGTGGGGTTGGCTGGGTAGGGTGAACCTGAAGTTACAAAAACAACCCGCTACCAAGCATCATCCGTAGGCCTGTTCTGAAGGTTATGATGGTAACTTCGCACTGCTCGAATCAGGGTCGCGGGAGATTTTCCCGCCGACCTCAAAATTTTGTGACACTGAACTCCCCGTGTGGCGTGCTGGGTGATTGGGCCAAGCAACTAGCGAGTAGTACTAGTAACTACTACTACTCCCTCAGTTTTTATTAACTTTGCATAATAGGTTTGACCAAAGTCAAACTTCCTAAAGTTTGACCAAGTTTATAGAAAAATATAAACATTTACCATAACAAATATGTATGATGTGAAAGTACATTCAATAATGAATCTAATGGTATTTATTTGTTGTTGTATTGTATATGTTAATATTTTTTGTTATAAACTTTGTGAGAATTTACAAAACTTGACTTTGACCAATGCTAATACGCGGACTTAAATAAAAACGGAGGGAGTACACATTTGTTTTCTTAGTTTGTACTGAATTAATCATTTGTTGTAATTGTGAAATAAATATATAGGCTACTGACTTCGAATGTAATGGTCTATACAATTCAATAGTTACAACCATTGTTGAATTCCAAGATGTATACGAGGTCTATAGTACTTCACAATATGCTCAAACTCACATAATCCCAGTCAAATGAGAATCTAAATGCATTTCATAGTTATTACTTTGTAGGATGCAACTAAACCAACCATAACTCTACATCATCCATTATAAAAGCAACATTTTGAACACATCCCAATGTGTGAATGAAACGTGTAGAGAGAGCTTGCAAAGATGGAGCAGATAGGGGGGGAAAGATTGTATGTATGTGGACGAGAGAGTAGGAGACAAACCTAACGAGACAGAGAGATAGAGAGAGAGAGAGAGAGAGAGAAAGAGAGAGGAAGAAGTTAGGTCTGTGAGAAAGATGGAGACATGTAATATACGTGAGATGCGTGTGCATCGGGATTCTGTACATGTGGAAGGATAAGAGACAACAGGTTTCATGAGAGAGCTGGAAAAACATGGACGAGAGGGGAAGGATCTCCTGGGTTGAGGGATTAATAATTTTGTGTGGGGGAGAGAGGGATTGGTAATTTTGTGCGGGAGAGAGAGAGAGAGAGGGGGGAGGAGTCAGTCAGCCGTCATCACATCATCCTGCTTCCAAATGGCCCCACATTCTCTAGTGCAGTGTGGTCACCGGCTACGATCTCCTCGATGCCCTCTTTGAAGATTGAGGTGTTGTGCATGCTGGGGTGCAGAGAAGCACAAGCGAGAGTGGTTGCCATATAACCTTGGATGGGGATGAATTGTGTGCTTGGGGGAGGGTGTGTGTGTGCGATGTGTGTGTGTGTCAGATATTGAGAGAAATCAAACCTATGGAGAGAAATGTGTGTGTATGTGACGGAAAGCTACATACTAAATATGGTTTTCACGAAGAGATTGTGCGTGTGAGATAGAGAGCGATGTGCGGGCCTTGAGGTGGGCAGGGGCCGGGTGAGGGTGCCAAATTGTGTGCGTTGATGCATGTGTTACATGCGATCGTTCAAGGGACGAACGAATTGAGAGAGATGGTTGTTGTGTTACGGATGCTCCTCTCTCTCTCACACACACACACACACAAGTAAAATAGAAGACCGTTCTCTCATGTACACACAACGTATCGGCATCTGTCTATGTCTCACTCATGCATGATCATTTGCACATTCACACCTCTCTATGTCTCCATCACATGCACACCGTCTCCACATTACCCTTCCGCCACAACACACATATGGACACATACACAGGTTCTCTCTCAGTCACACACACAAAATCAGTATTTAAAAAAACTAGGGCGCACCTAAAACATCCAAATCCAAATAAACACGAACTGGAGCTAAATTCAAATATATGGAAATATTGTAGCGTCAAGAACTTTTCCAGGAAAAAACTTGAGTAGTATTCGGGGATTGTTTTCACACACATAAAAAGGTTCAGTGGATGTCCTTCGAGCGCGACATAGTGACGCTCGATCGACCGCGCAGCCACAGTTAATGCGCTTGCACATGATTCTGTATCGTGGCTGTGGTAACTAATATAAGCGCTGCCTCAGTCTAATGTTTTCGTGTACTAGTATGGTTTTCTTTTAAGTTTGACCAACCCTATATAAAACTAAACTAAGCTCCCATACGCGCACTCATCAATATCCCGCCGCCACCGTTACGCATGCCGGCGCCCGCCTGCTCCGGCCAACAATTTCTCGCCCATCACCACCATGTCGCCGGCATCCCTGTGCCATGAAGCCGAAGGCTCGCCCTCTCACGTCGTCTGCAGTCCCTCCTCGCGATGCCGCCGCGCTTCCAAGCACGCGAGCAGCTGGTGGAGCCGCGTCCATGCACACAGCGTACGAAGAGGAGGATGAGCGCGTGCTCCAGCACGCCGGTGAGGAGGAACTAGCGTGTCATTGTCGTCTCCGTCCGCATGGAGGAGGCACGCATGGTGGCTGTCGCAGCAGAAGCCGGTGGCGCCCGCGCCGAGCCCGCAAACCGGGTGCGGACGCGGAATCTACCTTCGAGACTGTAGCGACCCGACCTCAAACGGTCAAGTCTCTGTGCTTCAGTGTCATCCCTGGATCGGTAATGCTGACACACACAGTACTCAAGGATTTATAACAGAGTAGCAATCACACACTTATTACATCGAATGTCTCAGAAGAGAACTTATTACAATAAATATGGCTTAAGGCCATCTAATACGATAATAGCGGAAGGCTTGGAAGATAAAGTGAGTCCATCAACTCCAACAGCATCGCTGAGCTGCACGGCAACGACCTAACGAACCTTACTCTTCGTCTAAAAAGTCTGCAACATAATACGTTGCAGCCCGAAAACAGGCCATCACATGGAATATGCTGGCAAAGTAACACAGTAGAGCAAGAATAGAATAAGGCTATCACTACATGCCTATTTGGCTGGTGGAAAGCTCTATCGTTATGGTTTTGCGAAAAGCCAATTTTTCCCTACAACAAAGGAATAGATTTTATTTAATTATCATGGTAGTTGAAACATCATTGAGAAGGTTCCTCCAACTCAATCCCAATTAAAGTAGTTAACAACCCAACAATATTATTTAAGGGTGATGAGATACTTATGATACTCCAAGTACTAGATACTCAAGATGTCCATAACCGGGGACACGGCTAACCATGATTAGTTTATACACTCTGCAGAGGTTTGCGCACTTTTCCCCACAAGACCCGATCTCCTCCGTTGGATTTCTCGCACTACATGGTGTTTGATAAACGGACGACCGAGACACAGTCTTTCAGAAGAATTAACCCCTTACTCCGGGTAGACCATACCAACCTACATCCCTCTACCTGCTGATCCACCTCTTAGGGAGCTTCATGCAACTTACTCAACTATGCTAGAGCCCATAATAGCTTGTGGCTGCACACGGAAGTTTCTAGCATGAAAATATCTCAGTTCCCTTTGAGCCTTGGTGGCGGACCATAGGATTATCACACGGGTACTTCGGGATATCCTAGGACAACACTGGATTCCCCAGGTGCCCAACAAACAATCCACCCAGATGTGTATTCAAGTTGCCACCTTAAGTTGAACCATTAATTAACAATCTCACATCTGTCATGGATTTCACTCACCCAAACCACGTCTACGAGCATAGCATAGCAATAAAAGCAATACGTAGAAGTAACTCCCAAGGGTTTGAATATAACAGGGCAATAGGTTCTACCTCATCAACTACTTCCCAACCCACATGTTAATCACTTCCTAACCATGCAATGTTTGAGGATTGGAACTAATGCATAAAAACTGGGTGATTAAGGGGTATGATCAAAGTGTTACTTGCCTTGCTGATGATCCGCAAAACCTAGGGACTCGTAGTAGCACGCTTCGCACTCTGGGTGTTCTATCGCAAACAAACAATAGCATACATAAGCAATCAAGCAAAGAAACACGGGTAAATCTCAAATAAGAATATCTAACCAAAAAGTTCAACTTAAGAACTCCAGTTTGCGAAAAGAATCAAATCAAACGGAGCAACGAAACTCAAACTATGAAAGAAACAAGATCCGTTTACTAATCTAGACTAAGGTCAAAATTTTACAGTAGCAAAAGCTTGTTCAAGTTGGTTAAACGGAAAGAGGGTTTCGAGACAAAGATCTAGGTGCTTGAATCGCCTGATTCCGACAAACGAGCGAAAAGATAAACTAAAACGAAAATATGATCAGAAATCACGATCGGAAATAATCGCGGAAAATCCGAGAAAAAGAAATCTGACGAACAGCTAACCAACGAGTGTTCGTTGTCTGCGGCTAACGAGTGAACACGTTCGTTAAAATGAACGTACGGACGAACATCCGCAAAGTAACTAAACCGCGAAAAACTGGCGAATCGATCTAAAAAATGAACTAGGGGTTTCTAAAAAAACCAAATCGGTTTTCTTTTAAAAAGAAACCGGCGGCGGCAACGGCGGCGTTACCTCCGGCGATGGTCCGGTGAGGCGGCAGGGTGCGAGGGCGGCGGTGGAGGCGGCGCGGCACGGCGAAGGCAGCGGCGGCGCTGCGGTCGGGGCTGGTAGGCGGGGTTGGGTGGTGGAGGGGGGTTGGGGGCGGCGTATTTAAGAGGAGGGGGGTGCGGCGGCTTGGGGAAGGGGAAAGCGACGCGAGAGGAGTCCTGGTCGGACTCCGCTAGTGGCGGCGGCGCGGCGGTCTCCAGCTCGGAGACGAGGCACGGGTGACTTGGGCCGGCTCGGCTGGGCTTCGGCCCAGTCGAGCACTGCGCGTTTTTTAAATAATTTCGCCGAAACCAAATAAGTCCTAGAAAATAAAATGAAAATCTTAAAACGCCAAAACAAATTTTCACCGTCTAAATAAAATATTTAGAACAGGATGAACATTTTCCTGGCCCTAAAATGCAACTTTGAAAAACGTGCAACTTTTCTAATTCAAATAAAATAGCAATAAACTCTGGATAAAATCAAATATTTGATTTTAATCTTTTTCCTCCAATATTTCATTTATTTTGGAGAAGTCATATTATCTCCTCTCATATATTTTAATATGAAATATTTTCGGATGGAAAAATAATTAAAACCAAAAATCCTTGTTTCAATATTTGATAAAACTCAAGTATGAAAACAGGGAAATCCCCAACTCTCTCCGAGGGTCCTTGAGTTGCTTAGGATTTCGAGGATCGCGGAACGAGATGCAATAAAATGTGATTATGCATGAATGATCTATGTATAACATTCCAAATTGAAAGTTTGGGATGTTACAAACCTACCCCCCTTAAGATGAATCTCGCCCTCGAGATTCGGGTTGGCTAGAGAATAGGTGTGGGTGGTCTTTGCGAAGATCATCCTCTCGTTCCCAGGTGGCTTCATCCTCGGTATGGTAGCTCCACTGAACTTTGCAAAACTTAATAACCTTGCTGCGGGTGACTCGGCTGGCAAATTCGAGAATCCTAACTGGCTTCTCCTCATAGGTCAAATCACTGTCCAACTATATCGCCTCCAAGGGTACTGTATCTCTTAATGGTACATCAGCCATCTCAGCATGACACTTCTTCAGCTGTGAAACATGAAATACATCATGAACTCCTGACAGTCCTTCAGGTAACTCCAACTTGTAGGCAACTTCTCCCATACGTTCCAAAATTCGATATGGTCCTACAAATCTCGGGGCTAACTTTCCCTTAACTCCAAAATGTTTCACTCCTCGCAGGGGTGACACTCGCAGATATGCTCTGTCTCCAATTTCATAGGTTATTTCCTTGCATTTCGAATCTGCATAACTCTTCCGTCTGGACTGAGCTATCTTCAGTCTATCTCGGATCAACTTAACTTTCTCTTCAGACTCTTTGATCAAATCTGGTCCAAACAACTGCCGGTCTCCGACTTCATCCCACATCAACGGTGTTCTGCACCTTCGTCCGTACAGGGCTTCGAATGGTGCCATCTTTAAACTGGCTTGGTAGCTATTGTTGTATGAGAACTCTGCGTAGGGCAAATTGTCATCCCAACTAGATCCATAATCTAGCGCATAGGCCCTTAACATATCCTCCAGAATCTGGTTGACTCTCTCGGTCTGTCCATCTGTCTGCGGGTGGAATGTTGTACTGAACTCCAACCTTGTCCCCAATGTTTGGTGCAGTTGATGCCAAAACTTTGAAGTAAACTATGTCCCTCTATTTGATACGATGGTCCTCGAAAGTCCATGCAGACATACGATCCTGGTCATATATATCTTGGCCAACTTTGCACTTGTATAGGTGGTTTTCACTGGGATAAACTGAGCTACTTTGGTCAAGCGATCCACTACTACCCATATAGAATCATATCATGATTTGGTTCTAGGTAATCCGGTGATAAAATCCATGCCAACTTTATCCCACTTCCATTCGGGTATCGGCATAGGCTGTAACAATCCTGCTAGCTTTTGGTGCTCAGCCTTCACTCTCTGACATACATCACATACGGCTACATACTCGGCAATATCCTTCTTCATACCAGTTCACCAGAAACGTTCCTTCAAATCCAAATACATCTTGGTGTTTCTAGGGTGTATCGAGTATGGTGAGTCATGAGCCTCCTGAAGTATTAACTTCCCGATCTCTGTGTTATTGGGCACATAAACATTGTTCTCGAACCATAAGGTGTCATGTTCATCCTCACGAAAACCTTTGGCCCTTCCTGCGCTCATTCTCACTTTTATCTCGGCAATCTCTTTGTCATCCTTCGGAGCTTCTCGAATCTTTCCTAACAATGTAGACTAAACCTCCATTGTTGCAACAAAACCTCTAGGAACATTCTCCAATCGAAGTTCCCTGAGATCCTCTGCTAACTCCTTCGGCAATCCCGTGCTCACTAGGGTATTAGCATAACTCTTCCGGCTCAAGGCATCTGCTACGACATTGGCCTTGCCTGGATGATAGTGAAGCTTCATGTCATAATCCTTTATAAGCTCCAACCATCTCCTCTGCCTAAGGTTCAGCTCCTTTTGTGTGAAAATGTACTTCAAACTCTTATGATCCATGTACACATCACAATGATTTCCTATAAGGTAATGTCTCCAGGTCTTCAACGCATGCACTACGGCAGCCAACTCCAAATCATGCGTGGCATAATTCAATTCGTGCGGTTTCAGTTGTCGCGAGGCATACGAAACAACTCTTCCGTCCTGCATAAGCACACTTCCAAGTCCTAGGCGAGAGGCATCGCAATACACTTGAAACTCCTTGCGTATATCCGGCAGAATCAACACTGGGGCTGTAGTCAAACATTTATTTAACTCTTAAAAACTCGCTTTGCATTCTTCTGTCCATTTAAATTTGGTATCCTTCTTCAATAACTCCATCATTGGCTTCGCAATTTTGGAAAAATTCTCAATGAATCTCCGATAGTATCCTGCGAGTCCAAGGAAACTGCGGATCTCGCTAACTGAAGTGGGTGCAAACCATTCAGTGACTGACTGAACCTTGGTAGGATCTACTGGTACACCTTCTCCTGATATAACATGTCCAAGGAATCCAACTTCCTTCAGCCAAAACTCACATTTGCTGAACTTGGCATACAACTGATGTTCCTTTAGTTTCTCGAGAACTAAACGGAAATGCTCTTCGTGCTCCTCCTCGTTCTTCGAGTATACCATTATATCATCAATGAACACCACAACGAACTTATCCAAATATTCCATGAACACTTTGTTCATCATGCTCATGAAGTAGGCAGGGGCATTAGTCAGTCCAAACAACATGACCGTATATTCATACAACCCGTACCGTGCGGTGAATGTTGTCTTTGGTATGTCCTTCTCTCGTATCTTCAGCTGGTGATATCCAGATCGCAGATCGGCCTTTGAAAACACCTTGGCTCCTTGCAGCTGGTCGAACAAATCATTGATCATCGAAAGTGGTTATTTGTTCTTGATCGTCACTTCATTTAACGCACGATAATCAACAACCATTCTTAGATACTTATCCTTCTTCTTGACCAAAAGCACTGGGGCTCCCCATGGTGATAAGCTCCATCTAATGTAACCTTTCTCCAATAACTCCTTGATCTGTTTCTTAATCTCCTCCAGATCATTTGCAGGCATCCGGTATGGTCTCTTCGATATAGGCCCGGTGCATGGCAATAACTCTATCAAAAACTCGATGTCTCGATCCGGTGGCATGCCTGGTAACTCCTCTGGAAAAACATCCGGGTAATCCTTGACTACAGGCACTTCCTCCTGAACAACTCCCGTGAGGGTATTTAATTGGCTACTTCTTGGCGCATGCCTAGATACATACTTGATCCTTTTTCCCTCTAGGGTGGTGAGACAAATTGACTTACTAACACAATCAATGCTTCCTCCATACTTTGACATCCAGTCCATTCCTAATATCACATCCAATCCCTGTGACTCCAAGATTATTAGGTCGGACAGAAAAACATGGCTACCAATGGTTAAGGGTATTTGGTCGCACCATCGACTAGCCATATACTCTGCTCCAGGTGAACTCACTAACAGATGGGTCCTAAGGGTTTGGGTTGGTAGTTTAAACTTATCCATGAATTCCCTTGATATGTATGAATGCGATGCACCAGTATCGAAAAGAACAAGGGCGGTAAAAGACTTAACCAAAAACTTACCAATAACCGCGTCTGGCTGCTCTTCAACCTCCTCCACGTTGACGTGGTTCACTTGTCCTTTGTTGAATGGATTGGGCTTCTTTCCAGCGCTTCCATTGCCATATCCATTCTTCGCTTCAGGGCACTCCGTGGCATAGTGTCCAGTCTTCCCACACTTGAAACAAGTAACGTGGCTTAGGTCTCTCTTCGCGGGTGTGGCTGGATTGGAGTGGTTCTGATTGTTGCTTGCTCCATTCCCATTCCCATTCCTTGGGCCAGTATGATTATGGTTACTTCCTCCATTATGGGTGTGGCCTCCACGGTTATGAACAAGTCCTCCCGAGTTTGGGGTTAGGCGAGGCTTCGGCTGAGTTCCTCAATTATACCTTCCTTGTCCATACTTCCTCTTACGACTCTCAA
Organism: Triticum aestivum; assembly: GCF_018294505.1. Classification (NCBI taxonomy): domain Eukaryota; kingdom Viridiplantae; phylum Streptophyta; class Magnoliopsida; order Poales; family Poaceae; genus Triticum; species Triticum aestivum. The sequence goes on from NC_057800.1 coordinate 541,868,168, forward strand.
TTTGCTGCTGCTTCCCTTCAATCATAAGAGCCTTATCTACCAACTCCTGGTAGTTGTTAAATGTTGCCACCATCAACTGCATGCTCGTCTCATCATTCATCCCTTCCATAAACTTCTCCTGCTTTGCAGCATCTGTGGCCACATCATCAGGGGCATAACGAGATAACTTGCTAAACTCATCTGCGTATTGAGCCACAGTACGGCTCCCCTGGCGTAAGTTGCGAAACTCATGCTTCTTCATACTCATAGCTCCAGTTGAGACATGGGATGTACGGAAAGCTTGCTGAAACTGATCCCATGTAACAGTGGCTATAGGGTAGGTGACAGTGTATTTCTCCCACCATGAGGCTGCTGGTCCATCCAACTGATGTGCGGCAAAACGCACCTTCTCAGCATTGGTACATCCTGTAGTGGTTAACTCCCTTCCAATCCTGCGGAGCCAATCATCTGCTACTATGGGCTCGGTGCTACTAGAAAACACCGGCGGCTGCAACCTCAAAAAACGGGCTAAGTTATCAACTGGTGGTGGTGGTCGTGGATTGTTGTTGTTATTGTTGTTGCCTTGGTTCTGAACTAACAACTGCATCAGGGTATTCTGCTGCTGGATCAACTGAGTGAGCTCCGGTGGGAAGGTAAATCCGGGGTCACGTCTCGGAGGCATCTGATGGGTTTAGAGGGGAGAGATTAGAATAGAATGAGGTCTAATGAGAAAACACTACCCATATGCACATGAGACAAACACAAACATTTCACTCAATCAATCAAGCAAGGGCATACAATCGATCTAACTATCGTTACAAAAGTGCTCGGACTGTACTATTTACATGGTGGAATACTACTACTGATGTGGTGGTCTACTAAAAATATTCTTCGGTTGAAGACTCCATGATGTCTGCTCCAGCTTCGTCTTCATAGTCATCATCGCTATTGTCGGGATCCGAGTCGGTGTCGTCGATGATGATGTAGTCCTCCGGGTGAATCTCCTTGGGTTCTTCGTCTTCTCCTCCTGGAGTGGGGTCTCCTAGGAATACTCCTAGCTTCCTTTCCAGATCGTCATTCTTCTCCACTAGTACGACGATTTACTCCTCATAATCTTCACAAGTAGCCTTAACTTCTTCCTCCAGTTCTGTGATCCTAGTCATTGCCTTCTTCAGGTCTATCATTCCTGCGCACATCTGGTTCTCCTGGCGACGAATGTGTTGGTTTAACTCCTGGATGAAAGATGCAATTGATCTATCCTTCCTGGTACTGATCATTTCCCATTGCTCGTCTCGGTGCCCACAAATCTGATAGATAGTATCCTTAAGCTCCATATGATAAACTTCTCCAATGCGTCCCATGGTGATGTGAGCTGCCATACTCTTTCCTAGACTCCAGGTTGGTGCATCAAAGGAAAACTCTATGGGCTTAGTGACTGGCATGAACTTGAATCATCCATCGCTCCTCTTCTGGTAAAGTGGCATTTTAAGTCCAGGTGAAGCTTGCTATTCCAATGTTCAGGTACCTAGTGACTTCCTTCAAGTGTCGTCCAAAAGGTGCTTCTTCATGCGGTTGTGCAAACTTGTTCCTTGCGTCCGCCATTCTAAAGAGTAGAAATGGAGATAAGTCAAAATTAGAAGAGAATAGTGATCTAGGGCTTTAGCTTAGTGGTCGTGTCCTACACTCAGCGTGTGCTCTGATACCATCTTGTAGCGACCCGACCTCAAACGGTCAAGTCTCTGTGCTTCAGTGTCATCCCTGGATCGGTAATGCTGACACACACAGTACTCGAGGATTTATAACAGAGTAGCAATCACACACTTATTAGATTGAATGTCTCAAAAGAGAACTTATTACAATAAATATGGCTTAAGGCCATCTAATACGATAACAGCGGAAGGCTTGGAAGATAAAGTGAGTCCATCAACTCCAACGGCATAGCTGAGCTGCACGGCAACGACCTAACGTACCTTACTCCTCGTCTGAAAAGTCTGCAACATAATATGTTGCAGCCCGAAAAGGGCCAGCACATGGAATATGCTGGCAAAGTAACACAGTAGAGCAAGAACAGAATAAGGCTAGCACTGCATGCCTATTTGGCTGGTGGAAAGCCATATGGTTATGGTTTTTGTGAAAAGCCAATTTTTCCCTATAACAAAGGAATAGATTTTCTTTAACTATCATGGTAGTGGAAACATCATTGAGAAGGTTCCTCCAACTCAATCCCAATTAAAGTAGTTAACAACCCAACAATATTATTTTAGGGTTATGAGATACTTATGATACTCCAAGTACTAGATACTCAAGATGTCCATAACCGGGGACACGACTAACCATGATTAGTTTATACACTTTGCAGAGGTTTGCGCACTTTTCCCCACAAGAATCGATCTCCTCCGTTGGATTTCTCGCACTACATGGTGTTTGAGAAACGGATGACCAAGACATAGTCTTTCAGAAGCATTAATCCCTTACTCCGGGCAGACCATACCAACCTACCTCCCTCAACCTGATGATCCACCTCTCCGGGAGCTTCACGCAACTTACTCAACTATGCTAGAGCCCATAATAGCTTGTGGCTGCACACGGAAGTTTCTAGCATGAAAATATCTCAGTTCCCTTTGAGCCTGGGTGGCGGACCATAGGATTATCACACGGGTACTTCGGGATATCCTAGGACAACACTGGATTCCCTAGGTGCCCAACAAACAATCCACCCAGATGTGTATTCAAGTTGCCACATTAAGTTGAACCATTAATTAACAATCTCACATCTGTCATGGATTTCACTCACCCAAACCACGTCTACGAGCATAGCATAGCAATAAAAGCAACGCATAGAAGTAACTCCCAAGTGTTTGAATATAACAGGGCAATAGGTTCTACCTCATCAACTACTTCCCAACCCACATGTTAATCACTTCCTAACCATGCAATGTTTGAGGATTGGAACTAATGCATAAAAACTGGGTGATTAAGGGGTATGATCAAAGTGTTACTTGCCTTGCTGATGATCCGCAAAACCTAGGGACTCGTAGTAGCACGCTTCGCACTCCGGGTGTTCTATTGCAAACAAACAATAGCATACATAAGCAATCAAGCAAAGAAACACGGGTAATTCTCAAATAAGAAGATCTAACCAGAAAGTTCAACTTAAGAACTCCGGTTTGTGAAAAGAATCAAATCAAACGAAGCAACGAAACTCAAACTGCGAAAGAAACAAGATCCATTTACTAATCTAGACTAAGGTCAAATTTTTACAGTAGCAAAAGCTTGTTCAAGTTGGTTAAACGGAAAGAGGGTTTCGAGACGAAGATCTAGGTGCTTGAATCGCCTGATTCCGACAAACGAGCGAAAAGATAAACTAAAATTAAAATCAGATCAAAAATCGCGATCGGAAATAATTGCGGAAAATCCGAGAAAAAGAAATCTGACGAACAGGCTAACGAACGAGCGTTTGTTGTCTGCGGCTAACGACTGAACACGTTCGTTAAAACGAACGTACGGACGAACATCCGCAAAGTAACTAAACCGTGAAAAACCGGCGAACCGATCTAAAAAAATGAACTAGGTGTTTCTAAATAAAACCGAATCGGTTTTCTTTTAGAAAGAAAACGGCGGCGTTACCTCCGGCAATGCTTCGGCGAGGCGGGCTGCGGCGGCGGGGTGCGAGGGCAGCGGCAGCGGCGCGACGCAGCAAAGGCGGCGGCGGCGGCGCTGTGGTCGTGGCTGGCGGCGGGGTTGGGTGGTGGAGGGGGGTCGCAGGCGGCGTATTTAAGAGGAGGGGGTGCGGTGGCTTGGGGAAGGGGCAAGCGGCGCAGGAGGAGTCCCGACCGGACTCCGCTAGTGGCGGCGGCGCGACGGTCTCCAGCTCGGAGACGAGGCGCGGGCGGCTTGGGCCGGCTCGGCTGGGCTTCGGCCCAGTCGGGCACTGCGCGTTTTTTTAAATAATTTCACCGAAACCAAATAAATACTAGAAAATAAAATAAAAATCTAAAAATATCAAAACAAATTTTCACCATCTAAATAAAATATTTAGAACAGGATGAACATTTTCTTGGCCCTAAAACGCAACTTTGAAAAATGTGCAATTTTTCTAATTCAAATAAAATAGCAATAAACTCTGGATAAAATCAAATATTTGATTTTAATCTTTTTCCTCCAATATTTCATTTATTTTGGAGAATTCATATCATCTCCTCTCTTATATTTTAATATGAAATATTTTCGGAGGGAAAAAATAATTAAACCAAAAATCCTCGTTTCAATATTTGATAAAAGTCAAATATGAAAACAGGGAAATCCCCAACTCTCCCCGAGGGTCCTTGAGTTGCTTAGGATTTCGAGGATCGCGGAACGAGATGCAATAAAATATGATTATGCATGAATGATCTATGTATAACGTTCCAATTGAAAATTTGGGATGTTACAGAGACCTTGAATGCCACGTGGATCCTACAATGTGAAGGAGCAATTTGGGTCAGTCGACTCTTGTGAGCCATTGGATGCAGCATGGATGGCTAGAAGGGCTTCTTCAACCTCCGCATTGATGCACTGTTCATCTTCTTAGCCCGCCACATGCCTAGCCGCCTGCCGCCGCCGCCCCGCCCTCCCCTGAACCGCCTGCCACCGCCATGCTCCCCCCCGCCATCCGTTTAACCCCGGGCACGATCCATTTTTTCCGGCGAACTACATTCCACACCCAACACTCATAAGATAGATCATGGGCACCCTGCCACCCTAATATAGATACTGGGGTAGCTTCTCTGTCGTCTTCTTCCTTCGCTCCGTTGAACTTCTTCCATAAATCCTCTGCCCCAAATTATACTACTAGTACGAACGTATTAAGTATAGTAGGAACACGAAGATACGAGCAGTAGTACCAACTGCAAGAAGAACAGTAGTAGGACATAGTACTAGTACTACTGTATGTACTAAAGAGTTCAAATAACAAGAAAGAACATAAAGTTCAAATAACAAGAAAGAACATAAACATAGTTCTGCTGGGGGCTCAGCACAACACACCCCTGAAATAAAACTAAGCAACTAGTCCGCTTGACACTGCAGTAGAACCAGCATGAGAGACGGCACTGCCACCTTACTCGGAGTCCGAGTCCGAGTCCACGTCCTCGACTTCGTCCTCGTCCCTCTTCCTCTTTGCTGACGCTTCTTTGCTTGAATCGGACACTGGGCTCTACTTCTTCATCCAACCCTTGTAGATATTTAAACAAAGGTAGGCATCCATTGTTGCGTACAAGATGTGATCTTCATCTAATGTCTTCGACTACCATGCATGATGAAACTCGTGTTGAGGTTTCTTCAGTTTAGCGTACGAAGGATCAATCATGGCTGCTGCCAGGGTCAGCATTGAAGGCTGAGAGGAGGACACCAGGCTTGCCTTCTGGAGATCGAAGGGCTGGCCTACAACGAGGCCTATCCGACCCAGGACATCCCTGTCGTTCCTAAAGTCTACAGTAATGAATTTCACTCTTTCGTCCTTGAGGAAGTTCTTAAAATCCTGGCACTCAACGTCGGCATGGCATATGTGGTAGACCAAGCACACGTTATGTACGGAAACCTGGATCATGGTGGGCTTCTTCTTCTCTGCCTCCTTTAGAATCTTCTCTCTTTCCAGGACTGTGGTGTACTCAACATCTAGCCCAGCGACCCACTCATCCTTTGAACTATTGAACATGCATAGGAAGTGAGCAAGGAATGCTTTCACCGTCGTGGATCCATGTGTGTAGATGATGATGAACTCATCGCCGGTGATGGCTCTAACCTGGTACTCAGCGGTGACCATGGAGATTTGGGAGGCCATGGATTATGGAGGAGGGTTAGGAGAAGTTGAACTGGTGTAATGTGAAAGGACGAGACGACTGGGAGTGAACAGTTGTAAGGTAATAGTGGAGGACGGGGACGAGTAGGGCATGCGAACGACGTGGGGTTGTTGGCTTGCCCGATGGATAAACGGCTGCAAGCCCCCAAAGAGTTCTCGAGTACTATGCGGGACCCACTAGATGTCATGTCTACTAGACCCATATCGTAGGCCTGACGGTATAGCTTCTGCCTGTTCGCACGCCATGCCGACACGTCTTCACTTAATACCATCAACCGTCGTGCCTCCCACGACCTTCGCCTCCCTCGCGCAGTCACACCATTTGAGACTACGACCGACTGTAAATGAGCATTTTTTTGCCTAGTCCGCATGCATGATACTCACTCTGGTCTTTTTTACTTCCGTCAACCGTTTGCCAAGTGTTTGACCAAATTTATACTAAAAATATCAGTATCTACAATACTGATTATAATGAGTATAAGAACTATGTTTCATAATGAGTATAAACATATTGATTTGACATTGTGAATGTTGATACATTTTTCTATAAGTTTGGTCAAAGTAGAGGTACATTGACTTCAGACAAAACTTAAATGCACAATGCAGAGTAGTTCCTCCATCCAGGTGCGTGCCATGTCCTATCTAGTCATCACAACAAGGTTAGCTATTAGAGTACTACTACCTCCCTTCTAGTTTAAAGGGCTCGATTCAAAATTTTCATCTACTCTTACCAAGATAGAGGCGGTGGAATAGTTTTTGTAGTATGCAAAAGTACTCAACTAATGATGTCGTTCTTCACAAAAATGTGTTTACCAATGCATTATCGCATTGCATGCATGGATGAACACTAGTTACTCTAACCCCCCTCTCCTCTTTAATTCCTTGCCACATCAACATGTTTGCCATTCTCGTGTGCATGATACCAGCTAAGATACCACCATTATGGCCAGCCTTAATCATCACATGCAATTATTTAGTGCACCTTGAAATATGAACATGTGTGGGGCGTGTATGCTTTAATGACTTGAGACTATACCTAGCTTGGCATGCAAGATGACTTATTATGCACCGTTCCCCATACCTGTAGGAAGCCCGTTCGTCTCCAAATCTTTTCCTCTCCATGTGTGAAAACAATATGCCTGCTTGACTCTCCTTCTTCCTTCGGTGGTCCCAACACTCCACATCGTGTGGAAAAATTCTGCATGCATGACTCTCCTCCCCCCGCACTCATCCAATCCGTTGTGACCAGCAATATTTCCACCCCTTCCCTCCCCCGTAATTTACTCCAAAAAATATGCCCACATAGTTGTTAAGTTAATCACGCAACATATCTTACGGGACGCTGCTTCAGTTACTTAACTGCAGGTGCATTGGGTCACTGGCATATGGGCCCAACAGGGGTCTGGCCCACATGTCAGCGACGCAACTGGACCTGCAGTTAAGTCAGTGCAGCTCAGTCCATATCTTACATAGGTGTGCCATTGCTCGCTACAAATACTGCGCCTCCCACGGCATTCGGAAGAACGCTCACGTTCATCGCTATCTCCTCCCCCTCCCTCTCACGTCGACCACCATGGCATCGCCCCTCCCAAGCCCTAGGTGCCCCTCGCTGCACCGCGCGGATGGTCACGCGTCGCCGTTCAGTTCCTCGCCGCCACTAGTCGAGCAGGACGTGTCGGTGTTCTGCTCCTTGCCGCGACGCGTCGAGGTGGACACGTCGGCATTCCCAATCTCACCAGCACGCGCGTCGGAGGATGCGTTGGCTCCCCACTACGAGGAGAACGCCGCGCTGCCCGCTGAGCCCCCCAGCCTTAAGGAGATTTGGAAAGAAACGGATGTCGCCTTGTGGGAGGCTTTGCCTACGACAGAATGCGCCAAAATAGAGGCGGAGAAGAAGGCCGAGGAAGAGAAGCGCGCCGCGGGACAAGTTGCCTGACAGGCCTATGTCGTGTCTGAGAGAGTCGGGTAATTGACTCTTTGGCAGAAGGCTTGTGCGAGGGCCGTGAGGGTGGCGGAGGACGCCCGTGCCAAAGCCCTGAGTGCAGTCGAGCCCAAGCGCCTCATCTACGCTTGGCGATACGTGGACCGGGTGCATGCTTCCAGCGAGGAGTATCAGAGTACCTGTTGGCGCCGAATCACCACACCGGTGAGATCGCGCTCGCCCACCGGCAAGCCGCCAATCAGCACCTCGCGAGTTGCGAGGCTGAGGAAGAGGCGTTGTGTCGGCGTGCTGGGAAATGGTCGCGCACTAGTGCACTCGTGGCGCGCCGCAAGCGCTCTTGCGAGCGTCGTGGCTTTTAGTAGGAGTATAATTTAGTTTCATAAGGCGATCTCATTAGTTTTGGGACGCAAATGATAAATCCCGAACATTCAGGAATTATTGGCATCCTTAATTAAGTATGTAAAAGGGAAAGTTTGGAAACCTTGTGTATTCGTACGCATTTTGTAAGTACGTGAATATAGCACAAACTTTACTATATACTATCGCACTACACCTCTCTATATATATATGCTTGCAGACTGTGCTACACCCTCTGTCCAGGTGAACAAGTCATCTTTGGTTATGCACCGCGACCAAGAAGGAGGGAAGACTTATACACCTAGACAGAGGGAGTACTACTATTACTTATGTACGTGCAAATGCATGTTTTAACATTACGATGCGGTTTTTGTAAAAGTAGAAAAGCATCACTAGTCAAGCTTGTGAAACGATTCAATGCAAAACAAATGCAAAAATGCTCGTTTGATTGTTTACTTTTAGCTTCCTTCTTTGTGGTTATTTGTCTGTTGTACTTTGTACGGAGTATCTCACTGGTCGGAAAGGCATGCGAATTCCCAAACCGCTTCTTACACCCTGTGTCAAATTTTTTGCCTAACAAGTTGCACCGTGCAATTGGAATTCCAACTTGAGTACTACTACTAGTAGGAGCACCAGGGGCCAGTTCTTTTAGACTTCTAGATTAGTAATCTCATAACTACTACCTCTGTCCTGGTTTATTGGTCCCCATTGTAATCTGTGTCAAATTTTCATCATAAATTTAACTAATGAAATGCTAGTGCATGTCACATGCACTAACATTTTATCAATTAAATCTTTGGTCAAAATTTAGCACAAATTACAATGGTGACGAATAAACCAGGACGGGGGTACTGGTAGTAGTTTAGAAGCCCAAATAAATGAGTGGGGCACCTTAATGTTACTCTCCACTGTGACTAGTCTTATGGGAAAAGCTGGGGGAAAGCCGCCAAAAGAACTGGCCCTAGGAGTAGTATCTAGGGATACTAGGAGTAGTAGCTAGGGATCGAGTGTGCGAGATGAACCGGAGAAAGTAAATGCAGAGAGATGAAATGCAAAAAGACGAAGGAATGTGATGGTTGCTTGTCCGTTTATTTTACCAGGAAACTTATTACCGAGAGTGGTTTGGTTTTGTGATATGACAGCTTTAATGCTGCGCCACGAGCGGGGTGAGACTCTCGTGCAGCGTCGCCCTCTACACTAGTACTACACCGGTCGTGGTTTATCCCCCATTGAATTTGACTGAAGATTTAACTGACAAAATGTTAGTGCATGTCAACAAAAACAACATCGTTGGATTCGTATTTGAGCATAGTTTTCAATGATATAATTTTAGGTGACATGCATCCATATTTATCGTACTATATATAATGTTAGTTCAATTTTTGGTCATACTAATCTATAGTAAGGTGCCCGTGTGTTGCAAGGAAGAGTGAATGCATTGATCGGGGAGTTGTTTATTTTGACAAAGGATGTGGGGGTCATCTCATGTGTAACGGGTATCGATAGGTTTCTTCGGATATTATTTCATCTCTAGAGCTCACAAACATCCGGGTGAAATAGATAAAAAAGTATCTTTTGCAAACAAAAGCGTTCAACTATTCAACTTGCATCCAAAACTTGTGAAGAAATAACATTTATTGTGCTTTGCAAGAAATGATCTTCAAGAATTAGTTTTTGAGTATCCATTGTTATACATGTTGGCTACAGATGACATGGCACTTTCTTATAGTCAACAGTTGGCTATACTATTTAAGTATTAACCATGCCCTTATACACCTAGACGGAGGGAATAAATCAGGATGACTTGGAAGGGGGCAGAGGAGATGTAAGAAATGGTTCATCATAAGTCTTTCACTAGTACTGTAGTAAAAATTCATACATGGAAGATTCTAGACTAAACCATAAATGGATACACTTTTATTCATGTGCGATACTCCAATAGAGCAAGATCATGCATGGAAGTCTCCACATGCTTAGACAACGGATTACATTGAGTGAAGACTAATGATCAACATTTAACTTGGTAATGCAGATGTCCAGGTGAACCTCGTTGGAGTCCCCGTGCACATTGTTGGGGGTCAAATCATACCATGCGTCTTCCATGTCCACATCGGCAGGAAGGTCCCAGCTCGGCAGAGTCCAAGTCACCTTGATGTAGCCAGTGTCGCCGCCCACGTACCTTCGAGGGGTAGTAATAGTGAGCACGCACCCATACATTGGCCTCATGTCAGTGTCAGCGTCAGCGGCGTCGCCCCTGATGCACACTACAAAGATGGGGCGGCAGCCTACGCAGGCCTTGTTGGTGCCCACGATCAAGAGGTAGACGCTGCCGTCCTCCTCCGAGACTAGTAGGCGGCCGTGATCCTCCAGTGACTCCGGCATGATGAACGGGTAACACGTCTCGTACTTGATGTTCTCCGCCAAGGGCCAGTAGTGATTTCCGCACGCCTGCGTGAGGTGATGCACGATGTCCGCCGGTGAGCCCCAAAACGGCATCGGGCACTCATAGCAGTAGACGAAGGGCTCCTTGGAGGCATCGACTGGGTCATCCATGAAACGGGAGTGGATGTAGGGGACGTTCCGCCAGTTGAATATATGACCAAGTTACTACCGATTTAGTCTGAATAAGCACAAAATAAATCATGATGGCTATAACAGAGATTAAACTAATCATGTGGACTAGCATAGTAGATGAACAGATCGAATCTAGGACACAGACTAGAAACATGAATTCTACCACGATTTCGAACAGGAAGGATAGCAACACATACGGTGCAACGTGAGCAACACCATTGGTGTTGAGGTTGTCGCCCATGTCATTGAGGAAGAGGTTGCCGAGGTCGGGGAAGAAGTCGTCGTCGGTGAAGTCGTCGCTGCCAGCAGTCGCGAGAGTGCGCTCCCCGAATTTCAACAGCACCCGCCGAATGGAGCATGGGAGGGAGTGGCTGTAGGGGACGTTGCGGCCGCTGAATGGAGCGCAGGAGTAGCCCACGAAGCAGTAGATGGTGTGATACGTCTCCGTCGTATCTACTTTTCCAAACACTTTTGCCCTTGTTTTGGACTCTAACTTGCATGATTTGAATGGAACTAACCCGGACTGACGTTGTTTTTCAGCAGAATTGCCATGGTGTTATTTATGTGCAGAAACAAAAGTTTTCAGAATGACCTGAAACTTCACGGAACATCTATTCACAAATAATAAAAAATCCTTGCAAAAGATGAAGACCAGGGGGCCCACCACCTGTCCAGGAGGGTGGGGGCGCGCCTGCCCCCCCTAGGGCGTGCCCCCCTACCTCGTGGGCCCCCCTGGAGCTCCTCCGACCTCAACTCCAACTCTATATATTCGGTTTTGGGGAGAAAAAAATCAGAGAGAAGAAATCATCATGTTTTACGATACGGAGCCGCCGCCAAGCCCTAAAACCTCTCGGGAGGACTGATCTGGAGTCCGTTCGGGGCTCCGGAGAGGGGAATCTATCGCCATCGTCATCATCAACCATCTTCCATCACCAATTTCATGATGCTCACCACCGTGCGTGAGTAATTCCATCGTAGGCTTGCTGGACGGTGATGGGTTGGATGAGATCTATCATGTAATCGAGTTAGTTTTGTTAGGGTTTGATCCCTAGTATCCACTATGTTCTGAGATTGATGTTGCTATGACTTTGCTATGCTTAATGCTTGTCACTAGGGCCCGAGTGCCATGATTTCAGATCTGAACCTATTATGTTTTCATCAATATATGAGAGTTCTTGATCCTATCTTGCAAGTCTATAGTCACCTATTATGTGTTATGATCTGTTAACCCCGAAGTGACAATAATCGGGATACTTACCGGTGATTACCGTAGTTTGAGGAGTTCATGTATTCACCATGTGTTAATGCTTTGGTCAGGTACTCTATAAAAAGGAGGACTTAATATCCCTTAGTTTCTGCTAGGACCCCGCTGCCACGGGATGGTAGGACAAAAGATGTCATGCAAGTTCTTTTCCATAAGCACGTATGACTATATTCGGAATACATGCCTACATTACATCGATAAATTGGAGCTAGTTCTGTGTCACCCTAGGTTATGATTGTTACATGATGAACCACATCCAGCATAATTGTCCATCACCGATCCATTGCCTACGAGCTTTCCATATATTGTTCTTCGCTTATTTACTTTTCCGTTGCTATTGCTATCATCACTACAAAATACCAAAAACATTACTTTTGCTATCATTACCTTTTGCTACCGTTACCACTACTATCATATTACCTTTCTACTAAACACTTTGCTGCAGATATTAAGTTTCCAGGTGTGGTTGAATTGACAACTCAGCTGCTAATACTTGAGAATATTCTTTGGCTCCCCTTGTGTCAAATCAATAAATTTGGGTTGAATACTCTACCCTAGAAAACTGTTGCGATCCCCTATACTTGTGGGTTATCAAGACTATTTTCTGGCGCCATTACCGGGGAGCATAGCTCTATTCTTTGAGTCACTTGGGATTTATATCTGCTTATCATCATGAAGAACTTGAGAGATCCAAAAACCAAGATTTATCCCTCAACTACGAGGGGAGGTAAGGAACTGCCATCTAGCTCTGCACTTGATTCACCTTCTGTTTTGAGTAAGCTTGCGACACTTAAACCTGCTTCTGTTATTCGTTCTGATATGTCGCATGTTATTGATGATGCCACTTCTGCTATGCATGATACTTATGATGAAACTACTTCTATGCTTGATACTACTGTGCCACTTGGTGAATTTCTTGATAAACAACTTGCTAGGGTTAGAGAGGATGAAAATATTGAATCTGATAATACTGATGAAAGTGATGATGAAGACTTGCCTGTTACTCCTAAGGGTTATGTTTTTGATAAAGAAGCTTCTTTAGCTATTTTAGCTTGCAAAGATAGATACGACCTCAAGAGGTTATTAGCTAAATGGAAGCAGCAATCTCTAAATGCTAGAATGAAACCTGACCCTGCTTTTGCTACTTCACCTATCTGTGTTACTGATAAGGATTATGAATTCTCTATTGATCCTGATATAATTACTTTGGTTGAATCTGATCCTTTTCATGGCTATGAATCTGAAACTGTTGTGGCACATCTTACTAAATTAAATGATATAGCCACCCCGTTCACTAAAGATGAGAGAACTCGCTACTTTTATATCCTTAAAATATTTCCTTTCTCATTAAAGGGTGATGCTAAGATATGGTTTAATTCTCTTGATCCTGGTTGTGTGCATAGTCCCCAGGATATGATTTATTACTTCTCTGCTAAATATTTCCCTGCTCATAAGAAACAAGCTGCTTTAAGGGATATATATAATTTTGTGCAACTTGAAGAAGAGAGTCTCCCACAAGCTTGGGGAAGGCTTCTCAAATTACTTAATGCTTTGCCTGGTCATCCTCTTAATAAAAACGAAATACTTGATATCTTTTATAATGGACTAACCGATGCTTCCAGAGATTACCTGGATAGTTGTGCTGGTTCTGTTTTCAGGGAAAGAACGCCGGATGAAGCTGAAATTCTATTGAATAATATGTTGGGAAATAAAAATAATTGGACACTTCCTGAACCAACTCCTGAGCCTATTCCTAAACCAACTCCAAAGAAGAGGGGTATTCTATTTCTCAGTCCTGAAGATATGCAGGAGGCAAAGTAATCTATGAAAGAAAAATGTATTAAAGCTGAAGATGTTAAGAATTTACCTCCTATTGAAGAAATACATGGTCTTAATTTACCTCCTGTTGAAGAAACATATGATCTTAATCCCTCACCTATTGAAGAAACTCATGGTCTTGATAACCCGACACACGTAGTAAAGGTAAATTCTCTCTATAGATATGATAAAGCTGAAATCCCGTTTACTAAATTTGCTAGCCCATGCTTAGATGAGTTTGATAAATTTATGGCTAAGCAAGAAGATTTTAATGCTTATTTTGGTAGACAATTGAAATACAATTCAAATATGCTTGAACACTTGGGTGATTATATGGCTAATGTTAAAGGTGAACTTAAACTTATTAGTAAACATGCTTCTATGGTTACCACTCAAGTAGAACAAGTGCTTAAGGCTCAAAATGATTTGCTCAATGAATTGAATAGTAAGAATAATGATTATGCTGTTAGAGTGGCTACTAGAACTGGTAGAATGACTCAGGAACCTTTGTATCCTGAAGGCCACCCTAAGAGAATTGAGCAAGATTCTCAGAGAAATAATGTGGATGCACCTAGTCCTTCTAATAGGAAGAAAAAGAAAAATGATAGGACTTTGCATGCTTCTAGTAAACCTGTTACTGAAACACTTGGGAATCCAAATGATATTTCTATCTCTGATGCTGAAACACAATCTGGTAATGAACATGAAACTAGTGATAATGTTAATGATAAGGTTCATGATGATACTCAACCTAGTAACGATAATGATATAGAAATTGAACCTGCTATTGATCTTGATAACCCACAATCAAAGAATCAACGTTATGATAAGAAAGACTTTGTTGCTAGGAAACATGGTAAGGAAAGAGAGGCCTGGGTTCAGAAACCCATGCCTTTTCCTCCCAAACCATCCAAGAAAAAGGATGACGAGGATTTTGAGCGCTTTGCTGAAATGATTAGACCTATCTTTTTGCGTATGCGATTAACTGATATGCTTAAAATGAATCCTTATGCTAAGTACATGAAAGATATTGTTACAAATAAAAGAAAGATACCGGAAGCTGAAATTTCCACCATGCTTGCTAAGGAATACCAAAGAAACTTGGAGATCCAGGAGTACCCACTATACCATGCTCCATTAAAAGAAACTATGTTAAAACTGCTTTATATGATCTTGGAGCCGGTGTTAGTGTTGTGCCTCTCTCTTTATATCGTAGGCTTGATTTGAATAAGTTGACACCTATTGAAATATCTTTGCAAATGGCTGATAAATCAACTTCCATACCTGTCGGTATTTGTGAGGATGTGCCTGTTGTAGTTGCAAATGTTACTATTTTAACAGACTTTGTTATTCTTGATATTCCCGAGGACGATAGTATTTCTATTATTCTTGGAAGAGCCTTTTTGAATACTGCAGGGGCTATTATTGATTGCACTAAAGGCAATGTCACTTTTCATGTTAATGGTAATGAGCATACGGTACACTTTCCGAGGAAACAACCTCAAGTTCATTGTATCAACTCTATTGGAAAAATTCCATCGATTATATCTGGAGGTTTTGAATTTCCTCGTCCTACTGTCAAGAAGAAATATGATATTCTTATTATTGGGGATGTGCATATCCCCGTTGAGGTAACATAGTGTTATTCAAAATTTCTCCGGTTCCATGTTATTCAGAATGAGTTCGTTAACAAGACTTGATCAACCTTGTTAGTGGATTCCTTTTGATGATCATGAGATGGATGAAACTAGAAGGCACAACCTTATGTACCCTCCTTTTACTTCCTATTATTTATATTAAATAAAATAAAAATAGTATTCTCTGTCTGTTATCTGAATTATCCGTGCAATATAAAAATACTCCAAAAATAAAAGTTCTCCAAATGCCCTGAAATTTAAATATGATTTTTCTGGAATATTTGAGAATATTTGGCACTGAGAACACAGCAGGAGGATCTGGCACCTGGCCACGAGGGTCAGGGGCGCGCCCTACCCCCTGGGTGCGCCCCCTGTCTCGTGGGCCCACGGTGGCCCTCCTCCACTTATCCTTTCACCCATACACTTCTTCTTCCTCCCACAAACACGAATATCCAGCTCAAGGACGAGTTCTAGTTCATTTTGCTGCCATTTTCGATCTCCTTGCTCAAAGCACCTCTCACAAAACTGCTTGGGGAGATTGTTCCTTGGTATGTAACTCCTCCATTGGTCCAATTAGTTTTTGTTCTAGTGCTTTATTCATTGCAAATTCGTGCTGCCTAGGTGACCGTGTTCTTGAGCTTGCATGTTAAATTTATATGGTTCCAAGTAGTTTTGATGCATGATATAGGCTCTAGACACTTGTATGAGTAGTTGCTACCAATATTATTGAGTTTGGCTTACTTTTATTTTGAAGTTACTAAAAATTACAGAATTTTTCAGAAAATGATAAATAGATTTTTGAGGGGCTCGTCGAGCCGAAGCTCAAGGGAAAAGCAAAATGAAGAGGCACAGAAGCCCAAGTATAATCTACCTCGCACCGTGGAGGTTAGGCCGTGTGAATGGCCCTCCGATGATTTCTTGAGAGCCACCGGGATTTATGAGGATTTTTATGAATTGGCTAATTAAGAATGCAGGCCTCACCGACTTCCTCCACGACCAATGCGAACAGTATCTTTTACTCACCAATACTTTTGTGCAAAACTTCTACTATTATCCTAGGGAATCACCTCATTCAGTAGAGTTTCATTTATATGATGTGGTTAAGAAGATGTCACTTTATGATTTTTGTCGGGTTTGTTTGATCCCTTTCGAGGGCAAAATAGAGGAACCACATCGTGACGATGTGGATAGGTTTATTGATACCATCACTGTAAGAGAAACGAGGAAGGTTTCCGATGCACGAATCACTAACATACATTTTCCTGTTTTACGCTACTTTGCAATATTTGCTAGTCGTTGCTTAATTGGTCACGGAAACTATGGAAATCCTAGTGTTCCCGATATTATTATTTTGTTCCATGGTTTATTCTGTGATAACTCTGTGAGTATGGGCGGTATTATTGCTAAACAGTTGAGTCTGAACCGTACAAAGGGCCCCATCTTTGGTGGTATCTATGCTTCACGCCTAGCTGCACATTTTAACATACCTATTAGGCATTATGAGAAGGAAGAAAAATTACTGCCTCGTGTTTATTTAGATTATAAGAGTATGGTAGCACATGATTTCATTATAAAGAATAGGGATGGGGAGCTTAAATACAAATTGTTCTTTGATAAACATTATCTGGAGACTATTACCTTGCCTGCTCATTCCTTGTTTGATTTATCTGCAGGCTAGTACCTCGTCTCGCCGGAGGACATTCACGCTTACCAGAACCCTGCGCCACCCATAGAGCCAGAGTCGGAACCACAAGTTGATCCTCCACGACAGTCTAATCACCAGTGGGATCCGGAGATGATTGCTAACCAGTGGCAGTCAGAGTCTTCTTCTTCGCAGTACGACCCCAACTACTATTATGGATATCCGCCAGGCCAACCGTGGCCATAGACCAACTTAGGCCAAAAGCCTAAGCTTGGGGGAGTACGTATTTCCCATCAACATTACATTTATGTTCACACACTCATTGCTAGATGCCGGTGCTCATACTTTTTCATTGTATCATCCATGCTAGTTTATTTTTCTTTTCATGATTTCTTCTTGTGTGTTTAATAAACCTTAAGAAAAACCAAAAAAATTAGTTGTAGCTTTTAATTACTTCACTTTCCATGCTTGTAGTAGTAACTAAAAAGAAAGCCCAAAAATATTTCATGTTCTTCTTTTGCTTGTTGGGAGCTTTCCCGTGTAAATAGTTTTATTCTTTTCTTTTCTTTGGGGTCGATAGGAGAAGACCATGATTAAATTGTTGAAGTGGCTCTTATATGCATTATTGTTGATCTAACAAAAGAGCCCATATTGCCTTGTCTTCTCCTGTTTATTGAATGTTTGCAGATTCCAGCTTAGTCCAATGCACGTGCACTATTATTATTATTCACATCATTCGGTCGTGCAAGTGAAAGGCAATTATGACGATATATGATGGACTGACTGAGATGAGAAAAGCTGGTATGAACTCGACCTCTTTTGTTTTTGTAAATATGATTAGTTCATCGTTCCTGATTCAGCCTATTATGAATAAACATGTTTGCAATGACAACTAGAGATCATAGTTTCTTGTGCCATGCTTGATTAGCTAGGAGCTTATAATGGTTTACCTTGCGTGCCAACATGCTATTAAAATGGTTGTGATGTGGTATGATAGGGTGGTATCCTCCTCTGAATGATTTAAGTGACTTGACTTGGCGCATGTTCACGCATGTAGTTGAAACAAAATCAACATAGCCTTCACGATATTTATGTTCATGGTGGATTATATCCTACTCATGCTTGCATTCGGTGTTGATTAATTTTAATGCATGTTCATGACTGTTGTCGCTCTCTAGCTGGTCGCTTCCCAGTCTTTTGCTAGCCTTCACCTGTACTAAGCGGGAATACTGCTTGTGCATCCAACTCCATAAACCCCAAAGTTATTCCATATGAGTCCACCATACCTACCTATATACGGTATCTACCTGCCGTTCCAAGTAAATTTGTATGTGCCAAACTCTAAACCTTCAAATAAATATCCTGTTTTGTATGCTCGAATAGCTCATGTATCAACTAGGGTTGTCCGTATCTTCCATGTTAGGCGGGTTATTCTCAAGAGGAGTGGACTCCGCTCCTCACTCACGAGAAAGTGGCTGGTCACCGGGATGCCCAGTCCCATGCTTTATGCAAACTAAATCAAAATAATTGCAAACAAAACTCCCCCTGGGACTCTTGTTAGTTGGAGGCACTCGTTGTTTCGAGCAAGCCATGGATTGATGCTTGTTGGTGGAGGGGGAGTATAAACTTTACCATTCTGTTTGGGAACCGCCTATAATGTGTGTAGCATGGAAGATATCGCCATCTCTTGGTTGTTATGTTGACAATGAAAGTATACCGCTCAAAATATTATTCATCTCTATTTCAAAACCGAGCTCTGGCACCTCTACAAATCCCTGCTTCCCTCTGCGAAGGGCCTATCTATTTACTTTCATGTTGAGTCATCATCCTCTTATTAAAAAGCACCAGTTGGAGAGCACCGCTGTCATTTGCATTCATTACTGTTAGTTTACATTGAGTATGACTTGACTGGATCTCTTTTACCATGAATTACAATGTCTAGTCAGTCCTTGATCTTTAAAGGTGCTCTGCATTTATGTTTTGCGGTCTCAGAAAGGGCTAGCGAGATACCATCTTGTTATATCATATTATGATTGTTTTGAGAAAGTATTGTCATCCGAGATTTATTATTATTGCTCGCTAGTTGATTATGCCATTGATATGAGTAAACTTGAGACCTAAGCTTTATTGTGAATGTGGTTAGTAATAATCTTTGTTGAAAACTTGAATGCTGGCTTTACATATTTACAACAACAAGAGCAAACAGAGTTTGTAAAAGTTTTTCTTTATCACTTTCAGTTTATCAACTGAATCGTTTGAGGACAAGCAAAGGTTTAAGCTTGGGGGAGTTGATACGTCTCCGTCGTATCTACTTTTCCAAACACTTTTGCCCTTGTTTTGGACTCTAACTTGCATGATTTGAATGGAACTACCCGGACTGACGCTGTTTTCAGCAGAATTGCCATGGTGTTATTTATGTGCAGAAACAAAAGTTCTCGGAATGACCTGAAACTTCACGGAACATCTATTCGGAAATAATAAAAAATCCTTGCAAAAGATGAAGACCAGGGGGCCCACCACCTGTCCACAAGGGTGCAGGGCACGTTTGCCCCCCTAGGGCGCGCCCCCTACCTCGTGGGCCCCCTGGAGCTCCTCCGACCTCAACTCCAACTCTATATATTTGGTTTCGGGGAGAAAAAAATCAGAGAGAAGAAATCATCGCGTTTTACGATACGGAGACGCCGCCAAGCCCTAAAACCTCTCGGGAGGGCTGATCTGGAGTCCGTTCGGGGCTCCAGAGAGGGGAATCCGTCGCCATCGTCATCATCAACCATCCTCCATCACCAATTTCATGATGCTCACCGCCGTGTGTGAGTAATTCCATCGTAGGCTTGCTGGACGGTGATGGGTTGGATGAGATCTATCATGTAATCGAGTTAGTTTTGTTAGGGTTTGATCCCTAGTATCCACTATGTTCTGAGATTGATGTTGCTATGACTTTGCTATGCTTAATGCTTGTCACTAGGGCCCAAGTGCCATGATTTCAGATCTGGATCTATTATGTTTTCATCAATATATGAGAGTTCTTGATCCTATCTTGCAAGTCTATAGTCACCTATTATGTGTTATGATCCGTTAACCCCGAAGTGACAATAATCGAGATACTTACCGGTGATGACCGTAGTTTGAGGAGTTCATGTATTCACCATGTGTTAATGCTTTGGTCTGGTACTCTATTAAAAGGAGGCCTTAATATCCCTTAGTTTCCGCTAGGACCCCGCTGCCATGGGAGGGTAGGACAAAAGATGTCATGCAAGTTCTTTTCCATAAGCATGTATGACTATATTCGGAATACATGCCTACATTACATCGATGAATTGGAGCTAGTTATGTGTCACCCTAGGTTATGACTGTTACATGATGAACCGGATCCGGCATAATTCTCCATCACCGATCCATTGCCTACGAGCTTTCTGTATATGTTCTTCGCTTATTTACTTTTTCGTTGCTATTGCTATCAGCACTACAAAATACCAAAAACATTACTTTTGCTATCATTACCTTTTGCTACCGTTACCACTACTATCTTATTACCTTGCTACTAAACACTTTGCTGCAGATATTAAGTTTCCAGGTGTGGTTGAATTGACAACTCAGCTGCTAATACTTGAGAATATTCTTTGGCTCCCCTTGTGTCGAATCAATAAATTTGGGTTGAATACTCTACCCTCGAAAACTGTTGCGATTCCCTATACTTGTGGGTTATCATGGTGCTCCTCCCCAGTCTCTATTCTTATCTCTATCTCTACTACTCTTCTTTGTTTTTTATAACATACTAGTTGTAGCTGTCAAATCGAATAGTACTGCGCCGTCCGCTGCACGCCCGGCTGAACATGCCTCCTTGCCTCCATCAAACCCTTTCGTTAAACCTGCATGCAAAACGACAAACCTACTCCGGCCCGCGGGAGGAAATTTGTCGGTTGCCGTTGGAGAATAATAGAGTCACGTCCAATCCATTTGAGTTAATTGCGTGTATGATTCTCCCTCTATAAAAAGTTAATTGCATCCTTAATCTTGTATTCTAAGTACTCTGTGGGTTCCACTGTCAGTACAGTGTACATGACTTGCAGGCTGGCTACAGATTCATACAGAAAGTTAAAAAGAAACAAATCCATCCTTAATCTTGTATTCTAAGTACTCTGTGGGTTCCACTGCCAGTACAGTAGCGAAAGAAGTATATATTAAAAAATAAATGAAAAGCTAAAGGTTATGACAGAATTCGAACTCAGGTCATCGCGTTGCGAGCATCCGGCCCAGACCAGGACACTAGGTGTTGGTTGGGGAGAATGCAAGAGATAAACCTTTATAACAATGAGCCCATCCGTTGCAACAGATCCAAAGTAGAATAATACATATTCACAAATTTGAAAGAAAACAGTTTACTTTTGATATACATATCACTAAAAATATCTTATGTTTCACTCCAAATATATTCTTTGGGCTGTTTTGATGAAGTAAGGGAGGAATGTGGTTGGTTTCAACATACTAAGGGGTTTTGTGTAAACTGGAGCAAAGAAGTGGGAATTGTTGCAAAAGACCACAACTTACATCACAGCCGTTAGATGCAGATCTAATGGTCAGAAATGGCGGATGGCAGACACACCATCATCACCAACTGAGTCTTTTATAGGAGTAGGAGTAAAGAAAAAACCGAGTTGGTGATGATGGTGTGCCTGCCATCTTATAATATAGACTGTCCGATCTATATCTAACGGATAGAAAGCAAACTATGACAATTTTACAAAAGATACCCACACCTCTCTCACAGATAAGGCCTTGCCTCAATCATCCTTATCTCCCATAACCTCGTTGCTGAGAAATTAAAAAAGGAAGTCTCTAGAACAATCTGGTATGGTGGCCGCTGCCGGCGCCCTCCATCCCCATGCCTCCGCCCAGTCCGACCACCAGTCACCACCACGCCCCACTCCTCCTCACCTCTATCATCTTTCTCGAGATATCATTTTTTCGATGAAATGGTCGACATACCATTTTCTAATAAAATTCTCAAGATATCATTAGTTTTTACACATGGGATTACTCCTGCATGGGTCAATCACAACAGGTGTTTTTAAAAAAAATGCATCTTGATGTTCCATGCAATGCACGGGCATCTTACTAATTTTTTTGCATATAATTCCAAACACCACGTAGACACAGTCTTTGACCATTTTACAACTATGTTAGTATCATTGTTAGTGGTCAGCCGGTGCAAGTTATAGCCCCGGGTGTTTTAACCTTTTTTAGTAATGATATCTGGCGATTGTTCGCCACGAGCTCAATCCTGGCGAATCCCATGTAACCATCAGATTTCCATCCGATGGTGGCTAGTTTTTAAGCCATAGTATTTGACAAAACCGCCACCCTTACACACGTACTATAACTATGTCACGGGCGTTTGACAAAACCGCCACCCTTACAAACGTTTGCTGCAGATTGGAGTTAGCACCGATGGCGGTTCGTAGTCGTTCCACGCTCGAGCATTGAACTTTGTAACTATTTATATATTAGAATATACTACTCCTCTAGTCCTACTCCACTACTACTCTACTCAAGCAAGTTAGGGCATAGTAGTAGGTACTGTAGGGAGTACCGGTATTGTGATCACTCAAGCAAGTTGTCTGGCGTCGATATGACCCTACGCTGCTGGTATGTGTCTTGTAAGTCAAGCGGCGTGATGTAGTCATCATCCCATGTCCACTTCCCGCAGCACATATTCGCTTCTCCATCTTTGTCCGCACATAATCTCGTCTAATCTTCCATCCCCGCTAAGGCGCCTCCCCCCTCGTCCGAAACCCAAGCACTAACAATGGCAGAACCGAGCAGCGTCCGCCGAAAGAGTGGCTAGAATTCGCTCCCCACAGAGGTAATCAAGCTCATTGTTTCGCGTGTGGACAATCTCAGTACCATGCTGCTCGCCGCGTGCTCGTCAGGGCTGTACCGTTTACTCAAAGCCCTCAGGCCGAAGCTTTTTAAGCCAGCTCCTTGCTTGCTGATGCCGCCTGATCTTCAGAAACCGTGTGTCACGCAGCATAATGATCGTAGGGTGGCGAGCATCAACCCCCTTGACTACGATCCGATCCCCGTCACCCTCAACTACATTAACGGTATGTACTGGGTCGGCATGAACACGTCTTGGATGGTGCTCGTCGACGGTCGCGGCAGCTGGATGCTCGTGGAGGTCTGCACCTGGCGATTGATCCCCCTTCCTTCGATTAACACTACACTTCTTTGGCACCGCGGCCCAGAATATTCGGAATCTTACAGTAGCCAACATGATACCAAGTTTGATTTGCTCAAGGTTGTAATCTGTCAAGTGCCCACAAGATCTGTGAATTATACAGACTTGAGGCTAATTGCGTTCTTCAACCGCGGTCTCGCCTATCTGACAGGTCACTGCGGTAAGTGGATAAATCTGCACGTCCATCGCAGGATCATACATCCTCCATGGTTCTCTAATGCCATTGAACACAAGGGCTTCATTTATGCTGTCAACTCCTTCTATGGCTGGACGTATTGCTGGCCTACTCCAGTCATCGCTACAAACAGCTGTTACAACAATATGTTACTTTCCTATGATATCATGATGGCTTGCTGCTACCTCTTGAGCACTGCGTTGGATTTCCTTGAAGAGGAAAGGATGATGCAGCAAAGTAGCGTAAGTATTTCCCTCAGTTTTTTAGAACCAAGGTATCAATCCAGTAGGAGGTTGCGCGCGCCTCCCTAGTACCTGCACAAAACAAATAACTCCTCGCAACCAACGCGATAAGGGGTTGTCAATCCCTTCACGGTCACTTACGAGAGTGAGATCTGATAGATATGATAAGATAATATTTTTGGTATTTTTATGATAAAGATTCAAAGTAAAATAAAAGCAAAGTAAAAAGCAAAGGAAATAACTAAGTATTGGAAGATTAATATGATGAAGATAGACCCGGGGGCCATAGGTTTCACTAGTGGCTTCTCTCAAGAGCATAAGTATTTTACGGTGGGTGAACGAATTACTGTTGAGCAATTGACAGAATTGATCATAGTTATGAGAATATCTAGGTATGATCATGTATATAGGCATCGCGTCCAAGACAACTAGACCGACTCCTGCCTGCATCTACTACTATTACTCCACTCATCGACCGCTATCCAGCATGCATCTAGAGTATTAAGTTCATGAAAACAGAGTAACGCCTTAAGTAAGATGACATGATGTAGAGGGATAAATTCATGCAATATGATAAAAAACCCATCTTGTTATCCTCGATGGCAACAATACAATACGTGCCTTGCTGCCCCTACTGTCACTGGGAAAGGACACCGCAAGATTGAACCCAAAGCTAAGCACTTCTCCCATTGCAAGAAAGATCAATCTAGTAGGCCAAACCAAACTCATAATTCGAAGAGACTTGCAAAGATAACCAATCATACATAAAAGAATTCAGAGAAGATTCAAATATTGTTCATAGATAATCTTGAACATAAACTCACAATTCATCGATCTCAACAAACACACCGCAAAAAGAAGATTACATCGAATAGATCTCCACAAGAGAGGGGGAGAACATTGTATTGAGATCCAAAAAGAGAGAAGAAGCCATCTAGCTAATAACTATGGACCCGAAGGTCTGAGGTAAACTACTCACACTTCATCAGAGAGGCTATGGTGTTGATGTAGAAGCCCTCCATGATGGATGCCCCCTCCGGCGGAGCTCCGGAACAGGCCCCAAGATGGGATCTCGTGGATACAGGAAGTTACGGCGGTGGAATTAGGGTTTTGGCTCCGTATCTGATCGTTTGGGGGTACGTAGGTATATATAGGAGGAAGGAGTACGTCGGTGAGCAACAAGGGGCCCACGAGGGTGGAGGGCATGCCTGGGGGGTAGGCGCGCCCCCTCCCTCGTGGCCTCCTCCTTTGTTTCTTGACATAGGGTCCAAGTCTCCTGGATCATGTTCGGTGGGAAAATCACGTTCCCGAAGGTTTCATTCCGTTTGGACTCTGTTTGATATTCCTTTTCTTTGAAACCCTAAAATAGGCAAAAAAAACAACAATTCTATGCTGGGCCTTCGATTAATAGGTTAGTCCCAAAAATAATATAAAAGTGGATAATAAAGCCCAATAATGTCCAAAACAGTAGATAATATAGCATGGAGCAATCAAAAATTATAGATACGTTGGAGACGTATGACTTGCTTATATTACTGTCAACATTTACTGAAAAAATATGCATGCTCATAACATGCTGTTCTTAAGATTGACTACATTAAGAGTCCTTTTTTATTTGACTCCAACTAGATATGGTGTTGTAGGCCGCCTGGTGTCCCTACCCTTCCTAATCCCAGAACCTTTCAAAGAAAAGCAGCATGGCAGTTGCAGATGGTTCCTGGCTCGATCAGACGATGACGAATGATTGATGATCGTTCGCACGTACCGGACGTGTTGTTTCGTGAAATACAATCACAGTCACTACAAGGTCTTTGAGCAGGATCCCAGCTTCTCTAGGCCTTCTGGAATTTTTGACTAGAGGCTGGTAAGTAGCCTTGGTACATGCTCTCTGTTTCTCGGACTGAATTATCCGATTAACCAGGAGATGACCGACAAGGATCATGATGGCAGCGCAGTTTCGTTCATCAGGCAAAATTGTGTGTACACAGCGTTCCATGCATCTCTACATGCACCATACCCTGATATGTGCCGCCACGCTCTGCAGCCCAAAGTAGGAGAGAGGGTCGCAAGTATCAGACTTCGACCTGCTGGCTGGAGTTCCCCCCGTCAGGCACCCATCTGGTTCAAGCCGTCAGCCAATCTCCACAGCTTAATAAATAGTAACGTCTAACTGAGCCGGTTAGTTAGATGCGTACACTTGGTGTAGTAGGATATTTATTTAGTTTGATGCATACACTTGTTCTTTTTTGGTAGCCCTTTTGTAATGATGGCTGATGTTTGGTTTGGAAGAGAGAGTTGTGTCTTTACTCTTCTGGCCTACTTACTGCTTCTGTTACACCCCCAGCCCTGGTTACTGCTGCAGCTGTTTTCAATGTACAATCAGTAGTATATTTCATCTGTTGGTTGAATAAATGTGTTGTTAGAACGATAAACACAATGTTTTGGAAGTCGTTGCATGGTCCGATCCTTTAGTGCCCCGTACCGTACATAGCGCATACTATTTTTGGTACGATACACATTTTCCACTTGTTGATAACATGTAGCCCACTGATGAAGGCCCAATAGAGGAGCCCATAATTCTCTGGAAGGGAGGCTCTCACATGAATCCGGCCCAGGTACATGCTCATGGTCCCCTAAACATAAATAAGTAAATAAATAAATAAATAAAGCTAAATGCTCATGCACCGGTTCTTTAAATTCATGATTTAACAGAAGGATATTATTTCCTATGATAGTGTCATTACATTCAGTCAATATTATTCTTAGGCAAAGATAGCGACCAGTCTTGTTTCTCCCACCATTTTCTTCCTGCAACCAGCGGACCCATGCAAATCATAGTCAATGTTGTAAATAGTTCCGGTCCATTTTTATTTTTCAATAAGAATGTCCAACCCAGCCCAGCACATTGGCGACAACACTTTATCCTTCGCCTTGGTGCACTCGCCGCGGCGCCGCCGTCTGGCCCTGTCAGCATAGTGAATCAGGAGAGGACTGTAGTTGTGAGTATGACAGTGCGGACCCACCAGGTCCACTCCCGAACACAAGCAAGCGCCTCTTTTACTACTCAGATGCGCCCCTCCTTTTTTTACTCTAATCCACCCTGCTGATATATGGGAACTGCATCATTTTCAACGTATAGTCAATTAACGACAGAATTGCACAACTTTTTTTTTTGAGTAGTAATTCGGAAGAGCGGGCTATAAACTGGGTTGTGCGGTCTCTCCAGCCCGTCTAACAACATGTCCAGCCCCGCAGTTTTTTCTATGGGAAAATAGGTAGCTCAGTATTTCTTTTTGAAGAATACCCAAGCTAGGCCTATTTGTTTTCTCCGACTTACCGGGCTACAAATCTTTCAAGACAAGGAGGGATGCATTCCGGCCTGGCCAAAGAGTATGTTCAGTGTCTGTTAAAAGTAATATCAAAGGGGTTGAAAATTCCAAAAAAAATAGCAAATGGGAAATTAGTTTCTTTTTTTGTTTTTGTTCTTCACTGATATTTTATATTTCATTGGATTTAACATGACATAGTACTAATTTATTTTAAAAAAATTTAGCATGGCTACTAATTTTTGGATTAAGAATATTTTGTTCTCCAACAAAAAATTGCGAATTTTCAAAATTTCACACATATTTAGTTCAATTTTCAAACCCTGGTACTGAACAGAAAATGGGCAACAATTCTAAAAATGGAAAATGGGCTGCAATAAATTCTATATGAATTAGAAAATGAGTAAAAGTTATAAAAATAATAGCAAATGGGTTGTACATGCCATAGATTTCGAGGCTGACTTGTTTACGCAAGGCTTTGTCAGTCAACACATGATTCTAGCAAAAGTGACTGTTGGATGTCCATCCAACGGCCGACGCGCTTCTTCAATCTGTGATCTTCCTGCTCCCGCCACCTAAACTAGCACCGGCGGGACAACTTGCTCCCACCTCTTGTGGCCTGCTGTGATGCCACACAGGCTTCACCGGCCCACCCTACTCCCTCTGTTGGCCTGGCCGCACTTAATCAACTGCCTCCTTATTACGCGAAAAAATGATTCCTCCCACTGACATCTGGGGCGCACCGGTTGGGAGGCTGGCCTGTGGGCCTACTAAGTTAACACAAATGCAGGGCTTGTCAACTTAGTCAGCAAACGATTCTAGCAGCAGTGACCATTGGATTTGAATCGAACGGTCCTACTGCTTCTTCAATCGCTGCTCTTCTTGCACCAGCCGCCCAAACCAGCACCGGCGAGACCGCCTGCTCCTGCCTCCCATGGCTGGTTGTGCTTCCGCGGAAGCCTCACCGCCCCCTACTACTCCCACCGCTGGCCAGGCCCTGCGGCGACGGCAGCCTCACACCGCAGCCGAACCAGTGAACCCTCGTACTCCTCTCCGTGTGGGCATCCACTGCCGTGTCTTCCCCGGCTCCGCGTCGTCCCCTTCCTAGGCCTCTCCGTCGTCCACCGCCCTGGTGCTCTCAGCGTGGCATGGTCAACATGGTCAAGGAATGACTTCCATTGGAAGAGTACTGTACGTGGAGAGGCTGACAGATGTGTCCACGGCCGCAGCAAGGAAGTGCCTCCTTATTACACGAAAAATAATAATTCCTCCACCTGACATCAGGGACCCACCGGACGGGTCACCGTATTTCGTAAAAAAATGTTTCCGCCCTGACTGCTGGGACCCACCAGCTACATCTTCGCACGCAAGGAAGTGCGTCCATATTACGGGCAAAAAAATGATTCACCCCCTGACTGCTGGGACCCACCAGCTACATCTTCGCACGCAAGGAAGTGCCTGACAGTCGGGACCCACCTGGTCGAAGCGTATGTAGCGTTGTCATTCTGGTCGCGAACGTGTACGTACATACTGGTCGATCGGTCTCTCTGCAGGCTGCAGCGATAAACCGTGGCCGTGCAAGGAAGGGCACGTGTCGTAGTAGAGGTGTGCACATAGCATGTACATGTACGTACAGCGGCCAGGGTGCAAGAAAGTAAATACGTCCACGTACGTACATTCGGGCAAGGTCTCGAACGCCTACTCGCGCATACGTATGGCCAGGGCTCGTGTACATGGCTGGGTCGGAACAGAGAAACTGCATCGTCGTCGTGTTCATGGGGAGCCAACCGGCTGCCTCGGAACGGAATGCGTCTCGTGTTCGTCGGGAGCCAACTGGCTTGGACGGAACAACCAATGGAGACGAGGCCTGGCGCACCGCAGAACGGAGGAAATGGCCTTGTGTTTGACCGGCCACGGTCGAAACGGGATCCTGTTCATCGGGAGGGGTCTGGTGTACCGCAAAACGGAGGAAACAGACTTCTGTTGGACTTCCTATGGTCAAACGGGGTCCTGTTGACCGGGAGGGGTGTGGCGTACCGCAAAACGGAGTAAACAGACTTGTGTTAGAGCGCTACGGTCGAAACGGGGGGTCCTGTTCATCGGGAGGGGTGTGGCTTACCGCAAAACAGGACTCCACGGGATACTGTTCATCTCCACCGTCGACCTCCTCCAGCCTCCACGGGCAACTGTTCATCCACCGCCGACCTCCTCCAGCCTCCACCTGCGACTGTTCATCCACGGGCTCCTATTCATCCAGCCTCCACCGCGCGCTCCTCCACTGGCTACTGTTCAACCAGCCCTCTCCATGGGGGTCCTGTTCAACCACTCCACGAGCTACTATTCATCCATCCCTCCACCGGCTCCTGTTCAACCAGCCCTCCACGAGGTCCTATTCATCCAGCCCTTCACGGGGTCCTGTTCATCCACCGGCTCGATCGATCGGGTTACTGTTCATCCAGCGGCAACAACCTCTACTACCATGGGTTCCTGTTCATCCAACCCCCACCGAGAACTGTTCATCCAGACCCCCCAACAACGCTCATTGTTCATCTAGAGGTAGCATCGATTGACTTCAGTTAGCAGCAGTAGCGAAGGAATCGCTCGATCGGGTTTAGTAAAAAGCCATCGCTCGATCGCTCGGGTGAAGTAACACGTAGCCTGCAGTGCAATCGCTCAGGTTCAGTTAGAGCCCAACGCCTCACTCGGGATCAGTTAGAGTGCAACGCCTCGCACACACGCGTGTACGTACGAGAGAAATGCATGTCGCTCGGCCCCCGACCACCCACCGTAACCGGGAACTCCCCGATATTTTCCTCGCCCTCGCTTCTACCATGGTTTTTTCCGTGATGGACGGCCCAAAGAATGTCATTCAGCCACGTCTCCGGCCCACCCAAGATGAAAAGCCCATTTTCTGTCATGATTTTTTGTCATAGAAGTAGGACCCCACCACATCTATGATGATATCGGGTTTTGTCACAATTATTGTCATAGAAGTGTCATAAGTATGACAGAAAAAAATCGTTCGGCCCAAAATGTCATGGATGTGTCTTTTTTTGTAGTGTTTTGTCAACCCTAAAGGTGCTAACAAAATGTGCAAGCTCCAGCGATCCATCTATGGACTAGTGCAAGCATCTCGGAGTTGGAATATACACTTTGATAAGTTGATCAAAGCATATAGTTTTATATAGACTTGCGGTGAAGTCTGTATTTACAAGAAAGTGAGTGGGCACACTACATTATTTCTGATAAGTATATGTGAATGACATATTGTTGATCGAAAATAATGTAGAATTTTCTGGAAAGCATAAAGGAGTGTTTGAAAGGAGTTTTTCAAAGAAATACCTTGGTGAAGCTACTTACATATTGAGCATCAAGATCTATAGAGATAGATCAAGATGCTTGATATATTTTCAGTGAGTACATACCTTGACAAGATTTTTAAGTAGTTCAAAATGGAACGGTGAAACAAGGAGTTCTTGCCTGTGTTGCAAGGTGTGAAGTTGAGTAAAGACTCAAAACCCAAACACGGCAGAAAATAGAAAGAGAATGAAAAGTCATTCCCTATGCCTCAGTCATAGGTTATATAAAGTATGCTATGCTCTGTACCAGACCTATTGTTTACCTCACCGTAAGTTTGGCAAGAGGGTACAATAGTGATCCAGGAGTGGATCACTGGACAGCGGTCAAAAATATTCTTAGTGGAATAAAGAAATGTTTCTTTGTTATGGAGGTGACAAAGAGTTCGTCGTAAAGAGTTACGTCGATGCAAACTTTCACACAGATCTGGATGACTATAAGTCTCGATCTAGATACATATTGAAAGTGGGAGCAATTAGCTAGAGTAGCTCCGTGCAAAGCATTGTAGACATAGAAAATTTGCAAAATACATACGGCTCTGAATGTGGCAGACCCGTTGACTAAATTTCTCTCACAAGCAAAACATGATCACTCTTTGGGTGTTAATCACATTGCGATGTGAACTAGATTATTGACTCTAGTAAACCCTTTGGGTGTTAGTCACATGGAGATTTGAATTAATCACATAAAGATGTGAACTATTCGTGTTAAATCACATGACGATGTGAACTAGATTATTGACTCTAGTGCAAATGGGAGACTGAAGGAAATATGCCCTAGAGGCAATAACAAAGTTGTTATTTATATTTCCTTATATCATGATAAATGTTTATTATTCATGCTAGAATTGTATTAACCGGAAACTTAGTACATGTGTGAATACATAGACAAACAGAGTGTCCCTAGTATGCCTCTACTTGACTAGCTCGTTAATCAAAGATGGTTAAGTTTCCTAGCCATGGACATGTGTTGTCATTTGATGAATGGGATCACATCATTATAGAATGAGGTGATGGACAAGAACCATCCGTTAGCTTAGCATAATGATCGTTCAGTTTTATTGCTACTGCTTTCTTCATGACTTATACATGTTCCTCTAACTATGAGATTATGCAACTCCCGAATACCGGAGGAACACCTTGTGTGCTATCAAACATCACAACGTAACTAGGTGATTATAAAGATGCTCTATAGGTGTCTCCGATGGTGTTTGTTGAGTTGGCATAGATCGTGATTAGGATTTGTCACTCCGTCTATCGAAGAGGTATCTCTAGGCCCTCTCGGTAATGTACATCACTATGAACCTTGCAAGCAATGTGACTAATGAGTTAGTTGCGGGATGATGCATTACGAAACGAGTAAAGAGACTTGTCGGTAACGATATTAAACTAGGTATGATGATACCGATGATCAAATCTCACACAAATAACATACCGATGACAAAGCGAACAACGTATGTTGTTATGCGGTTTGACCAATAAAGATCTTCGTAGAATATGTAGGAGCCAATATGAGCATCTAGATTCTGCTATTGGTTATTGAGCGGAGATGTGTCTCGGTCATGTCTACATAGTTCTCGAACCCTAGGGTCCGCACGCTTAACGTTCAATGATGATTTGTATTATGAGTTATGTGATTTGATGTACCGAAGGTTGTTTGGAGTCCCGAATGAGATCACGGACATGACGAGGAGTCTCAAAATGGTCGATACGTAAAGATCGATATATTGGAAGGATATATTCGGATATTGAAATGGTTCCAAGTGATTCGGGTATTTTTCGGAGTACCGGAGAGTTATGGGAATTCGTCGGGGGAAGTAATGGGCCAAAATGGGCCATACGGGAAAGGAGAGAAGGGCCTCAAGGGGTGGCTGCTCGCCCCCCTCTTTCCTTCTCTCCCTCTTCCCCTTCCTTCTTCTCCTACTCCAACTAGGGAAAGGGGGAAACCTACTCCTACTAGGAGTAGGAATCCCCCTTGGGGCGCGCCATAAAGAGGGTCGGCCCTCCCCTCCTCCACTCCTTTATATACGGTGGAGGGGGGCACCCCATAGACACACAAGTTGATTGTTTAGCCATGTGTGGTGCCCCCTCCACAGATTTCCACCTCGATCATATCGTTACAGTGCTTAGGCGAAGCCCTGCGCCGGTAGCTTCATCATCACCATCACCACGCCGCCGTGCTGACGAAACTTTCCCCCGACCTTAGCTGGATCTAGAGTTCGTGGGACGTCATCGAGCTGAACGTGTGCAGATTGCGGAGGTGCTGTATCTTTGGTTCTAGGATCGGTCGGATCATGAAGACGTACAACTACATCAACCGCGTTGGCATAACGCTTCCGCTTATGGTCTACGAGGGTACATGGACGAAACTCTCCCCTCTCGTTGCTATGCATCGCCTAGATGGATCTTGCGTGTGCGTAGGGATTTTTTTTTGAAATTGCTGCGTTCTCCAACAGCAACATACTAATGGTATGGGGAGAATCAATGTTAATCCTATTTGGGGTAAGATCTATAAATTATCTTGTCCAACAAAGGTCAAAATTTTCATCCGGCGCACACTGCATGGCACTCTACCTTGTCAGGTTACGCTTGCGGACAGACACCTGAAAGTCATGCCGATCTGCCCTTCATGTTCTAATGCGATAGAGAATACAAATCATATGTTGTTTCTTTGTTAGAAAGCTAAGGAGGTTTGGCGTAAGTTGGGATTGGATGAGGTGATCAACAAAGCTTGTGTTATGTATCGTGCAGGAGAGGCAGTCCTTGAATTTTTACTTCTTATGCCAGATCATGATGTAGCTATATTGGGTTTCCAGAAGGCCCATGAACTAATCGCTATTACCGCTTGGTACTTATGGTGGGATAGACGTAGGCTGGTCCACGAAGGAATGTTTCAAGATGCTCAACAAACTTCTATAGGTATCCGTGCTATAGCGGCAAACATTGTTAATGCTTTCTCACCAAATGCAGTCAATAAAAGAGGGGCATGGACTAGACCTCAAATGGGTTTTTGAAGCTTAATGTGGATGCATCTTTTGATCATGACTTGCTTAAGGGTACGACTGGTGGTGTTCTCAAAGATGATAAAGGAAAATTCATTGTTGGTGGAAACTGGGAGACTGATTGGTGTGTTGATGCCCTGACGACAGAAGCTTTGGCTCTAAGGTTCGAATTATCTCTCGCACATAAGGCGAGTTGCAATCGCCTTATCATTAATTCTGACAATATGGAAGTCATTGATACCATGAAGAATGAAGGACGTGCAGCAGGAGCGGCGGTGGCAGTGTTTGAGGATTGTTATTTTTTAGCGTGTGATTTTCCTCTTACTAGTTTTGAGCATTGTGATAGGGAAGCGAATAAGGTAGTTCATGAATGGCCAGATTAGCTAAATTTTTTGAGACAAGGGATTGGTTTGAGGAGCCTTTGGTCGAATTGTACAACCTCTGGTAGACGATGTAACCGTTATTTCTAATTAATTAAGTTGGTTGTTTTTCAAAAAAATCAATTTTAGCCTTTGGAAGGGTATTGATGCTTCATTACCTCATAGGAGCTAAGAGTTGTAACTACCATTATATCATAAACAATTAATGATTAGTATTAATTTTGGACCATCTAAAATTTATCTTTGAAACAAATATGGGACACACGTTCGACATGAGGCTAATAGAACGATGTGTTTCTCATGGTGAATTTGAATTACACCAACTCTACAAAATTTTCAATATTCTTTTAAGTTCAAAAACTTTGCTATCATTGAGAGTTAGAGCACTCTAGCATATTGTCCAAAAATGTCTAACACTTGATTTTCACCTCATGAGGAATTGTCTGAAGGAAATATGCCCTAGAGGCAATAATAAAGTCATTATTTATATTTCCTTATATCCTAATAAATGCTTATTATTCATGCTAGAATTGTATTAACCGGAAACATAGTACATGTGTGAATACATAGACAAAATTGAGTGTCCCTAGTATGCCTCTACTTGACTAGCTCATTAATCAAAGATGGTTAAGTTTCCTAGCCATGGACATGTGTTGTCATTTGATGTAACGGGATCACATCATTAGAGAATGATGTGATGAACAAGAGCCATCCATTAGCTTAGCATAATGATTGTTTAGTTTTTCTGCTATTGCTTTCATCATGACTTATACATGTTGCTCTGACTATGAGATTATGCAACTCCTGAATACCGAAGGAACACCTTGGTACGTATGTTGTTATGCGGTTTGACCGGTAAAGATCTTTGTAGAATATATAGGAGCCAATATCAGCATCCAGGTTCCTCTATTGGTTGTTGATCGGAGATGTGTCTCGGTCATGTCTACATAGTTCTCGAACCCGTAGGGTCCGCACGCTTAACGTTCGATGATGATTTGTATTATGAGTTATTTGATTTAATGACCGAAGTTTGTTCGGAGTCCCGGATGAGATCACGGACATGACGAGGAGTCTCAAAATGGTTGAGAGGTAAAGATTGATATGTTGGACGAAGGTATTCGGACACCGGAAAGGTTTTGGGGTGTTTCGGATATTTATCGGGGAACCGAGGGGTTACCGGAACCCCCCCCCCCCCCGGAAGTTATGGGCTCTAATGGGCCATAAGGGAATAGAAGAGGGAAGGCCACTAGGTGGAGCCCCCCCAAGGGCAGTCCGAATTGGACTAGGGGGAGGGGCGCACCCCCCTTCCTTTCCCTCTCCCTCTCCTTCCCTCCTTCCCCTTGTTGGAATAGGAAGGGGGCGAATCCTACTTGGATCGGGAGTCCAAGTAGGACTCCCCCCTTGGCGCGCCCCCCTTGGGCCGGCCTCCTCCTCCCCCCTCCTTTATATACGTGGGAGGGGGGCACCCCAAAGGCACACCAAGTCTTCTCTTAGCCGTGTGCGGTGCCCCCCTCCATAGTTACACACCTCGATCATATCATCGTAGTGCTTAGGCGAAGCCCTGCGCTGGTAAATTCATCATCGCCGTCGCCACGCCGTCGTGCTGACGAAACTCTTTGCTACCTCTTGAGCACTACGTTGGTTTTCCCTTGAAGAGGAAAGGGTGATGCAGCAAAGTAGCGTAAGTATTTCCCTCAGTTTTTGAGAACCAAGGTATCAATCCAGTAGGAGACTACACCCAAGTCCCTCGTACCTGCACAAACAAATAAGAACCTCGCAACCAACGCGATAAAGGGGTTGTTAATCCCTTCACGGTCACTTGCGAGAGTGAGATCTGGTAGAGATAATAAGATAAATATTTTTGGTATTTTTATGATATAGATTGAAAGTAAAGATTGCAAAGTAAAATAGATGGGAAACTTATATGATAAAAGATAGACCCGGGGCCATAGGTTTCACTAGTGGCTTCTCTCAAGATAGCATATGTATTACGATGGGTGAACAAATTACTGTCGAGCAATTGATAGAAAAGTGCATAATTATGAGAATATCTAGGCATGATCATGTATATAGGCATCACGTCCGCGACAAGTAGACCGAAACGATTCTGCATCTACTACTATTACTCCACAATCGACCGCTATCCAGCATGCATCTAGAGTATTAAGTTCATAAGAACAGAGTAAAGTATTAGGCAAGATGACATGATGTAGAGGGATAAACTCAAGCAATATGGTATAAACCCCATCTTTTTATCCTTGATGGCAACAATACAATACGTGCCTTGCTGCCCCTGCTCTCACTGGGAAAGGACACCGCAAGATTGAACCCAAAGCTAAACACTTCTCCCATTGCAAGAAAGATCAATCTAGTAGGCCAAACCAAACTAATAATTCAAAGATACTTGCAAAGATAACAAATCATACATAAAATATTTCAGAGAAGAATCAAATATTGTTCATAGATAATCTTGATCATAAACCCACAATTCATCGGATCTCGACAAACACACCGCAAAAAGAATTACATCGAATAGATCTCGAAGAAGATCGAGGAGAACTTTGTATTGAGATCCAAAGAGAGAGAAGAAGCCATCTAGCTAATAACTATGGACATGAAGGTTTGTGGTAAACTACTCACACATCATCGGAGAGGCTATGGTGTTGATGTAGAAGCCCTCCATGATCGATTCCCCCTCCGGCGGAGCTCCGGAAAAGGCCCCAAGATGGGATCTCTTGGGTACATAAGGTTTCGGCGGTGGAAATAGGGTTTCGTGGTGCTCCTGGATGTTTTCGGGGTATATGGATATATATAGGAGGAAGAAGTAGGTCGGTGGAGCTACGAGGGGCCCACGAGGGTGGGGAGCACGCCCAGGGGGCAGGCGCGCCTCCCTGCCTCCGGGATTCCTCGCTTCTTTCTTGACGTCTACTCCAAGTCCCCTAGATCACGTTTGTTCCAAAAATAACTATCCCAAGGGTTTCATTCCGTTTGGATTTCGTTTGATATTCCTTTTTTGCGAAACACTGAAATAGGCAAAAAACAGCAATTTGCACTAGGCCTTGGGTTAGTAGGTTAGTCCCAAAAATAATATAAAAGTGTGTAAATAAGCCCATTAAACATCCAAAATAGATAATATAATATCATGGAACAATAAAAAATTATGGATACGTTGGAGACGTATCAAGCATCCCCAAGCTTAATTCCTGCTCGTCCTCGAGTAGGTAAATGATAAAAATAGAATTTTTGATGTGGAATGCTACCTAGCATAATTCTCAATGTAATTTTCTTTATTGTTGCATTAATATTGAGATCCGAGAGATTCAATACATAAGTTTAATATTGACATAAAAATAATAATACTTCAATCATACTAACTAAGCAATCATCTCTTCTCAAAATAACATGACCAAAGAAAGTTCATCCCTACAAAATCATATAGCTTGGTCATGCTCCATTTTTGTCACACAAGAATGCTCTCATCATGCACAACCCCGATGACAAGCCAAGCAATTGTTTCATACTTTAGTAATCTCAAACTTTTTCCAACCTTCACGCAATACATGAGCGAGAGCCATGGATATAGCACTATGGGTGGAATATAATATAATGATGGGGGTTATGTGGAGAAGACAAAAAAGGAGAAAGTCTCACATCGACGTGGCTAATCAACGGGCTACGGACATGCCCATCAATTGATGTCAATGCAAGGAGTAGGGATTACCATGCAACGGATGCACTAGAGCTATAAATATATGAAAGCTCAACAAAAGAAACTAAGTGGGTGTGCATCCAACTTGCTTGCTCAAACTCATAAACCTCCACGCAATACATGAGCGCGAGCCATGGACATAGCACTATGGGTGAAATAGAATATAATGAGGGGGGTTATGTGGAGAAGACAAAAAGGAGAAAGTCTCACATCAACGAGGCTAATCAATGGGCTATGGAGATGCCCATCGATTGATGTTAATGCAAGGAGTAGGGATTGCCATGCAACGGATGCACTCGAGCTATAAATGTATGAAAGCTCAACAAAAGAAACTAAGTGGGTGTGCATCCAACTTGCTTGCTCACGAAGACCTAGGGCACTTGAGGAGGCCCATTGTTGGAATATACAAGCCAAGTTCTATAATGAAAATTTCCCACTACTATATGAAAGTGACAAAACAAGAGACTCTCTATCATAAAGATCATGGTGCTACTTTGAAGCACAAGTGTGGAAAAAGAGGATAGTAGCATTGTCCCTTTTTATTTCTTTTTTGGGCCTTTCTTTTTTTATTTGGCCTTTCCACTTTTTTATTTTTATTTGGGACAATGCTCTATTAATGATGATCATCACACTTCTATTTATTTACAATTCAATGATTACAACTCGATACTAGAACAAAATATGACTCTATATGAATGCCTCCAGCGGTGTACCGAGAAGGGCAATGAATCAAGAGTGACATGTATGATAAATTATGCATGGTGGCTTTGCCACAAGTTTGATGTAAACTACATGATCATGCAAGGCAATATGACAATGATGAAGCGTGTCATGAATGAAACGGTGGAAAGTTGCATGGCAATATATCTCGGAATGGCTATGGAAATACCATAATAGGTAGGTATGGTGGATGTTTCGAGGAAGATATAAGGAGGTTTATGTGTGATAGAGCATATCATATCACGGGGTTTGGATGCACTGGCGAAGTTTCCACCAACTCTCAAGGTGAGAAAGGGCAATGCACGGTACCGAAGAGGCTAGCAATGATGGAAGGGTGAGAGTGCGTATAATCCATGGACTCAACATTAGTCATAAAGAACTCACATACTTATTGCAAAAATCTACAAGTCATCAAAAACCAAGCATTACATGCATGCTCCTAGGGGGATAGATTGGTAGGAAAAGACCATCGCTCGTCCTCGACTGCCACTCATAAGGAAGACAATAAAAGAACACCTCATGTTTCAAATTTGTTACACAACGGTTACCATACGTGCATGCTACGGGACTTGCAATCTTCAACACAAGTATTTCTCAATTCACAACTACTCAACTAGCACGACCTTAATATCACCATCCTCATATCTCAAAACAATTATCAAGTATCAAACTTCTCATAGTAATCAATGCACTTTTTATGATTGTTTTTATTATACCAAACTTGGATGCCTATCATATTAGGACCTTTTATAACCAAAACAAATTACCATGCTGTTCTAAAGGACTCTTAGAATAATATAAGTGAAGCATGAGAGATCAATAATTTCTATAAAATAAATCCACCACCGTGATCTTAAAAGATATAACTGAAGCACTAGAGCAAAACTATCTAGCTCAAAAGATATAAGCGAATCACATATAGTATTGTAATGAATTCCAATTCATGTGTGTCTCTCCCAGAAGGTGTGTACACAAAGGATAATTATGGTAAACTAAAAGGCAAAGACTCAAATCATACAAGACGCTCCAAGCAAAACACATATCATGTGGTGAATAAAAATATAGCATCAAGTAAAGTTACCGATGAACAAAGACGAAAGAGGGGATGCCTTCCGGGGCATACCCAAGCTTAGGCTTTTGGTTTTCCTTGAATTTTACCTTGGGGTGCCTTGGGCATCCCCAAGCTTAGGCTCTTGCCACCCCTTATTCCATAATCCATCAAATCTTTACCCAAAACTTGAAAACTTCACAACACAAAACTCAACAGAAAATCTCATGAGCTCTGTTAGTATAATAAAACAAACCACCACTTAAGGTACTGTAATGAACTCATTCTTTATTTATATTGGTGTTATACCCTCCGATACTAGCCATAGATTCATCAAAATAAGCAAACAACACACGAAAAACAGAATCTGTCAAAAACAGAACAGTCTGAAGTAATCTGTAGGTTTCACATACTTCTGTAACCCCAAAAATTCTGAAATAAATTGTTGGACGTGAGGAATTTGTCTATTAATCATATGCAGAAAGAATCAACCTAATCTCACTCTCCAGTAAAAAATGGCAGCAAATCTCGTGAGAGCTAAAGTTTCTGTTTTTTACAGCAAGATCGCAGAAACTACCCCCAAGTCTTCCCAAAGGTTCTACTTGGCACAAACACTAATTAAAAGCATAAAACCACATCTAAACAGAGTCTAGATGAACTATTTTTTACTAAACAGAAAAAAAAAGCAAGAAACAAAAATAAAATTGGGTTGCCTCCCAACAAGCGCCATCGTTTAACGCCCCTAGCTAGGCATAAAAGCAAGAATACATCTAGGTATTATCATCTTTGGTAGGAAACTCTTCAATAGAAAACTTATAACCCTTGGGAGTTTCCTTCTTTTTATTAATGATCAAACTCCTATGCAAGAAATCAAGAAATTCATTTGTAGCAAAAGGTTCCTTAATGATATTGAAGAAGTTGGGGTGAACACTTATTGATTTGAGATCCGCATTTTCCTTACTAGAAGATTCACCCTTATTTTTAGGAACATACATTAATTTGGCAATCTTGGTAGTAGGAGGATTTGGGGTATTTTTAACAGATGAGAAGGCAGACCCTAGATTAGTAATAATATCCTCAAGTTTACCAATTCTTGTGGAATCTTGATCTATTCTTTCGTTAACTATAGGTTCTTTTTCTTTTAAAAAAATCAGAGTAACCCCTACCTTAGATCCATATTGAGTGATTTGGTTGTGGATATTTTTATCCAAATTTTCAATCATCTCCACATAGGCAACTTTATTTTCAATAATTTTAAGCCTTTGCATCACATGTTCCAAAGTTAAAATAGTTCCATTAACCAAAAGAGGTGGTGGGCCAAACAAATCTACCATAGAATTATAAGAATAAAAAGTATGGCTACCCAAGAAATTCCCTCCGGTAATGGTATCAAGAATATATCTGTTCCAAGGACTGATGCCTAGATAAAAATTGCAAAGAAGAATGGAAGTGGATTGCTTCCTAGTATATCTATTCTGAGCATTGCAAATTCTATGCCAAGCATCTTTTAGATTTTCTCCCTCCCTTGTTTAAAATTAAGAACTTCATGATCAGGAGTACTAACAATGATAGAAGGATTAGCCATGACGACACACGGCGACACAAGAAGCAAGCGAAAAAGAGGCGAACAGAAAAACAGGGCGAATAAAATGTCAAGGGTGAAGTGGGGGAGAGGAAAACGAGAGGCAAATGGCAAATAATGTAATGCGAGGGATAAGAGTTTGTGATAGGTACTTGGTATGTCTTGATTTGTGCGTAGATCTCCCCCGCAACAGCGCTAGAAATCCTTCTTGCTACCTCTTGAGCACTGTGTTGGTTTTCCCTTGAAAGGAAAGGGTGATGCATCAAAGTAGCATAAGTATTTCCCTCAGTTTTTGAGAACCAAGGTATCAATCCAGTAGGAGACTACATGCAAGTCCCTCATACCTGCTCAAACAAATAAGAACCTCGCAACCAACGCGATAAAGGGGTTGTCAATCCCTTCACGGTCACTTACGAGAGTGAGATCTGATAGAGATAATAAGATAAATATTTTTGGTATTTTTATGATATAGATTGAAAGTAAAGATTGCAAAGCAAAATAGATGGGAAACTTATATGATAAAAGATAGACCCGGGGGCCATAGGTTTCACTAGTGGCTTCTCTCAAGATAACATAAGTATTACGATGGGTGAACAAATTAATGTCGAGCAATTGAT
Source organism: Triticum aestivum (assembly GCF_018294505.1). Taxonomy (NCBI): domain Eukaryota; kingdom Viridiplantae; phylum Streptophyta; class Magnoliopsida; order Poales; family Poaceae; genus Triticum; species Triticum aestivum. Next base: position 541,909,615 of record NC_057800.1, read on the forward strand.
AGAAAAGTGCATAATTATGAGAATATCTAGGCATGATGATGTATGTAGGCATCACGTCCGCGACAAGTAGACCGAATCGATTCTGCATCTACTACTATTACTCCACACATCGACCGCTATCCAGCATGCATCTAGAGTATTAAGTTCATAAGAACAGAGTAACGCATTAGGCAAGATGACATGATGTAGAGGGATAAAATCAAGCAATATGATATAAACCCCATCTTTTTATCCTCGATGGCAACAATACAATACGTGCCTTGCTGCCCCTGCTCTCACTGGGAAAGGACACCGCAAGATTGAACCCAAAGCTAAACACTTCTCCCATTGCAAGAAAGATCAATCTAGTAGGCCAAACCAAACTGATAATTCGAAGAGACTTGCAAAGATAACAAATCATACATAAAAGATTTCAAAGAAGAATCAAATATTGTTCATAGATAATCTTGATCATAAACCCACAATTCATCGGATCTCGACAAACACACCGCAAAAAGAATTACATCGAATAGATCTCCAAGAAGATCGAGGAGAACTTTGTATTGAGATCCAAAGAGAGAGAAGAAGCCGTCTAGCTAAGAACTATGGACCCGAAGGTCTGTGGTAAACTACTCACACAACTTCAGAGAGGCTATAGTGTGGATGTAGAAGCCCTCCGTGATCGATTTCCCCTCCGGCAGAGCTCTGGAAAAGGCCCCAACATGGGATCTCTTGGGTACATAAGGTTGCGACGATGGAAATAGGGTTTCGTGGTGCTCCTGGATGTTTTCGGGGTATATGGATATATATATATATATAGGAGGAAGAAGTAGGTCGGTGGAGCTGCGAGGGGCCCATGAGGGGGGGGGCAGGGGGGAGGCGCACCTCCCTACCTCATGGCTTCCTCGCTTCTTTCTTGACGTCTACTTCAAGTCCCCTGGATCACGTTTGTTCCAAAAATAACTCTCCCGAAGGTTTCATTCCGTTTGGATTCCGTTTGATATTCCTTTTTTTCGAAACACTGAAATAAGCACAAAAAACAGCAATTTGCACTGGGCCTTGGGTTAGTAGGTTAGTCCCAAAAATAATATAAAAGTGTGTAAATAAGCCCATTAAACATCCAAAACAGATAATATAATAGCATGGAACAATCAAAAATTATAGATACGTTGGAGACGTATCACTCTCCCTCGTCCTCAACTGGATCAAGAGCTTGAGGGACGTCGTCGTGCTGAACGTGTGCTGAACACGGAGGTGCCGTACGTTCGGTACTCGAATCGATTGGATCATAAAGACGTTCGACTACATCAACCGCGTTACTAAATGCTTTTGCTTTCGGTCTACGAGGGTACGTGGACACACTCTCCCGTCTCGTTGCTATGCATCTCCTAGATAGATCTTGCGTGATCATAGGTAATTTTTTTGAAATACTGCGTTCGCCAACAGTGGCATCCGAGCCAGGTCTATGCGTAAATGTTATATGCATGAGTAGAACACAAAGAGTTGTGGGCGATGATATTCATACTGCTTACCACCAACGTATTACTTTGATTCGACGGTATTGTTGGATGAAGCGACCCGGACCGACATTACATGACCGCGTTCATGAGATTAGTTCTACCGACGTGCTTCACACATAGGAGGTTGGCGGGTGTCTGTTTCTCCAACTTTAGTTGAATCGAGTTTGACTACGGCCGGTCCTTGTTGAAGGTCAGCACACTTGATGAAAAATCGTTGTGGTTTTGATGCGTAGGTAAGAACGGTTCTTACTAGAAGCCCGTAGCAGCCACGTAAAACTTGCAACAACAAAGTAGAAGACGTCTAACTTGTTTTTACATGGCATGTTGTGATGTGATATGGTCAAGATGTGATGAGATATAAATTGTTGAATGAGTTGATCATGTTTTATAGAAGTTATCGGCAACTGGCAGGAGCCTTGTGGTTGTTGCTTTATTGTATGAAATGCAATCGCCATGAAATTGCTTTACTTTATCACTAAGCGGTAGTGATAGACATAGAAGCAATAGTTGGCGAGATGACAACGATGCTATGATGGAGATCAAGGTGTCAAGCCGGTGACGATGGAGATCATGACGGTGCTTTGGAGATGGAGATCAAAGGCACAAGATGATGATGGCCATATCATGTCACATATTATGATCGCAGGCGATGTTTATCCTTTATGCATCTTATTTTGCTTAGTTCGACAGTAGCATTATAAGATGATCCCTCACTAAATTTCAAGGTATAAGTGTTCTCCCTGAGTATGCACCGTTGCTACAGTTCGTCGTGCCGAGACACCACGTGATGATCGGGTGTGATAAGCTTTATGTTCACATACAACAGGTGCAAGCAAGTTTTGCACATGCAGAATACTCGGGTTAAACTTGATGAGCATAGCATATGCAGATATGGCCTCAGAACACTAAGACCGAAAGGTCGAACGTGAATCATATAGTAGATATGATCAACATAGTGATGTTCACCATTGAAAACTACTCCATCTCACGTGATGATCGGACATGGTTTAGTTGATATGGATCACGTGATCATTTAGATGACTAGAGGGATGTCTATCTAAGTAGGAGTTCTTAAGTAATATGATTAATTGAACTTTAATTTATCATCAACTTAGTACCTGATAGTTTTTGCATGTCTATGTTGTCGAGGATCAATGATTCGTGCTATCATTCCCTTGAATTTTAATGCGATTGTCGGTGTCAAAACCGGCGGATCTCGGGTAGGGGGTCCCGAACTGTGCATCTAAGGCGGATGGTAACAAGAGGCAGGGGACACGATATTTACCCAGGTTCGGGCCCTCTTGATGGAGGTAATACCCTATGTCCTACTTGATTGTTCTTGATAATATGAGTAGTACAAGAGTTGATCTACCACGAGATCGAAGAGGCTAAACCCTAGAAGCTAGCCTATGGTATGATTGTATGTTGTCCTACGGACTAAAACCCTTCGGTTTATATAGACACCGGAGGAGGCTAGGGTTACAGAAGGTCAGTTACAAAGGAGGAGATATACATATCCATATTGCCTAGCTTTCCTTCCACGCCAAGTAGAGTCCCATCCGGACACACGACGAAGTCTTCAAACTTGTATCTTCATAGTCCAACAGTCCGGCCAAAGGATATAGTCCGGCTGTCCGGAGACCCCCTAATCCAGGACTCCCTCAGTAGCCCATGAACCAGGCTTCAATGACGATGAGCCCGGCGCGCAATGTTGTCTTTGGCATTGCAAGGCGGGTTCCTCCTCCGAATACACCATTGAAGATTTTGAATACAAGGATAGTGTCCGACCCTGCAAAATAAGTTCCACATACCACCGTAGAGAGAATAATATTTCCACGAATCTAATCTGTTGACACCTTTTGACAGCATGACATCATGCCATGGCCCGGTTTTTATTTGAACCGCTTTTCTTAACCAGCTCCGCACATATCGTGAGGCGGTTTTCTTGACACGTCTTGTCAAAGCAGAGATCGTGTTCCCCTTATTACGGGATTCTCATCAATACGGGCGTGGGTGACCCAACCGCGCCATCAATTACGGCACCTGGGGAATAAGTAGTTTTGCTAGGCAAGTGGGGAGGCACATCGCCTCTTCCGCCCTTATAAAAGGGACAAAGATTTACTTTTTTCACCCACGCCTTCTTCCTCCTCACTTACCCATTCCCGCACACTCGAGATCTAGTGCCCAAGCTCGCGTTCTTCTTCTCGAACCACTCCAAGCATGTCTGGAGCAGGAGGCAAGTGGATGGTCTCCTCCGTCACGGAGGAGAACATCAAAGAGTTACGAGAAGCCGGATACCTGGCTGCGGATATCGCGCACCGGCTGCCGAATGTGGGGCAGATCGTCCCAATGCCCGAACCCCATGAGAGGGTAGTTTTTCTTACCCATTTCATCCGCGGACTAGGATTCCCTCTCCACCCAATTGGTCCGCGGGCTCATGTTCTACTACGGGCTGGATTTTCATGATCTGGCCCCCAATTTCATCCTCAACATCTCGGCGTTTATCGTCGTGTGCGAGGCCTTCCTCCGCATCAGGCCCCACTTCGGCCAATGGCTAAAAACCTTCAATATCAAACCGAAGGTGGTGGGAGGCCAGCAAGCAGAGTGTGGAGGCGCCATGGTGGGCAAGATGCCTAATGTCACCTGGCTCGAGGGCACCTATGTGGATACCATAAAGGGGTGGCAATCGGGGTGGTTCTACATCACCGAGCCGCCCGACTCCAACTGGGTGGCGGCCCCCAAATTTTGATCCGGAATCCCCACGCGCCTCACCTCCTGGAAAAAGAAGGGCATGTCCTGGGGTTCTTCGGTAGAGCTGACCGGCTCTAGACCTACATCCAGAACATGACGAGCAGAAAAATCAAGCTTGTCAATGTGGTCCAGGTTATGCTCTTCTGCCGGATCCTTCCGTGCCAAAGACGGGCATTCAATTTGTGGGAGTTCGACTCGGCCAAGCACCAGACGTTGCGAGAGCTCTATGACATGATGCACGAGGACGTCTGGTGGGTGATGTTCAAGAGCACCGAGATGCCTCCCTCCCTCACCGAGGACCACGGACTCAGCGCAAAGCGCGGCGCCAATCCGGTAGGTTTTTATATCTCTCAGGGTATTTATTTGCCCCGGTTTAGTTGTGTGCAGGATATGAACTTCCATGTCATTAACAGGACTGGATAGAGACGGCGGAGCAGCTTGATAGCCCAGCCCCGCTACCCGAAGATCCTGCAGACACTCTTCTCACGAAGATGCTGACTCCGGCACCCTACGAGGTGCCGGAAAAGAAGACCAAGAAGAAGGCCGCGGGGACCCGAAAGGGTCTCCAGCGCAAGGTTGTATCGGAGTCATCGGACGATGACTCCGACACACACTCCTCCCACAGAAACGAGGAGGAGGAGAAAAGTTCCCCCCCCCCAGCCGGGGGAGACAAGAAAAGGAAGGCCGACCCATCCGGGGAGGCCGAAGGGTCCAAGAAGGGAAGGACCCTCCCTCCGGACTGCGCCATAACGGCCGCCAACTACGGCGACGAGTGGCTACCCAGGGTCAAGCCCCTGGCGAAATCGTAAGTTTCCGGACATTGTAGTACTTCATGGTATGTTTTATTGTACTGCCTGCCCTCATGCTGAACATGATTATGCAGTCCGTCCCGAGCTCATCTCGACGTACCTTCGTCGAGCGGCTCTTTGGACTCGTCGGATATGAACAGTGGTTCTCTTCTGACTGCTTCCACCCCTCTCCCTATAGACAACGCCGAGGTGTTGTCTCAAAAGGCACCGAGCCAAGGGGAGGTGGTCCTGGGGGCGCCTGACGGCGACTTCCCGGACCCTGGGTACCAAGGGAGCGAGGCTCCTATGGGCTTCGAGTTCAAGCCCCAGCCGGACACTGCGCCGAAACCTTTGATGGTTCCGGACTCCGGCAGGCGGTCCCCCGTCAAGGGGGGCCAATCATCCGTGCTGGTGTCCTCTGTCCAACCAGAGGCACCGGACAACCTGCTGGAAGCGCTTCGCAGCGCTTCCATCGAAGAAGAGCACCGCAGTATCATGAGTGCGGTGGTCGAGAAGGTTCAGTCCGCCAAAAACGGACTGACCGAAGCTTGCGCCAGCCGCCTAACAGGCTTTGAGGTAAGCAATCAAAATATAAGAAAATATTGCCGCATAGATAGAAGCCCTTGATGCTCTGTTCGGCGTTCGCGAAGAAAAACCGAATAGAGGATCAAACGATAACTCGGGAGTCTAATTAGAGTATGTCTATGTGTATGTGCAGGCTTCACTGCTGGCCGCTGCCGCACGTACTGCGGAGGTCTCTGCGCTGAAGGAGGCCCTAAAGCGGTCCGAGGACGAGCTCGGCCTTACCAAGAGGCAGCTCGACGAGAGCAAAGGTAAAATATACACCTGTCTATATAGTTAAAAAGAAGTTCGGGTGTGAAGTAATAGGATCGTCATGAATTTGTCAGGGGCCACGACCGAGGTGGAGACCCTAAGGAAGGCGTTGTCCGAGGCCGAAGACAAAGCAGCCAAAGAATGCATTGAACGGGAGAAACAAGAAGCCCGAGTAGGCGAGGTGCAGCAAGAGCTCGAGGCTCTTGCCAAAAAGCACGAGTCCTTGGAGCTTGACTCCAAGACGCGAGAGTCCGAGCTCGCGCAGGCTGATGTGGCCTGGTGAGCCCATGTCCGGCAGCTACTTTGGCCTGGTGAGGCGGCTAGTGGAAGCCTGCCCACGGCTTGAAATCATCAAGCAGTCCGTCTGCATTGAGGGTGCATGCAGGGCTTTTGCCCGGGCAAAGGTGCACTGGGCGAAGCTGGACGTCATGAAGCTGGTGAAGGAGGGGCCGCCGGAGGGAAAGGAGCATCGCTGCCCTGAGAATTATTATGAGAGTGTCCTGAAGGGTTCCCGCTTAGTGGCATATGAGTGTGCCAAGGATGTAATTTTTGAATGAACAGGCCCATGTGATCCTGTAATATGAAACGAGTTCGTTTGCGCCATGCGACGCTTTCTCAATTTAAAATATTACCTTCTGTGCGGCTGTTTATAAAATCTGAGAGTTGGCCAGTCGTCTGCTTCTACCCCCATGTAACTAGTACTGGGGTGTTCCGGATAAATCTGAACACTCTTTACCCCAATTTTGGGTCCTTCAAGGGAGGTGTTCAGCACAACGAACCAGGCAATCAGACTATAATGCTTTATCACTCTCACTTAGCCATAGAAGTCTATGATTTTATATTTTTGGCGAAGCCCCTAGTATTCGGAGGACCGAATTTGGGGCGCTATACACGCTTAAGCCGGACAAGGACGACTCCTCGTCCGAAGCGGAAAAAGTCTTTAACGACTTGAGACCTCTCGAACAGCGACCAGTCTCTCGCCTTATCATGACAGTCAGTTTTTGGCTTTCTCTACTGAGGTGCTCATCCGGAAGAACCGGGACACAATCGCAGTAGTTCTCCCACCGCTATCTTAGCTGATATAGCGGAACGTAAGGTACCAAAGCGTGGGAGCCGGGCAACCCAACATTTGACCAAAGACATGATTCGGAGCTGATGCATATAATGCTATAAGTTCGGGGTGCCACACTGTCAAAAGTGTTCGGACTTCTTGCGCCGTGTTATGGGGTAAATGAGGACCCCTGGCGAACTGACCGTACCCGCACGTGTGGGTGCGGATTGTCGTAAATGGACATATAAGAGAAAGAGAAAAACTTAAATAATGCAATGACAGATTAATGATATGCATTGTCATTTAAATGATATGTCGAAGCGTACTTGGTACAAGTAGTGCAAGAAGCATAAAGTAGGACAATTCGAAATGTCCTATCCCAGGGCAAGCTTTGCATAAAATAGTGAAAAGCGGGTATATCAATTATTACTAGAGACCACCTGGTGGTTCCCGTGTTCATCTTAGCTTCTTGCCGCCTTGGTTGTTGCTTCCGGAAAGTGTCCGACAATCATACTGCCGGAAAGGGCTTCCAGAGAGTTAGGCCCTGAAAGAGAAAAGGAATGTCGAAGGTATACAGCCCCTAGTGTGGTTAACCACAATGCGGGGCATGTCCTGATCGTTCCCCCGCCTATGTCCATGGTATTTTTAATGCGTAATTATGTACGCGCGGCAAGGATTTCGTCGCTTCATTGGGACTGGGACTGGGGCCGAATTGCTAGGCGACCTCTGATCGTGCCAAGCGATCCTGTTGCAGCTTGTTCTGGACTCGCTTGAAGGTGTCCGGGGGCCATGACACCGAATGAGTGGTTTGCCTGAACAGGCTGCTTTGTGCCTCTGCTGCAAAGGCTGCAGTGTGCTCTTCCGTATGGAGTGAGCGTTCTATGTTTCCATTTACTGTTATGACCCCGCGAGGTCCTGGCATCTTGAGTTTGAGGTATGTGTAATGTGGCACTGCATTGACTTTTGCAAATGTTGTCCGTCCGAGCAGTGCATGATAGCCACTGCGAAAAGGGATGATATCGAAGATTAACTCTTTGCTTCGGAAGTTATCCGGTGATCCGAAGACCACTTCCAGTGTGATTGAGCCTGTGTAATGGGCCTCTACACCTGGGATGACGCCTTTAAAGGTGGTTTTGCTGGGTTTGATCCTCGAGGGATCGATACCCATTTTTCGCACTGTATCCTGATAAAGCAGGTTCAGGCTGTTGCCGCCGTCCATAAGGACTCGAGTGAGGTGAAATCCGTCAATGATGGGGTCTAGGACTAGTGCGGCGGATCTGCCATGACGGATGCTAGTGGGGTGATCCCTGCGATCGAAGGTGATCGGGCAAGCATACCATGGGTTGAACTTTGGGGCGACGAGCTCCATCGCAAAGACGCCCCTTAGTGCATGCTTCCGCTCCCTCTTGGGGATGTGGGTTGCGTATATCATGTTCACCATCTTCACTTGTGGGGGAAACCCCTTCTGTCCTCCTGTGTTCGGTGGCCGGGGCTCCTCCTCGTCATCGCTATGCAGCCCCTTGTCCTTGTTTTCGGCATTTAACTTGCCGGCCTGCTTGAACACCCAGCATTCTCTGTTGGTGTGATTGGCTGGCTTGTCGGGGGTGCCATGGATTTGACACGAGCGATCCAGTATGCGATCCAGACTGGACGGAGCCGGAGTATTTCTTTTGAATGGCTTTTTCCGCTGACCGGATCTAGAGCATCTGAATCCGGCATTGATTGTCGTATCTTCGGTGTTATCGCCGTTATTGCGGCGCTTTGGTCTATTACGATGCTGCCTACCATTAACATCTTTGGTATCCAAGGTATCCGGATTCTTTGATGTGTTGTTGTTGCGAGCCAGGCAGCTGTCCTCGCCCGCGCAAAAGCGGGTCATGAGTGTTGTGAGGGCTGCCATAGATTTCGGCTTCTCCTGGACGAGGTGGCGGGCGAGCCATTCATCGCGGATGTTATGCTTGAATGCCGCTAAGGCCTCTGCATCCGGATAGTCTACAATTTGATTTTTCTTAGTCAGGAACCGTGTCCAGAATTGTCTGGCCAATTCCCATGGCTGCTGGGTTATGTGGCTCAAGTCATCAGCATCCGGTGGCCGGACATAAGTGCCCTGGAAGTTGTCAAGAAATGCGTCTTCCAGATCCTCCCAACTGCCGACGGAATCTGCTGGCAAGCTATTCAGCCAATGTCGAGCTGGTCCTTTGAGTTTTAGTGGGAGTTACTTGATGGCATGTAGATCATCACCACGAGCCATGTGGATATGAAGGAGGAAATCCTCAATCCATACAGCGGGATGTGTTGTGCCATCGTATGATTCGATATTTACGGGTTTGAAACCCTCCGGGAATTCATGATTCATAACTTCATCAGTGAAGCATAAGGGGTGTGCGGCACCTCTGTGTCGGGCTATATCCCGACGTAGTTCGTAGGAGTCTTGTCTGCTGTATTCAGCCCGGCCGGATTTACTCTTGGTGTATCCGACGCGATGATCATCGTCTCGTGTGGGCGCACCTGCCCGTGTCCCGTATATTGACCTTGCGATTTTTGCCTTATTGTCCAAGATGTAGCGTAGGTCCTCTGTGTTGCCCCAGGCCTTAATATTTTTGACTGAGTGGCGACGGGGTGCGGTCTGAACTTTAGGCTGAAATGCCTCTCTGGTTCTGCCGCGTAGTGGCCGGTCAGCCGCATCGTACGCTGGTGAATGAGGTTTCAATGCTTCCTCCTCAAGGTGAGGTAGCAACCTGCATTTTGGGTAACTCTTGGACGGGCGCTCGAGTTCATGTTCCTCGGCCGCAAGGACTTCGGTCCACCTGTCTGCTAGCAGGTCTTGATTAGCTTGAAGTTGTTGCTGTTTTTTCTTAAGGCTACTTTCCATGGCCACAAGCCGGTGCTTGAAGCGCTCTTGCTTGACGGGGTCCTCAGGCACGATAAACTCGCCGTCGCCGAGGCTCGCCTTGTCTTCGGAGGGAGGCATGTAATTGTCCTCCTCCGGTTCTCCATCTGTTGTCTGCTCTGGAGAGCTAGCTTGTCGTCCTCTATCTCTACACTATGCTGGAGGGGATTGTTGTTGTCTTCGGCGCTATCCAGAGTGTTATTATCTCCTGTGCCGGTATCACTGCTCTTGCTGTGGCGGGACTTAGAGCAGCGTCGCTGACGTCGGCGCTTGGGTTGCTTCTTGGAGGGGTCATCCTCCGCTGTCTCGTAGCCATTGCCTTCTTTAGGGGTGTCCACCATGTATATATCATATGATGAGGTGGCGGTCCAATGCCCTGAGGGCGGTGGTTCCTGTTCGTCTCCGGCTTCGTCATCCATACCGTCGAAGTCTTTGGAGTCGAAGTCGAGCATGTCGGTTAAGTCGTCGACAGTGGCTACTAAGTGGGTGGTGGGTGGGCAGCAAATTTCTTCGTCGTCTGCATCCCATTCTAGCCGGACATAGTTCGGCCAAGGTTCTCCTGACAGGGAGAGAGACCTTAATGAATTTAGCACATCTCCGAAAGGTGAGTGCTAAAAGATATCCGCGGAGGTGAACTCCATAATCGGCGCCCAATCGGATTCGACGGGCACGGATGTGAGCGGCTCGGAGTCCGTGGACGGAGATGAATCCAGTGGTTCGGCGACATGGTTCTCGTAAGGGGTGAAGTCAGTATTTGGCTCTATCGCTACTGAGAGTGCGGCCTCCATGGTGGGGTCTATCCCTCCGCTCTCGGATGGTGCAATTTGCTCCGGGCTAACGACCGGAGTAGTTGCGGATGCGATCTCCCGAACACTATCCGATGGTAGAGTTATGTCATGCTCGTTGCGACTGTGTGATGCGTCCGGCATGGGCTCGAATCCGTCGAAGATCAAGTCTCCGCGGATGTCGGCCGTGTAGTTCAAGTTTCCAAATCTGACCTGATGGCCAGGGGCGTAGCTTTCGATCTGCTCCAGATGGCCAAACGAATTGGCATGTAGTGCGAAGCCACCGAATACGAAGATCTGTTCGGGGAGGAAAGCCTCACCCTGGACCGCATCGCTAGTGATGATCGAAGGAGCCATCAAGCCTTACGGTGACGACACAGTGGAACTCTCAATGAAAGCACCAATGTCGGTGTCAAAACCGGCGGATCTCGGGTAGGGGGTCCCGAATTGTGCGTCTAAGGCGGGTGGTAACAGGAGGCAGGGGACACGATGTTTACCCAGGTTCGGGCCCTCTTGATGGAGGTAATACCCTACGTCCTGCTTGATTGTTCTTGATAATATGAGTAGTACAAGAGTTGATCTACCACGAGATCGAAGAGGCTAAACCCTAGAAGCTAGCCTATGGTATGATTGTATGTTGTCCTACGGACTAAAACCCTCCGATTTATATAGACACCGGAGGAGGCTAGGATTACACAAGGTCAGTTACAAAGGAGGAGATATACATATCCGTATTGCCTAGCTTGCCTTCCACGCCAAGTAGAGTCCCATCCGGACACGGGATGAAGTCTTCAAACTTGTATCTTCATAGTCCAACAATCCGGCCAAAGGATATAGTACGGCTGTCCAGAGACCCCCTAATCTAGGACTCCCTCAGTGTTCCTAGAGAAAGCTAAGTTGAAAGATGATGGTAGCAATTACACGGACTGGGTCCGTAACTTGAGGATTATCCTCATTGCTGCACAGAAGAATTACTTCCTGGAAGCACCGCTAGGTGCAAGACCCGCTTCAGGAGCAATGCCGGACGTTGTGAACATCTGGCAGAGCAAAGCTGATGACTACTCGATAGTTTAGTGTGCCATGCTTTACGGCTTAGAATCGGGACTTCAAAGATGTTTTGAACGTCATGGAGCATTTGAGATGTTCCAGGTGTTGAAGTTAATATTTCAAGCAAATGCCTGAATTGAGAGATATGAAGTCTCCAATAAGTTCTATAGCTGCAAAATGGAGGAGAATAGTTCTGTCAGTGAAGACATACTCAGAATGTCTGGGTACCACAACCACTTGACTCAACTGGGAGTTAATCTTCCTGATGATAGTGTCATTGACAGAGTTCTTCAATCACTACCACCAAGCTACAAAAGCTTCATGATGAACTATAATATGCAAGGGATGGAAAAGACAATTCCCGAGCTCTTCGCGATGCTAAAGGCTGCAGAGGGTAGAAATCAAGAAGGAGCATCAAGTATTGATGGTTAACAAGACCACTAGTTTCAAGAAAAAGGGCAAAGCGAAGAAGGAGAACTTCAAGAAGAACAGCAAGCAAGTTGCTGCTCAAGGGAAGAAGCCCAAGTCTGGACCTAAGCTTGAGACTGAGTGCCTCTACTACAAAGGGACTAGTCACTGGAAGAGGAACTGCCCCAAGTATTTGGCGGATAAGAAGGATGGCAAAGTGAAAGGTATATTTGATATACATGTTATTGATGTGTACCTTACTAATGCTCGTAGTAGCGCCTGGGTATTTGATACTGGTTCTGTTTCTCATATTTGCAACTCGAAACAGGGGCTACGAATTAAACGAAGGTTGGCTAAGGACGAGGTGACGATGCGCGTGGGAAATGGTTCCAAAGTCGATGTGATTGCAGTCGGCACACTACCTCTACATCTACCGCTAGGATTAGTTTTAGACCTAAATAATTGTTATTGGTGCCAGCATTGAGCATGAACATTATATCTGGATCTTGTTTGATGCGAGACGGTTATTCATTTAAATCGGAGGATAATTGTTGTTCTATTTATATGAGTAATATCTTTTATGGTCATGCACCCTTGATGAGTGGTCTATTTTTGTTGAATCTCGATTGTAATGATACACATATTCATAATATTGAAGCCAAAACATGCAAAGTTAATAATGATAGTGCAACTTATTTGTGGCACTGCCGTCTAGATCATATTGGTGTAAAGCGCATGAAGAAACTCCATGTTGATGGGCTTTTGGAATCACTTGATTATGAATCACTTAATGCTTGCGAACCAGGCCTCATGGGCAAGATGACTAAGACTCTGTTCTCTGGAACAATGGAGCGAGCAAATGACTTACTGGAAATAAGACATACTAATGTATGCAGTCCGATGAGTGTTGAGGCTCGCGACGGGTATCATTATTTTTTGACCTTCACAGATGATTTAAGCAGATATGGGTATATATACTTAATGAAACATAAGTCTGAAACATTTGAAAAGTTCAAAGAATTTCAGAGTGGAAAATCATTGTAACAAGAAAAATAAAGTTTCTACGATCTGATCGTGGAGGTGAATATTTGAGTTATGAGTTTGTTCTTCATTTGAAACAATGTGGAATAGTTTCGCAACTCACGCCACCTGGAACACCACGGCGTAATGGTGTGTCCGAATGTTGTAACCATACTTTATTAGATATGGTGCGATCTATGATGTCTCCTACTGATTTACCTCTATTGTTTTGGGGTTATGCTTTAGAGACGGATGCATTCACGTTAAATAGGGCACCATCTAAATCTATTGAGACGACACCATATGAACTGTGGTCTGGTAAGAAACCTAAGCTGTCGTTTCTTAAAGTTTGGGGCTGCGATGCTTATGTGAAAAAGCTTCAACCTGATAAGCTCGAACCCAAATCGGAGAAATGTGTCTTCATAGGATACCCAAAGGAGACTGTTGGGTACACCTTCTATCACAGATCCGAAGGCAAGATATTCGTTGCTAAGAATGGATCCTTTCTAGAGAAGGAGCTTCTCTCCAAAGAAGTGAGTGGGAGGAAAATAGAACTTGATGTGGTAATTGTACCTTCTCCCGAATTGGAAAGTAGTTCATCACAGAAATCAGTTCCAGTGATTCCTACACCAATTAGTGAGGAAGTTAATGATGATGATCATGAAACTTCAGATCAAGTTACTACCGAACCTCGTAGGTCAACCAGAGTACGATCCGCACCAGAGTGGTACGGTAATCCTGTTCTGGATGCCATGTTACTTGACCATGATGAACCTACGAACTATGAGGAAGCGATGATGAGCCCAGATTCCGGGAAATGGCTCGAGGCCATGAAATCTGAGATGGGATCCATGTATGAGAACAAAGTGTGGACTTTGGTTGACTTGCCCGATGATCGGCAAGTAATAGAGAATAAATGGATCCTCAAGAAGAAGACTGACGCTGACGATAATGTTACTGTCTACAAAGCTTGACTTGTTGCGAAAGGTTTTCGACAAGTTCAAGGAGTTGACTACGATGAGACCTTCTCACCCGTAGCGATGCTTAAGTCTGTCTGAATCATGTTAGCAATTGCAGCATCTTATTATTATGAAATTTGGCAAATGGATGTCAAAACTGCATTCCTTAATGGATATCTTAAATAAGAGTTGTATATGATGCAACCAGAAGGTTTTGTCGATCCTAAAGGTGCTAACAAAGTGTGCAAGCTCCAGCGATCCATTTATGGACTCGTGCAAGCCTCTTACAGTTGGAATATACGCTTTGATAGTGTGATCAAAGCATATGGTTTTATACAAACTTTTGGACAAGTCTATATTAACAAGAAAGTGAGTGGGAGCTCTGTAGCATTTCTAATATTATATGTGGATGACATATTGTTGATTGGAAATAATACAGAATTTCTGGATAGCATAAAAGGATACTTGAATAAGATTTTTTTCAATGAAAGACCTCGGTGAAGCTGCTTATATATTGGGCATCATGATCTATAGAGATAGATCAAGATGCTTAATTGGACTTTCACAAAGCACATACCTTGATAAAGTTTTGAAGAAGTTCAAAATGGATCGGTCAAAGAAAGGGTTCTTTCCTGTGTTGAAAGGTATAAAGTTGAGTCAGACTCAATGCCCGACCACTGCAGAAGATAGAGAGAAAATGAAAGTCATACCCTAGGCCTCAGCCATAGTTTCTATCATGTATGCAATTTTGTGTACCAGACCTGATGTGTGCCTTGCTATAAGTTTAGAAGGGAGGTACCAAAGTAATCCAGAAGTGGATCACTGGACAATGGTCAAGAACATCCTGAAATACCTGAGAAGGACTAAGGATATGTTTCTCGTTTTTGGAGGTGACAAAGAGCTCGTCGTAAATGGTTACGTCGATGCAAGCTTTGACACTGATCCAGATGACTCAAAGTCACAAACCGGATACGTATTTATATTGAATGGTGGAGCTGTCAGTTGGTGCAGTTCCAAGCAGAGCGTCGTGGCGGGATCTACAAGTGAAGCGGAGTACATAGCTGCTTCGGAAGCAGCAAATGAAGGAGTCTGGACGAAGGAGTTCATATCCGATCTAGGTGTAATACCTAGTGCATCGGGTCCGATGAAAATCTTTTGTGACAATACTGGAGCAATTGCCTTGGCGAAGGAATCCATATTTCACAAGGGAACCAAACACATCAAGAGACGCTTCAATTCCATCCGTGATCAAGTCAAGGAGGGAGACATAGAGATTTGCAAAATACATACGAATCTGAATGTTGCAGACCCGTTGACTAAGCCTCTCTCACGAGCAAAACATGATCAGCACCAAGACTCCATTGGTGTTAGAATCATTACTATGTAATCTATATTATTGACTCTAGTGCAAGTGGGAGACTAAAGGAAATATGCCCTAGAGGCAATAATAAAGTTGTTATTTATATTTCCTTATATCATGATAAATGTTTATTATTCATGCTAGAATTGTATTAACCGAAAACTTAGTACATGTGTGAATACATAGACAAAACTGAGTGTCCCTAGTATGCCTCTATTTGACTAGCTCATTAATCAAAGATGGTTAAGTTTCCTAGCCATGGACATGTGTTGTCATTTGATGAACGGGATCACATCATTAGAGAATGATGTGATGGACAAGACCCATCCGTTAGCTTAGCATAATGATTGTTTATTTTTTCTGCTATTGCTTTCATCATGACTTATACATGTTCCTCTGACTATGAGATTATGCAACTCCCGAATACCGGAGGAACACCTTGTGTGCTATCAAACATCACAATGTAACTGGGTGATTATAAAGATGCTCTACATGCGTCTCTGATGGTGTTTGTTGAGTTGTCATAGATCAAGATTAGGATTTGCCACTCCGTGTATCGGAGAGGTGTTTCTGGGCCCTCTCGGTAATGCACAGCACTATGAGACTTGCAAGCAATGTGACTAATGAGCTAGTTGTGGGATGATGCATTGCGGAACGAGTAAAGAGACTTGTCGGTAACAAGATTGAACTAGGTATGATGATACCAACGATCAAATCTCGGGCAAGTAACATACCGATGACAAAGGGAACAACGTATGTTGTTATACTGTTTGGCCGATAAAGATCTTCGTAGAATATGTAGGAGCCGATATGAGCATCCAGGTTCCGTTATTGGTTACTGACTTGTAGTAACCCGACCTCAAACGGTCAAGTCCCTATGTTTAAGTGTCATCCCTTGATCGGTATTGCTGACACACACATTACTCAAGGATTTATAACAGAGTTCAATCACACACTTATTACATCAAATGTCTCAAAAGAGAACTATTACAATAATATGGCAGAAGGCCATCTAAATACGATAATAGCGGGAGCTTCGAAGGTAGTAGGGTCCATCCAACTCCATGGCAAAACGGAGTGCATGACAATGACCTAGCGCACCTTACTCTTCGTCTGAAAACTCTGCAACGTAATACATTGCAGCATGTGTAGGTCAGCACATGGAATATGATGGCAAGATAATACTATAGAGCAATGAACAAATAACAGCTATAACTACATGCATATATGGCTTGTGGGGGCTCTATGGTTATCATTTGCATAAAGCTAGTTTTTCCCTACAACAAAGGAATATATTTTATTTAACTACCAAATTTGTTGAAAACATTGAGAATGGTAACCCCATCTCAATCCCAATTAAAAGTTAACAACCCCACAAAATTAATTAAGTAGAGTGTTGAGATCAACATAATAATTCAAGAACCAGATACTCAAGATGTCCATAACCGGGGACAGAACTAATCATGATTAGTTTGTACACTCTGTAGAGGTTTGCACACTTTTCCCCAAAAGACTCGATCTCCTCCGTGGTATTTCTCGCACTGCATGATGTTTGAGAAACGGATGACCGAGACACAGTCTTTCCAAAGAGGTCCCCTTAACCGATAGATAGTCTGGTACACCTACAATCCCCTACATCTGCTAGCCCATCATGGAAAGGATTCCCACAACTCACTCAACTATGCCAGAGCCCATAATGGCATGTGGCTGCACACAGAAGTTTCTAGCATGAATAATCTTATGATCCCTTTGAGCCTGGCTGGCAAACCATAGGATGATCACACAAATGCCCCGAGATCTCCGTGGATAACATTGGATTCCCCAGGTGCCCACAAACCAATCCACCCAGATGTGTATTCAAGTAGCCACCTTAAGTTAAACCTTATTTAATAATAACTCTCGCATCTTTCATGAATTCTCTCAAAATTAAACCACGTCTACGAGCATAGCATAGCAGCATAAGCATAACGTAGTAACACCCATGGTTTGAAATAAAAGGGCAATAGGTTCCTACCTTATCAACTACTTCCCAAAACCCACATGTTAAACAAGTCCTACTCATGTAATGTTTAAGGGTTGAAACTAATGCATAAAAACTTGGGTAATAAGGGATATGATCAAAGTGTTACTTGCCTTGCTGACGATCTGAAAACCCTAGTGATTCGTAGTAGCAAGCCTTGCACTCCGAAAACTCTATCGTAAACAAACAATAGCATACATAAGCACTCCGGCATAAGATGCAAGGGTAAAACTCAAGAGAAAAGATCTGAACAGAAAGTTCAAGAGAAGAGCTTCGATTTGCAAAAAGAATCAATCGAATTGGAGCTACTAAACTCAAACTATAATCAAAAGAAGTTCGAATTCAAAACTGCTTGAAACCAAATTTTAAATTGTCAAAATCATGTTCAAGTTGATTATCTGGAAAGAGGGGAACAAGACAAAGATTTAGGCGTTGGTCTCACTGAATTTGGACAAACGAGTAAAAAGTAGCGAGGGTTTGAAGATCAAGGACTAATATGTAAGAAAAGTATTCACAAATAGCTCCCTGGCTGAAAATAAAATTAAGAAGAAAAATCTATCGAACGAACGTCCGCTAACAGAACTAAATGAACGAATTCGTTCGTTAACAGAAACTAACCGATGAACATTCATTAGTTAACGAACTAAATTAAAAACCGATCTAAATGGAGTAAACCGAATAAACCGAGAAAACTAAAAAAATAGGTTGGGCTTCGGCGGTTATACCGGCTTCTGGAAAAAAACGGCGACGAGATCCGATCGACGGCGGCGTCGAGCGAGGCGGCGGTGGCTTGCGCGGCGGTGGCGGCTCCGGCAGCGGCAGCACGCGGCGGCGACGGCTTGCGCAGGCGGCGGCGGTGGCAGTAGGCGGCAACGCGGCTCGGGCTTTGGGCGGGTTGCGGCAGCGGTGGGTGTGATGAGGAGGAGGGGTGGTGGAGGGTGGCTTATAAAGGCCTTGGGGTCGGGGTCCCGACTTGGAGCAGGGGCAACGGCGGCGGGGCGAACTCGGACTCCCTGGCGGAGTCTGGCGTGGGCACGAGGTCGGGGCGATGGCGGTTGGCGGCTGGGCTTGGCCTGGCTCGGCTGGGCCTTCGGCCTAGTCGGGCAAAGAAGATTCTTTTTTTAATAAATTTCGCCTGAAAGAAAAAAATCCTAATAAAATATAAAAAATTATAAAAATACCAGAAGCAATTTTCATCGTCCAAACCTAATATTTAGGACAAGATGAACATTTTTCTGGCCTAAAATGCAATTTTAAAAAAATGCATATTTTTCTCTAATTCAAATAAAATAGCAAATAAAATAATAATTTGATTTAAAAATTTCTTCTCCAAAATTTCTCTTTTGTTGAAGAAGTCATATTATCTTCTCTCATTTATTTTTGTTTTTAAAAATAATTGGAGAGAAAATATTAAAACCAAATTGATCCTTTCTTCAAATTTGAAATAGATTAAAATATGAAAAATTTGTGAAACCTCCAACTCTCTCCTTGGGTCCTTGAGTTGCTTAAGATTTGTAGTATCACAACCAAATGCAAATAAAATATGATATGCATATGATGACCAATGTATAACATCCAAATTGAAAATTGGGATGTTACAAACCTACCCCCCTTAAGATGAATCTCGCCCTTGAGATTCGGGTTGGCTAGAAAATAGGTGTGGGTGGTCTTTCCGTAGGTCTTCCTCTCGTTCCCAGGTGGCTTCTTCCTCGGTATTGTGGCTCCACTAAACTTTACAAAACTTGATAACTTTGCTGCGTGTAACTCGGCTGGCAAACTCGAGAATCTTGACGGGTTTCTCCTCGTAGGTTTGGTCACTTTCTAATTGAATTGCTTCCAGTGGCACTGTATCTCTCAGAGGTATATCGTCCATCTCTGCATGGCACTTCTTCAACTGGGAAACGTGAAACACATCATGAACTCCTGACAATCCTTCGGGTAACTCCAACTTGTAGGCTACTTCTCCCATACATTCCAAAACTCGATATGGTCCTACAAATCATGGTGCTAACTTTCCTTTGACTCGAAATCGTTTAACTCCTCGGAGTGGTGACACACGAAGATAGACCTTGTCTCCGATTTTATAGACTACCTCCTTGCATTTAGTATCGGCATAACTCTTCTGCCTGGACTGGGCTACCTTCTGTCTATCACGAATCAACTTAACCTTCTCTTCAGACTCCTTGATTAAATCTGGTCCAAACAACTGACGGTCTCCAACTTCATCCCACATTAATGGTGTCTTGCACCTTCTTCCATACAAAGCTTCGAAAGGGGTCATCTTCAAACTAGCCTGATAATTGTTGTTATATGAGAACTCTGCGTAAGGTAAATTATCATCCCAACTAGATCCATAATCTAGCATGCAAGCTCTCAACATGTCCTCCAGAATCTGATTGACTCTCTCGGTCTGTCCATCTGTCTGCGGATGAAAGGTTGTACTGAACTCTAGCCTGGTACCCAAAGTCTGGTGCAGCTGATTCCAAAACTTCGAAGTAAACTGTGTCCCTCTATATGATATGATAGTCCTCGGAACTCCATGCAGACATACGATCCTGGTCATATATATCTTAGCCAACTTCGCACTCGTATAAGTGGTTTTCACAGGGATGAAGTGAACCACTGTGGTCAAGCGATCAACTACTACCTCGATGGAGTCATAACCTGATCTTGTCCTGGGTAATCCGCTGATAAAGTCCATACCAAGTTTATCCCACTTCCATTCAGGTATCAGCATAGGCTGTAATAATCCAGTGGGCTTCTGATGTTCTGCCTTAACTCTCTAACATACGTCACATACGGCTACATACTCGGCAATATCCTTCTTCATACCTGTCCACCAGAAACGTTCCTTCAAATTCAAATACATCTTAGTGTTTCTGGGGTGAATCGAGTATGGCAAGTCATGAGCCTCCTGAAGTATTAACTTCTTGATCTCCGCATTATTGGGTACATATACATGATCCTCAAACCATAAAGTTTCGTGCTCATCCTCACGAAAACCTTTGGCCTTTCCTTTGCTCATTTTCTCCTTTATCTCCGCAATTTCCTTGTCATCCTTTTGGGCTTCTCGAATCTTTCCCAATAACATGGATTGAACCTCCATTGCTGCAACAAATCCTCTTGGAACTATCTCCAAACAAAGTTCCTTGAGATCGTCGACTAACTCCTGTGGTAATCCTTCGCTTATGAGTGTATTGACATAACTCTTGCGGCTCAAAGTGTCTGCTACGACATTGGCCTTTCTTGGATGATAATGTAGCTTCATATCATAATCCTTTATTATCTCCAACCATCTCCTCTACCTGAGATTCAACTCCTTCTGTGTGAAAATATACTTCAAACTCTTGTGATCCGTGTATACATCACAACGGTTTCCAATCAGAAAATGTCTCGAGGTCTTGAGCGCATGCACTACGACTGCTAACTCCAAATCATGCGTGGCATAGTTCAACTCATGCAGTCGAAGCTGACGTGAGGCATATGAAACAACTCTTCCGTCTTGCATAAGTACACCTCCAAGTCCCAAGTGAGAAGCGTCGCAATACACTTGAAAGTCCTTGCGTATATCCGGAAGAATTAGCATTGGGGCTGTAACCAAATGTTTCTTCAACTCCTGAAAATTGTCCTCACATTCTTCTGTCCATTTGAACTTTGTATCCTTCTTCAACAACTCTGTCATGGGCTTCGCAATCTTGGAAAAATTCTCAATGAACCTCCTATAGTATCCTGCGAGTCCTAGAAAACTGTGGATCTCAACTACTGAGGTGGGTGCCAACCACTCAGTGACAAACTAAACCTTGGTAGGGTCTACTGCTATACCTTCTCCTGATATAACATGCCCTAGAAATCCAACTTCTTTCAACCAAAACTCACATTTGCTGAACTTAGCATATAGTTGATGTCCTCTGAGCTTCTCGAGAACTAAACGCAAATGTTCCTTGTGTTCCTCTTCATTCTTCGAGTACACCAATATATCATCAATGAACACCACAACAAACTTATCCAAGAACTCCATAAACACCTTATTCATCATACTCATGAAATAGGCAGGGGCATTAGTCAATCCAAAATACATGACCGTGTACTCATATAGCACGTACCTTGTGGCAAAAACTGTCTTGGGTATATCCTGTTCTCGGATCTTCAACTGGTGGTATCCTGATCGCAAATCGATCTTGGAGAATACTTTAGCTCCCTGCAGCTGGTCGAACAAATCGTCGATCATCGGCAGTGGGTACTTGTTCTTCATCGTCACTTCATTCAATGCACGATAATCAACAACCATTCTCAAAGATCCATCCTTCTTCTCAACCAGGAGCACTTGGGCTCCCCACAGTGATGAACTAGGTCGAATATAACCTTTCTCCAATAACTCCTTAATCTGCTTCTTAATTTCCTCCAGATCATTTGCGGGCATCCGGTACGGTCTCTTCGATATAGGTCCGGTGCCAGGCAACAGCTCTATTAAGAATTCTATGTCTCGATCTGGTGGCATGCCTGGTAATTCCTCTGGGAACACATCTAGGTAATCCCTCACAACATGCACTTCTTCCTGAACAACTCCCGAGAGTGAATTTACTTGAGTCCTCCTTGGCGCATGCCTAGACATATACTTGATCGATTTACCCTCTGGGGTGGTGAGGAGAATTGTCTTACTAGCACAGTCGATATTTCCTCCATACATCGATAGCCAATCCATGCCTAGTATCACATCCAATCCTTGCAACTCCAAAATGATTAGGTCTGAGGGGAAAACATGCCTACCTATGGTCAATGGCATTTGAAAACATCCTCCGCTTGCCATATACTCCGCTCCTGGAGAGCTTACTAACATAGGTGTCTTAAGGGTTTTGGTGGGCAACTTATACTTATCCACAAATCCCCTCTATATGTATGAATGCGATGCACCAGTGTCAAAAAGAACAGTAGCAGTAAATGACTTAATCAAAAACTTACTGATAACTGCATCCGGCTGCTCTTCAACTTCCTCCACGTTAACGTGATTCACCTGTCCTCTGGTGAAAGGGTTGGGCTTCTTCTCTGAACTTCCATTCCCGTTGCCATTCTTCAACTCATAACAATCATTGGCATAGTGTCCAGTCTTCCCACACTTGTAACAGGTGACATGGCTCAGGTCCTTCTTAGCGGGTGTTGCTGGGTTGGAACGGTTCTGGCTGCTGCTTCCTCCATTCCCATTTCCATTTTTAGAGCCACTGTGGTTATGCGAACTTCCTCCATTGTGAGTATGGCCTCCATGGTTATGGGTGTATCCTCCCGAGTTTGGGGTAAAACGTGGCTTCTGCTGAGCTCCAGAATTGTACTTCCCCTGTCCATACTTCCTTTTATGACTCTCTATCTGTTGCTGCTTGCCTTCTATCATAAGAGCCATGTCTACCAACTCCTGGTAGTTAGTGAATGTTGCCACCATCAACTGCATAATCAGCTCGTCATTCAGCCCTTCCATAAACTTCTCCTGCTTCGCGGCATCTGTGGCCACATCATCTGGGGCATAGCAAGCTAACTTGCTGAACTCATCCACGTACTGCCCCACAATACGATTTTCCTGGTGTAAGTTGCGAAACTCACGCTTCTTCATGCTCATAGCTCGGGTTGAGATGTGTGCTGTGAGGAATGCCTGCTGGAACTGATCCCAAGTGACATTGGCTATGGGAAAGTGGTTGTGTAATTCTCCCACCATGAGGCTACGGGTCAATCCAGTTGATGTGTGGCAAAGGGCACCTTCTCAGCATCTATGCAACCTGCGGTGGTCAGCTCCCTTCTAATCCTGTGGAGCCAGTCATCAGCAGCAATCGGCTCGGTGCTACTGGAAAACACCAGCAGATTCAACCTCAGAAAACGGCCTAAGTTGTCAACTGGAGGAGGTGGTGGTGGGTTGTTGTTGTTGTTGCCTTGGTTTTGGACTAGCAACTGCATCAAGGCATTCTGATGTTGGATCAACTGAGTGGGCTCCGATGGGAAGACAAATCCGGGGTCACATCTTGGAGGCATCTGATAGGTTTAGAGGGGTGAGACTAGAATAGAGTGAGGTCTAAATAGAGATCACTACCCATATACACATGAGAAAAACACATTCATTTCACACCACTCAATTCAAACAAGATCATATAATCGATCTAACCTACCGTTACAAAATACTCGTACTACTATATACATGGGGGAATACTACTGATAATATGATGGTCGACTAGAAATTTTGATCAGAGGAAGACTCCATGATATCTGCTCCAGCTTCGTCTTCATAATCATCATCACTGTCGGGGGTCAGAGTCGGTGTCGTCGATTATGATGTAGTCTTCAGGATGGTTGTCTTCCTCGGGTTTGGGATCTCCCATGAATATTCCAAGCTTCTTCTTCAAGTCTTCATTCTTCTCCAGTAGTACTACAATTTCTTCTTCATATCCATCACGTGTAGACCTGAGTTCCTCTTCTAGCTCCATGTTACTGGTCATCACCTTCTTCATGTCTATCATGCTAGCACACATCTGATTCTCCTGACGACGAATGTGTTGGTTCAACTCCTGGATGTAGGTTGTAATGGACTTGTCCCTCCTGGTGCAAATCATCTCCCATTTTTCATGTCGGCGTCCACATATCTGGTAGATGGTATCCTTAAGATCCTTGTGGTATACCTCGCCGATGTGTCCCATGGCAATGTGGGCTGCCATGCTCTTTCCTAAACTCCAGGTTGGTGCATCAAAGGAAAACTCAATGGGCTCAGTTACTGGTGCGAATGTCCTTCCTGGAACATGTACTCGAATCGCCCAGCGCTCTTCTTCAGGCAGAGTGGCGATGTAGGTCCTGGTGAAGCTTGGTATTCTGATGCTTAGGTACCTAGTGGCTTCCTTCAGGTGTCGTATGAAAGTGGTGTTGTCATCTGGTTGAGTGAACTTGTTCCTCGGCTCCGCCATCTATAGAGTAGAAAATGGAGAGTCGGAAATGAGTTGAGAAGAATGTCCTATGGCTTATCCTAGTGGTCACGTCCTACAGTCAGTGTGTGCTTTGATACCATCTTGTAGCGACCTGACCTCAAACGGTCAAGTCTCTGTGTTCAAGTGTCATCCCTGGATCAATATTGCTGACACACACAGTACTCGAGGATTTATAACAGAGTTCAATCACACACTTATTACATCAAATGTCTCAAAAGAGAACTATTACAATAATATGGTTGAAGGCCATCTAAATACGATAACAGCGGAAGCTTCGAAGGTAGTAGAGTCCATCCAACTCCACGACAAAACTGAGTGCATGACAACGACGTAGCGCACCTTACTCTTCGTCTGAAAACTCTGCAACATAATACGTTGCAGCCTGTGTAGGTCAGCACATGGAATATGCTGGAAAGATAACACTATAGAGCAATGAACAAATAACATCTATAACTACATGCATATATGGCTGGTGGGGGCTCTATGGTTATCATTTGCATAAAGCTAGTTTTTCCCTACAACAAAGGAATATATTTTATTTAACTACCAAATTTGTTGAAAACATTGAGAATGGTAACCCCATCTCAATCCCAATTAAAAGTTAACAACCCAACAAGATTAATTAAGTGGAGTGTCGAGGTCAACATAATAATTCAAGAACCAGATACTCAAGATGTCCATAACCGGGGACACGGCTAATCATGATTAGTTTGTACACTCTGCAGAGGTTTGCGCACTTTTCCCCACAAGACTCGATCTCCTCCGTGGTATTTCTCGCATTGCATGATGTTTGAGAAATGGATGACCGAGACACAGTCTTTTCGAAGAGGTCCCCTTAACCGATAGATAGGCTGGTACACCTACAATCCCCTACATATGCTAGCCCATCATGGAAAGGATTCCCACAACTTACTCAACTATACCAGAGCCCACAATGGCATGTGGCTACACACAGAAGTTTCTAGCATGAATAATCTTATGATCCCTTTGAGCCTGTGTGGCAAACGATAGGATGATCACATGGATGCCCCGGGATCTCCTTGGACAACACTGGATTCCCCAGGTGCCCACAAACCAATCCACTCAGATGTGTATTAAAGTAGCCACCTTAAGTTAAACCTTAGTTAATAATAACGCTCACATCTTTCATGAATTCTCTCAAAACCAAACCACGTCTACGAGCATAGCATAGTAGCATAAGCATAACGTAGTAACACCCATGGTTTGAAATAAAAGGGCAATAGGTTCCTACCTCATCAACTACTTACCAAAACCCACATGTTAAACAAGTCCTACTCATGCAATGTTTGAGGGTTGCAACTAATGCATAAAAACTTGGGTAATAAGGGATATCATCAATGTGTTACTTGCCTTGCTGACGATCTGAAAACCCTAGTGATTCGTAGTAGCAAGCCTCGCACTCCGGAAACTCTATCGTGAACAAACAATAGCATACATAAGCACTCCGGCATAAGATGCAAGGGTAAAACTCAAGAGAAAAGATCTAAACAGAAAGTTCAAGAGAAGAGCTTCGATTTGCAAAAAGAATCAATCGAATCGGAGCTACGAAACTCAAACTACAATCAAAAGAAGTTTGAATTCAAAACTGCTTGAAACCAAATTTTAAATTGTCAAAATCATGTTCAAGTTGATTATCTGGAAAGAGGGGAACAAGAAGAAGATTTAGGCATTGGTTTCACTGGATTTGGACAAACGAGTAAAAAGTAGCGAGGGTTTGAAGATCAGGGACTAATCTGTAAGAAAAGTATTCACGGATAGGTCCTTGGGCGAAATTAAAATTAAAAAGAAAAATTTATCGGACGAACGTACGCTAACAGAACTAAACGAACGAATTCGTTCATTAACACAAACTAACCGATGAATGTTCGTTAGTTAACGAACTAAATTAAAAACCGATCTAAACGGAGTAAACCAAGAAAACTAAAAAAACCAGGTTGGGTTTCGGCGGTTATACCAGTTTCCAAAAAAACTGGTGACGAGATCCGATTGACGGCGGCGGCGGCTCCGGCAGCGGCAGCAGGCGGAGGCTTGCGCGGTGGCGGCGACAGTAGGCGGCGGTGCGGTCGGGCTTGGGGCTGGCTGCGGCGGCGGCGGGTGCGATGAGGAGGAGGGGCAGCGGCGGGGTGCTTATAATGGCCTCGGGGTCGGGGTCCTGACTTGGAGCAGGGGGCGATGGCGGCTGGGCGAGATCGGACTCCCTACTGGAGTCCGGCGTGGGCACGGGGTCGGGGCGATGGCGGTTGGCGGCTGGGCTTGGCCTGGCTCGGTTGGGCCTTCGGCCCAGTCGGGCGAAGAAGATTCTTTTTTTTAATAATTTCGCCCGAAAGAAGAAAAAAATCCTAATAAAATATAAAAAAATTCTAAAAATACCAAAAACAATTTTCACCGTCTAAACCTAATATTTAGGACAAGATAAACATTTTTCTGGCCTAAAATGCAATTTTCAAAAATGCATATTTTTCTCTAATTCAAATAAAATATCAAATACAATACAAATAAAATAATAATTTGATTTCAAATTTCTTCTCCAATATTTCTCTTTCGTTGAAGAAGTCATATTATCTTCTCTCATTTATTTTTGTTATTGAAAATAATTGGAGAGAAAATATTAAAACCAAATTGATCCTTTTTTCAAATTTGAAATAAATTCAAATATGAAAATTTTGTGAAACCTCCAACTCTCTCCTTGGGTCCTTGAGTTGCTTAAGATTTCTAGGATCACAACCAAATGCAAAAAAATATGATATGCATATGATGACCTATGTATAACATCCAAATTGAAAATTGGGATGTTACATGACCAGAGACACCAGAGATGTGTCTCGGTCATGTATACATAGTTCTCAAACCCGTAGGGTCCGTACGCTTAACGTTCGATGGCGATTTGTATTATGAGTTATGTGATTTGATGACCGAAGTTTGTTCAGAGTCCCGGATGAGATCACGGACATGATGAGGAGTCTCGAAATGGTCGAGAGGTAAATATTGATATATTGGACGAAGGTATTCGGACACCGGAAAGGTTCCGGGACGTTTCGGATATTTATCGGGGGACCGAGGGGTTACCGGAACCCTCCCTCGAAAAGTTATGGGCCCTAATGGGCCATAAGGGGGTAGTGATGAAGCTATGTACCTAGGGCAGGGGCACGGACCTGTCCAAAGGAGCCCTATCCTAGGACATCCCTAGGAGAAGTCACCTTTCAATCGACGGATTCAAGACACTCGACCTGCAGGCTATCACTCGACCATGAAGCCAACCACTCGGCCGCCAGGAGACCTGTAGTCACTCCGCAGGCAAACGGTCAGCTGTTAAGTAGTCTTTATGGTCATTATAGCACTTTATTAGGGGCGTTACCAGTAACACCCAACCTTAAATGTACCTTAAACCCTGCATTACTGAGGGCAAGAGGGGGCCGGCGAACTCTATATAAGCCACCCCCCTCCTCAGGATGAGGGGTTCGCACCCCTGTCATTCACACGCCAGTAATCCAATCGACCGCCTCCGGGCACCGAGACGTAGGGCTGTTACTTCCTCCGCGAAGGGCCTGAACTCGTACATCTTGGTGTGTTTACAACTTCCCAATAGCTGAGACCTAGCCTCTCCATACATACCCCCCTACATCACTATCAGAGTTAGAACCACGACAGTTGGCGCCCACCGTGGGGCCGGAATCTTAGCGCCTAATTGGAGAAGTTGCGATTTTTTCGATCCCTTTGATCATGGTTTCGTGCGGAGTTTTGGTGGAGGGCCGCGAGATCCGTCTCGGCGCGCTCACGTTCATCGCCGACGACTCCGCCTGGCTCTAGGAGGCACCACTCGACATCGACGCGCTCCCCGTCCGCGGCGCGACGCATTTCCGCGCATGCGTTCGTGGCGTCCTCCTGCGGCAGCCGTCGACCCAGTATCGGTCGGCCCCCGTATCGTCCCCTCGCTCTGTCTCCCACTGGCGTAAGCGCTCCGGTCGGTCGAGACTTCAGAGGTGGGTGAGCCATGCCGTGGCTCGCCAGTCGGCCACCCCGCAAGTCGCGGCGATCGAGCCCGACGAATCCCTCTGCGGCCTGTTCGACCTGTCAACTGGCTCCGCGGAGACCGCATCCGAGTGCGACAGCAGCGACCCAGCGGCTGAGGTTCTGGCGGTCGATGGGACGCACAGTCCTCCTGGTTTCCCTCACGCTGGTGGAGGCGCGGGTGGGGGCGACCCGTCGCATCCGCACGATGAGTATCTCCCCGAACCTCTCACATCATTGCAGCGAGAGGAGCTTCGCCGTTGGAACATGGACGTGCTCCACACTCCTATTGTCGAAGAAACCCCCGAGGCCCGGGCCTTGGAGGACGTGCGGTTGGCTAACCTGGCCGAGCGCACTCGACTGGAGAATCTCTAGCGGATACTCGACGAGCAAGCGCGTCAGCGGGCTCCCGAGTCCAGTCGACGTCAGCAAGCTCCCGAGTCCAGTCGGCGTCAGCTCTTCTCGCCACCGCAGGTATACCAAACCCCAGTTTAGAATTTGGCCGCTGCGGCCCGTATAGCAGAATCAATTCAGCCCTCCCAGTCGGAGGCGGGCAGGGGCTTGTTGCAGATCAGAGCGCTGCTCCGGGCGGCGGGAAACCAGAATTCTGCTATCTCTCAGTCGTGGAACAGGATCCACAGTCAATCCGTCGCAACGGATACAGTCGAGTCGGCTCGCAGCCCGAGATCGCCCCCGAGGCGTGAGGGACGTGGTGACCGGCATGATCAGTACAGGAGGAATGAGCAGTATGATCACCGATTCGACCGTGATGATCATCGTCGAGTGCCAACCCCTCCCCCGAGGAGTGGGTCATATGCGCCTCGACGGCAAGATGACAGACGCCCTCATAGTGTTGGGCAGAGGATTCCAGTCGACCCCAGAGACCCAGGCTTTGATGCGAGATCCATCCTCGTTCAAGGTTTGGTTGACAGGAACAGAGCTCATCGAGAGGGCCACAATAGAGATGCGCCTGCTAGCAGCAGAGCACGTGCTTCAGGGCCAGAGTGTTTCAGTCGAGCCATCAGAGCCGCAATGATTCCTCCCAATTTCAGGCTGGCGACTGGAATCAGGAAGTTCACCGATGAATCTAAGCCTGACACTTGGCTCGAAGATTACCGAGTGGTTGTCCAGATTGGCGGTGGCCATGAAGCATTTGCCTCTCATGTTAGAGGGCTCAGCCAGAGCGTGGCTAAATCAGTTGGCGCCCAGCAGCATTTACACCTGGGAGGACCTCTCCCGAGTGTTTATCACAACCTTTGAAGGAACATGCAAGCGACCTGCAGGCCTTATAGAGTTGCAGTCTTGCGTGCAGAAGCCGAATGAAACTCTGAGGGAATACATCCAGAGGTGGATCACACTGCATCACTCAGTTGAGAATGTGCCAGACCATCAAGCAGTTTGTGCCTTCAAGGAAGGCGTTAAATACAGAGAGTTGAATCTGAAGTTCGGTCGAACTGGAGAGATGTCTCTGAATCGGATGATGGAGATTGCCACCAAGTACGCTAATGGTGAAGACAAGGACCGACTCCGGAGTGGCAAGCACGAGGCAGTCGCCCAAGAAACCGGAGGGAACTCCAGTCGGAAACAGAAGCGGAAGGCCGAGCCAGCCGCTCCTGGGGAGGCCCTGGCCGTAGCCCAGGGAAACTTCAAGGGAAAACCCAAGGGCACCTGGAAGCCCAAGAAAGTCAAGGATCAGGATGGAAACGATGTTTTGGATCTACCATGTCACATCCACACCAAGAAAGATGAAGAGGGTAATTTTATTTACCCAAAGCATACCACTCGACAGTGCCGGCTCCTGATCCAGCAGTTTCAGGGCAAACAACGTAAAGATAAGGAAAAAGAGTCGGACAGAGTCGAAGACAAGGAAGATAGCGACGATGGATACCCCCAAATCAATTCCACCCTGATGATTTTTGCTGATGTCGAAAGCAAAAGTCGACTGAAAGTCATTAACCGTGAGGTGAACATGGTTGCTCTGGCGACACCCAGTTATCTGAAATGGTCACAGACTGCCATCACATTCGACCAGTCCGATCACCCTACGCACATTGCCACCCCTGGGAGGCAAGCTTTGGTGGTCGACCCAGTTGTCGAAGGCACTCGACTGACCAAAGTCCTGATGGATGGTGGCTGTGGCTTGAACATACTATATGCTGAAACATTGAAAGGGATGGGCATTCTGATGTCCAGACTCGGTACCAGTAACATGAGCTTCCACGGAGTCATTCCTGGGAAGAAGGCCGTGTCACTCGGACAGATTGCTCTCGATGTGGTTTTCGGTGATTCAAAGAATTACCGCAAGGAAAAGTTGACATTCGAGGTTGTTGACTTCCAAAGTGCCTATCATGCCATTCTGGGCAGGCCAGCTTACGCACGCTTCATGGCTCGACCATGTTACATGTACCTCAAACTGAAGATGCCTGGCCCCAAAGGCGTAATCACTGTTACAGGCAACCGAAAGAAAGCTGAGGAGTGTTTTCAGAA
Source organism: Triticum aestivum (assembly GCF_018294505.1). Taxonomy (NCBI): domain Eukaryota; kingdom Viridiplantae; phylum Streptophyta; class Magnoliopsida; order Poales; family Poaceae; genus Triticum; species Triticum aestivum. The sequence continues at coordinate 541,940,496 of NC_057800.1, forward strand.
AGGATCAAAGATTGCTGACGCTCAGATGGCAGTTGTTGAGCTGCAAGAGTACCAGAAGACTGTTGATCCGAGTGAATTGCTACAAGCCAAGAAGCCTGCTTCAGAATCCGCTTTTCAGTCGTCCGGTGAAACTAAGACAGCTCACATTCACCCGACCGACCCCGACGCTGCTCCGACTCACATCTCGACGACGCTCGACTCCAAATAGGAAGAAGTGCTCATCCAGTTCCTCCGTGAGAACTGGGACGTCTTCGCATGGAAGCCTTCTGACATGCCTGGAGTTCCCAGGGGGCTGGCTGAGCACCGTCTACGAGTCTACCCGAAGTTCAAGCCCGTGAAAGAACATCTTCGACGGTCCGCCGTCCAGAAGAGGGAAGCTATTGGCGAGGAGGTGGCTCGGCTCTTAGCAGCGGAGTTCATCCGAGAGATTTACCATTCCGAGTGGCTCGCCAATGTTGTCATGGTCCCCAAGAAGGACAAGTCACTTCGCATGTGCATTGATTTCAAACATATCAATCAGGCCTGCCCGAAAGATCATTTCCCCTCCCTCGCATCGACCAAATAGTCGACTCGACTGCGGGATGCGAGAGATTGTCTTTTCTAGATGCCTATTCCGGGTACCATCAGATCCGTCTGTATGGACCCGATGAGATCAAAACAGCTTTCATCACTCCATTCGTATGCTTCTGTTACGTCACCATGTCGTTCGGCCTCAAGAACGCCGGAGCCACGTTCATGAGAATGATTCAGAAGTGTCTACTCACTCAAATCAGTCGAAATGTGGAGGCATACATGGATGATATTGTGGTCAAGTCACGGAAAGGTTCCGACCTGCAGGATGACCTTGCTGAAACCTTTGCCAACCTCAGGAGGTATGATATCAAGCTCAACCCATCAAAGTGCATGTTCAGAGTTCCAGGTGGAAAGTTACTCGGTTTTCTCATTTCCGAACGGGGGATCGATGCCAATCCTGAAAAGGTTGGCACCATACTCCGGATGAAGCGTCCTGTACGCATGCACGATGTCCAAAAGCTTACAGGCTGCTTGGCCGCTCTAAGTCGATTCATTTCTCGTCTCGGTGAAAAGGCGTTGCCTCTTTACCGACTGATGAAGAAGTCTAACAAGTTCGAGTGGACTCCAGAAGCTGACGCAGCATTTGCAGAGCTCAAAGCTCTGCTCACCACCCAGTCGGTGCTCGCTGCCCCAATCAGCAAAGAGCCTCTGCTGCTTTACATTGCAGCCACAGGACAAGTTGTCAGTATAGTACTTACGATCGAGCGGGAAGAAGAAGGAAAGGCCTTCAGAGTTCAGCGCCCAGTCTATTATCTATCTGAAGTTTTGACCCCTTCAAAACAAAGATACCCTCACTACCAGAAGCTTGTATATGGGATTTACATGACCACGAAGAAGGTTGCACATTACTTCTCTGACCACTCCATTACGGTCGTCAGCGACGCCCCATTGTCAGAGATTCTGCATAACAGAGATGCAACTGGTCAAGTGGCCAAATGGGCGATTGAACTCCTTCCCTTAGATATCATGTTTGAAGCAAAGAAGGCTATCAAGTCCCAAGCAATCGCAGATTTCATCGCCGAGTGGATTGAACAGCAACTTCCGACTCAAGTTCACTCGGAGCACTGGACCATGTTCTTCGATGGATCTAAGATGCTGAATGGTTCCGGTGCTGGAGTAGTTCTAGTCTCCCCCCGAGGAGATATGCTCAGATATGTTCTCCAGATTCACTTCGATTCCTCCAATAATGAAGCAGAGTATGAAGCACTTTTGTATGGGTTGCGCATGGCCATTTCACTCGGTGTTCATCGCCTCATGGTCTATGGCGACTCAGATTTGGTAGTTAATCAGGTGATGAAGGAGTGGGACGTCAGAAGTCCGGCTATGACTAGTTATTGCAACGCAGTGAGAAAGCTAGAAAAGAAATTCGAGGGGTTAGAGCTTCATCACATCCCCCGACTGAAAAATCAAGCAGCTGATGATCTGGCAAAGATAGGCTCCAAGAGAGAAGCCATTCCCAGCAATGTGTTTTTGGAGCACATCCGATCGCCGTCAGTCCAGGAGGATCCTTTCACAAAAGAAGCCCCACAACCGAAAAGTGCCACAGATCCGACTGAAGTCGAAGTTCCTGTTGTGGTCGACCTAATCATGGAAGTCTCTGCAATCACTCCCGACTAGACGATATCGTACATCGCGTATATCCTAAGGAAAGAGCTCCCAGAGGACGAGGAAGAGGCTCGATAGATCGTCCGCCGATCCAAGGTCTTCACAGTCATAAAGGGGCAGTTGTATAGAGAAAGCGCGACTGGAATCGGTCAGAAGTGCATAACACCAGAAGAAGGTCGGATAATCCTTGATGATATCCACTCGGGGACCTGTGGTCACCATGCGTCCTCTCGGACCATTGTGGCTAAAGCATACCGAGCGGGATTTTACTGGCCTAGAGCAAATGAGATGGCAAAAGAGATGGTCGACAAGTGTGGAGGGTGCCAGTTCTACTCCAACATGTCACACAAGCCCGCATCAGCCCTAAAGACCATTCCACTCGTCTGGCCCTTTGCTGTTTGGGAACTAGACATGGTTGGTCCACTGAGAACAGGCAGAAGTGGTTTCACTCATGTGCTTGTGGCAGTCGACAAGTTTACCAAATGGATTGAAGCTAAGCCTATCAAGAATCTTGATGCTTGAACTGCTATCAGTTTCGTCAGAGGGCTAACATTCAGATATGGAGTCCCGCATAGTATCATCACTGACAATGGGTCAAACTTCGATTCGGACAAGTTCAGAGCTTTTTGCGCCTCTCAAGGCACTCGAGTCGACTACGCATCGGTTGCCCATCCCCAGTCGAATGGACAAGCTGAAAGAGCAAATGGTCTGATTCTCAAAGGACTAAAGCCTCGACTGATGCGTGATCTCAAGCACGCGGCAGGTGCTTGGGTCGACGAGCTTATGTCAGTTCTGTGGGGATTGAGGACCAGCCCTAACCGGTCAACTGGAAGAACTCCATTCTTTCTGGTTTATGGAGCCGAAGCGGTTCTGCCAAGTGATCTTCTTCACAACGCGCCCCGAGTCGAGATTTACACCGAAGATGAAGCAGAGCAGGCCCGGCAAGACGCAGTCGACCTCCTAGAAGAAGAGAGGGAGATGGCCATGATCAGATCGACCATTTATCAGCAAGACTTGCGTCGATTCCACGCCCGGAATGTGAAGAGTCGAGCCTTCCAAGAAGGAGATTTGGTCCTCCGGGTGGATCAACAAAAACCACACAAGCTTGCTCCTACTTGGGAAGGCCCCTTCATCATCACCAGAGTCCTTCACAATGGAGCGTATCACCTCTACAATGTTGATCGCCAGATCGACGAGCCACGAGCTTGGAATGCGGAACTACTCCACCCCTTTTACACTTGAGCTCTCCCTTGGACGAGATGTAATAAGAAAAAATGCTGCAGTTTATTTTTATCAAAGGCAAGAGTGTTTCAATAATTGTTGTCACTCCTGTTTGCTTACAAAATCCCCCAGTGGGTGACTTAGCTGCGAATCTGTTTCGCCTAAGTTTGAAAAAATCCTACCGAGTGGAGAGCGATCCTCCCACTCGGGGGCTTAGCTGCAGTCCAGCACTCGCCTAAGTTCTCTCACCTAGAGACTTAGCTGTAGTCTGGCACTCGCCTAAGTTTGAAAAAATCCTACCGAGTGGAGAGCGATCCTCCCACTCGGGGGCTTAGCTGCAGTCCAGAACTCGCCTAAGTTCTCCCACTTAGAGACTTAGCTGCAGTCCGGCACTCGCCTAAGTTTGAAAAAAGCCTACCAAGTGGAGAGCGATCCTCCCACTCGGGGGCTTAGCTGCAGTCCAGCACTCGCCTAAGTTCTCCCACTTAGAGACTTAGCTGCAGTCCGGCACTCGCCTAAGTTTGAAAAAATCCTACCGAGTGGAGAGCGATCCTCCCACTCGGGGGCTTAGCTGCAGTCCAGCACTCACCTAAGTTCTCCCATTTAGAGACTTAGCTGCAGTCCGGCACTCGCCTAAGTTTGAAAAAATCCTCCCGAGTGGAGAGCGATCCTCCCACTCGGGGGCTTAGCTGCAGTCCAGCACTCGCCTAAGTTTGAAAAAATCCTACCGAGTGGAGAGCGATCCTCCCACTCGGGGGCTTAGCTGCAGTCTAGCACTCGCCTAAGTTTGAAAAAATCCTACCGAGTGGAGAGCGATCCTCCCACTCGGAGGCTTAGCTACAGTCCAGCACTTGCCTAAGTTCTCTCACCTAGAGACTTAGCTGCAGTCCGGCACTCGCCTAAGTTTGAAAAAATCCTACCGAGTGGAGAGCGATCCTCCCACTCGGGGGCTTAGCTGCAGTCCAGCACTCGCCTAAGTTCTCTCACCTAGAGACTTAGCTGCAGTCAGGCACTCGCCTAAGTTTGAAAAAATCCTACCGAGTGGAGAGCAAACCTCCCACTCGGGGGCTTAGCTGCAGCCCAGTGCTCGCCTAAGTGTTTAAAAACCCTACCGAGTGGAGTGCAAACCTCCCACTCGGAGGCTTAGCTACAGCCCAGTGCTCGCCTAAGTACAAGACTCAACCCAATCCGCGAGTCGACTGCTAACTCCCCCTTCAGAATTGCGCCGCAAATACAAGGTCATTCCGAGTGAAGATCAAGTTCCACTCGACGAATCAAACCATGAAGATGTCCAACGAGAAATCAATTTCAGATAAAGCCTAAAAGGTCCCAGACCTCAAAGTACTCGAGCCCTCGGCTCGGCAAAGTATAACTGTTACAAGTCCACTCGGCATCCCGAGGCAAATTTAAGGCAGAGTTTAAACGGTTACAGATCCACTCGGCATTCCGAGGTAAATTTAAAGTTTTCACTCCTCAGGAGGAGGACTGGAAGGGGCGACGAACTCATCCAAGTCGATCCCGTCGGCAATACGGGTGGCAGCAGCGATGAAGGTCTCCATGAAGTCTTGAAAGCTGTGCTTCCTGGTATTGGCAACTTGGATGGCCGCCAGCTTTTCTTCTCGCGCCTCCTTGCAATGGACGCGGACCAGGGACAGAGCGACATCAGCACCACATCTAGCAGAAGATTTCTTCCATTCCGCCACTCGACCTGGGACTTCGTTAAGTCGAGCCATCAGAGACTCGAGGTCGTTTTGAAGCGTCGTCCCAGGCCAGAGTGATGCGTCGATCCGCGACACTGCAACTTTCAGCTGAGCCAGATAGTCAACGACGCTGGCAGTACGAGACTCCAGACGGAGCACGTTCATTGCAGCCTCGTCCTTCACGAGAGAGTTAACAGGGTCCAAGCCTGGTTCCACTCGACTGGTCTCCTCTTCAAAGTTCTGGCAGAATTCTGCAAACATGATTCAAGAGTAAGACGGTGGCCGTACGCAGGCTCGACAACTACAAGATAGCCGGGTTGGAATAATTACCTTCAAGCATGACAAACAGCTTCTTGGAGAGTCCACCGAGATAAGCCTCCAGATCTTTTACCTTCCCCGACAGCTTACCCGCCTTGTCGTGCAGTGCCATCTTCTCTTTCTTCAGTCGACTGGCGTCTCGATTAGCTGCCTCAAGAGCAGTCTTCAGTCTGGAGTTCTCCTGTTCAAGAGCTCCGACCGAAGCCAGTTTCTCTTCTGCGAGCTTCGTTTTGCTCGAGGCCTCCTTCTGTGCCTCTGCAAGATCTTGGTCCTTCTTCTTCAGAGCTTCCTCCAGTTTATCTGCGGCGCGTCGAGTGGAACCAACATCAAGAATGGACAAGAAAGAAAAGTCACCCGTTAAGAATGGAGAACCTCACCAGCCATACCTTTTGCTTCTTCTTGCGCCTTCTTCAAGTTCTCCTGAGCAAGCTTCAAGCTAAGGCTGAGCTGGATCTGCTGATTCTCCAACTCAGTATAGTGAGGTACAAGTTCGCAAGGTTTCTGTAAAAAGAAAAATCAGTCGACAGACGTCCAAGATAAGTTGCTTCCGAGTAACTAAGAGACAATGATGACGTTTCTAAGACCACAGCCGAATCAAAAACATTCGACAGTAGTCTCGGGGACTACACCCAGTGGGTGCACTCAGCGTGCCCCCACTGGTTTAAAAAAGAGAGAGAAAGAGAGAAAAAGTCGACTGCCCGCAGTCGACCGGATACAGTTCCACTCGACCTAGACCGACCAAACCTAGTGAAGAAATACAGCTACAGCAACACAATGTAAAGACTACAGTCGACTGCCAGCAGTCCACCGTAGTCTCGGGGACTACACCCAGTGGGTGCACTTAGCGTGCCCCCACTCGTCCAAAGATTGGCAGACACACCCAGTGGGTGTACAGATACAAAAGATCTTCGGAAAAGAGACTCTTCAAACAGCATATCATAACAGACCAAGTGTTGAGTCGACTGACCTGGACGTTGCTCTGAAGAGCCGAACTCGCGTCATAGGCTGCTTGGCTGGCCTCCCGAGCCATCTTCACTTGCTCCATCATTAGCCCCGCTGATGGAGTCATGTACCTAGGGTAGGGTCACAGACCTGATCTAAGTACCCTGCCCGAGGACACCCTTAGAAGAGATCACCTTCCAGTCGACCTACGAGGGACTCACTCGACTGACTTGAAGGACTCGACCACGAAGACTCACTCGACCACCAGAAGGTCAAGAGGCACTCTGCACTGCAACGGCCTGTAATTAAGTAGACTTTATGATAGTAAAGACACTTTATGTGGGGTGTTACCAGTAACGCCCCGGACTTAATGTACCTTAAACCCTTCATTACGTGGGTTGGCTGGGGTCCTGGCGCACTCTATATAAGCCACCCCCCTCCACAGGCAGAAGGGTTCGGCACCTTGTAATCCATATACACATAATCCACTCGACCGCCTCCGGGCTCCGAGACGTAGGGCTTTTACTTCCTCCGAGAAGGGCCTGAACTCGTACATCTATTGTGTTTACAACCTCTCCATAGCTAGGACCTTGCCTCTCCATACCTACCCCCACTCTACTGTCAGACTTAGATCCACGACAGTTGGCGCCCACCGTGGGGCGGGTGTTTTAGCGATTTTGTGGAGAAGTTGCGATTCTTCCGAGTACTTTCATCATGGTAGCTGCTGGAGTTTTGGTCGACGGTCGAGAGATTCGTCTCGGTGCTCTCACCTTCGTCGCCGACGACTCCGCCTGGCTCCAGGAGGCTCCACTCGACGTCGATGCGCTCCCCGTCCGCGGTGCGACGCATTTTCGCGCATGTGTCCGCGGCGTTCTTCTGCGGCAACCGTCGACCCCATATCGGTCGACTCCCCTATCGACCACCCTCCCGGTCTCCTGCCGGCGCAAGCGCTCGGGTCGGTTGAGGCTTCAGCGGTGGGTGAGACACGCGGCGGCTCGCCAGACGGCCACCACCCAAGTTGCGGCAATCGAGCCCGACGAATCTCTCTACGGCCTGTTCGATCTGTCGACTGGCTCCGTAGAGACTGCATCCGAATGCGATAGCAATGATCCGGCGGCGGAAATCTTGATGGTCGACGGGCCTCGCAGCCCCCCTGGCTTCGCCCGGGATGTTGGGGTAGGCGACGGAGGCGACCCCGCACGAGACCACGAAGAGTACCAGCCCGAGCCACTCGACTCTCTGCAAAGAGAGGAACTTCGCCGCAGGAACATGGATGCCTTGCATACTCCCATCGCAGGAGAAACCCCCAAGGCTCGCGCCTTGGAAGAGGCACGTTCGGCCAATTTGGCCGAACGCGCTCGCCTGGAGAATCTTCAGCGAGCACTCGACGAGCGCGCGCGGCAACGAGTTCCCGACGTCAGTCGACGTCAACTCTTCCCGCCGACTCAGGTATATCGAACCCCAATCCAGAATTTAGCAGCTGCGACCTGTATTGCAGAGTCCATCCAGCCCTCTCAGTCGGATTTTCAGAGTGCATATCATGCCATTTTGGGGAGACCAGCTTATGCATGGTTCATGGCTCGACCATGTTACGTGTACCTCAAATTGAAGATGCCCGGCCCCAAAGGAGTGATCACTGTCACTGGTGATCGGAAAAAGGCAGAAGAGTGCTTTCAGAAGGGCTCAAAGATTGCTGATTCCCAGGTGACAGCGGTCGAGTTTGAAGAATACAAGCAAAACGCAGATCCGAGTGATTTGCTGCGATCCAAGAAACCCGCCACAGAATCTGCATTTCAGTCGTCCGGTGAGACGAAGCCTGTTCACATTCACCCGACCGACCCCGATGCAGCCCCGACCCACATCTCCACAACACTCGACCCGAAATAGGAAGAAGCGCTCATCCAGTTCCTCCGTGAGAACTGGGACATTTTTGCATGGAAGCCCGCTGACATGCCAGGTGTTCCCAGGGGACTGGCTGAGCATCGCCTAAGAGTCGACTCATCAGCAAAACCAGTCAAAGAGCATCTTCGGCGATCCGTCGTCCAGAAGAGAAAAGCCATTGGTGAGGAAGTGGCTCGACTGTTGGCGGCAGGATTTATCCGAGAGATATACCACTCCGAGTGGCTCGCTAATGTCGTCATGGTTCCCAAGAAGGACAAATCGCTCCGAATGTGCATTGATTTCAAGCACATCAACCGGGCCTGCCCGAAAGATCATTTTCCTCTCCCTCGCATAGATCAAATTGTTGACTCGACCGCGGGATGCGAGAGATTGTCTTTTCTAGACGCCTACTCCGAGTACCACCAGATCCGTCTGTACGGACCCGACGAGGTAAAAACAGCTTTCATCACTCCATTCAGGTGCTTCTGCTATATCACCATGCCATTCGGCCTCAAGAATGCCGGAGCCACATTTATGCGAATGATTCAGAAGTGTCTACTCACTCAAATCAGTCGTAATGTGGAAGCGTATATGGATGATATTGTCGTCAAGTCACAAAAAGGTTCCGACCTGCTCGCTGACCTCGCCGAAACATTTGCCAACCTCAGAAGGTATGATATCAAGCTCAATCCATCAAAGTGCACATTCGGAGTTCCTGGTGGCAAGTTACTCGGTTTTCTCGTTTTCGAGCGAGGGATCGATGCTAATCCAGAAAAGATCGGCACTATTCTCCGAATGAAATGCCCTGTGTGAGTGCACGATGTCTAGAAGCTTACTGGATGCTTGGCCGCATTAAGTCGATTCATCTCACGACTCGGTGAAAAGGCATTGCCTCTTTACCGACTGATGAAGAAGGCAGACAAGTTCGAGTGGACTCCAGAAGCTGATGCATCGTTTGCCGAGCTAAAAGCTCTGCTCTCCACCCAGCCGGTGCTTGCTGCTCCAATCAGCAAAGAGCCTCTGTTACTTTATATCGCAGCTACAGGACAAGTCGTCAGTACAGTGCTTACGGTCGAGCGGGAAGAAGAAGGAAAAGCTTTCAAAGTTCAGCGCCCAGTGTATTATTTGTCTGAAGTCTTGACTCCATCCAAGCAGAGATATCCTCATTATCAGAAGCTTGTGTATGGAATATACATGACCACAAAGAAGGTTGCTCATTATTTCTCTGATCATTCCATCACAGTCGTCAGCGACGCTCCACTATCAGAGATTTTGCACAACAGAGATGCAACTGGTCGAGTGGCGAAATGGGCGATTGAACTTCTTCCCCTTGATATCAAGTTTGAGGCAAAGAAAGCCATTAAGTCCCAGGCAATAGCAGATTTCCTCGCCGAGTGGATTGAACAGCAGCAGCCGACTGAAGTTCACTCGGAGCATTGGACCATATTTTTTGATGGCTCTAAGATGTTGAATGGTTTCGGTGCTGGGGTTGTCCTGGTTTCCCCCAGAGGAGATAAGCTCAGATATGTGCTCCAGATTCACTTTGATTCCTCCAACAATGAGGCAGAGTATGAGGCCCTCTTATACGGATTGCGCATGGCCATTTCACTCGGCGTCCGTCGCCTGATGATCTATGGCGATTCAGATTTAGTGGTCAACCAAGTGATGAAGGAGTGGGACGTGAGAAGCCCAGCCATGACTGGATACTGCAGTGCAGTGAGGAAGCTGGAAAAGAAGTTCGAGGGGTTGGAGCTCCATCATATACCCCGACTGAAAAATCAAGCAGCTGATGATCTAGCAAAGATAGGTTTCAAGAGAGGAGCCATTCCGAGTGGTGTGTTCTTGGAGCATATACACACTCCGTCAGTCAAAGAAGATCCTTTCATCGAAGAAGCTCCACAGCCCAAGAGTGCCACAGATCCGACTGAGGTTGAAGTCCCAGCAGTGGTCGACTTGGTCATGGAGGTCTTGGTGGTCATTCCCGACTGGACAGTTCCGTATATCGCGTATATCCTGAGAAAAGAGCTTCTGGAGGATGAGGAAGAGGCTCGACAGATCGTCCGTCGATCTAAAGCCTTTACCGTAATCAAAGGACAGTTATATAGAGAAAGCGCGACTGGAGTTGGTCAGAAGTGCATAACACCAGAAGAAGGTCGAATCATCCTTAATGATATCCACTCGGGGACCTGTGGTCATCATGCGTCCTCTCGGACCATCGTGGCCAAAGCATACCGAGCCGGATTCTACTGGCCGAAGGCGAATGAGATGGCAAAGGAAATAGTGGATAAGTGCGAGGGATGTCAGTTCTACTCGAATATGTCGCACAAGCCTGCATCAGCTCTGAAGACCATTCCACTCGTCTGGCCTTTCGCAGTATGGGGGCTCGACATGGTTGGTCCTTTGAGAACAGGTCGAAGTGGCTTCACGCACGTACTGGTGGCAGTCGACAAGTTCACCAAGTGGATTGAGGCTAAACCAATCAAGAACCTTGACGTCGGTACTGTTGTTAGCTTCATCAGGGAACTGATATTCAGATATGGAGTCCCGCACAGCATCATTACGGATAATGGGTCGAACTTTGACTTGGAGGAATTCAGGGATTTCTGCAACTCTCAAGGCACACGAGTCGACTACGCTTCAGTCGCCCATCCGCAGACGGATGGACAAGCAGAGCGAGCCAATGGCCTGATTCTCAAGGGATTGAAACCCCGACTGATGCGTGATCTCAAGCACGTAGCTGGAGCGTGGGTCGACGAACTTCCCTCGGTGCTTTGGGGACTGCGGACCACACCTAATCGGTCGACCGGAAGAACTCCATTCTTCTTGGTCTACGGAGCTGAAGCAGTCTTGCCGAGTGATCTTCTCCACAATGCTCCTCGAGTTGAGATCTACAACGAAGCAGAAGCTGAACAAGCGCGGCAGGACGCAGTCGACCTTTTGGAGGAAGAAAGGGAGATCGCTCTGATCCGATCGACCATCTACCAACAAGATTTGCGTCGTTTCCACACCAGAAATGTGAGGGGTCGAGCCTTCCAAGAAGGAGATTTAGTCCTCCGAGTGGATCAGAAGAAACCACACAAGCTTTCTCCTTCTTGGGAAGGACCCTTCATCGTCACCAAAGTTCTCCACAACGGGGCATACCGTCTTTACAACGTCGAACATAATATCGACGAGCCCCGAGCTTGGAACGCGGAACTACTCCGCCCATTTTTCACTTAAGTTTATCACTCGGATGAGTTGCAATAAAGTACTCCTGTAGTTCATGGATTTCAAAATAATAGTGTCATAGTTCCTCCATAATTTTTGTCACTTTTTATTTTTGTCCAATAAAATTTTCCCCTCAGTGGGTGACTTAGCCGCGAATCCGTTTCGCCTAAGTTTGTAAAAATCCTTACCGAGTGGTGAGCCAGACTCCCACTCGGAGGCTTAGCTGCAAATCCGTTTCGCCTAAAATTAAATAAAATCCTACCGAGTGGTAAGCCAGACTTCCACTCGGAGGCTTAGCTACAGTCCAAGTACTCGCCTAAGTTATCAAAATCCTACCGAGTGGTAAGCCAGACTTCCACTCGGAGGCTTAGCTGCAGTCCAAGTACTCGCCAAAGTTATCAAAATCCTACCGAGTGGTAAGCCAGACTTCCACTCGGAGGCTTAGCTGCAGTCCAAGTACTCGCCTAAGTTATCAAAATCCTACCGAGTGGTAAAGCCAGACTTCCACTCCGGGGCTTAGCTGCAGCCCAGTGCTCGCCTAAGATATAGAAATCCTACCGAGTGAAGAGCAAACCTCTCACTCGGGGGCTTAGCTGCAGCCCAGTGCTCGCCTAAGATAAAAAAATCCTACCGAGTGAAGAGCAAACCTCTCACTCGGAGGCTTAGCTGCAGTCCAAGTGCTCGCCTAAGATACAAAAATCCTACCGAGTGAAGAGCAAACCTCTCACTCGGGGGCTTAGCTGCAGCCCAGTGCTCGCCTAAGATATAAAAATCCTACCGAGTGAAGAGCAAACCTCTCACTCGGGGGCTTAGCTGCAGCCCAGTGCTCGCCTAAGATAAAAAATCCTACTGAGTGAAGAGCAAACCTCTCACTCGGGGGCTTAGCTGCAGCCCAGTGCTCGCCTAAGATATAAAAATCCTACCGAGTGAAGAGCAAACCTCTCACTCGGGGGCTTAGCTGCAGCCCAGTGCTCGCCTAAGATAAAAAAATCCTACCGAGTGAAGAGCAAACCTCTCACTCGGGGGCTTAGCTGCAGCCCAGTGCTCGCCTAAGATATAAAAATCCTACCGAGTGAAGAGCAAACCTCTCACTCGGGGGCTTAGCTGCAGCCCAGTGCTCGCCTAAGATATAAAAATCCTACCGAGTGAAGAGCAAACCTCTCACTCGGAGGCTTAGCTGCAGCCTAGTGCTCGCCTAAGATATAAAAATCCTACCGAGTGAAGAGCAAACCTCTCACTCGGGGGCTTAGCCGCAGCCCATTGCTCGCCTAAGATATAAAAATCCTACCGAGTGAAGATCAAACCTCTCACTCGGGGGCTTAGCTGCATCCCAGTGCTCGCCTAAGATATAAAAATCCTACCGAGTGAAGAGCAAACCTCTCACTCGGAGGCTTAGCTGCAGTCCAAGTGCTCGCCTAAGATATAAAAATCCTACCGAGTGCAGAGCAAACCTCTCACTCGGGGGCTTAGCTGCAGCCCAGCTCTCGCCTAAGATATAAAAATCCTACCGAGTGAAGAGCAAACCTCTCATTCGGAGGCTTAGCTGCAGCCCAGTGCTCGCCTAAGATATAAAAATCCTACCGAGTGAAGAGCAAACCTCTCACTCGGGGGCTTAGCCGCAGCCCATTGCTTGCCTAAGATATAAAAATCCTACCGAGTGAAGAGCAAACCTCTCACTCGGGGGCTTAGCTGCAGCCCAGTGCTCGCCTAAGATATAAAAATCCTACCGAGTGAAGAGCAAACCTCTCACTCGGGAGCTTAGCTGCAGCCAGTGCTCGCCTAAGATATAAAAATCCTACCGAGTGAAGAGCAAACCTCTCACTCGGAGGCTTAGCTGCAGCCCAGTGCTCGCCTAAGTGGATTAAGGAATAAGTCGACTGCGGTGAGCGTCTTGCTTGAACCTGCAAATGACATTTCAAGCCAAAAGCAATCATATTCAAACGTCAAATTCAAGTTCGAAACGACACCTAAAGGAACCGAAAGTGCTCAGGCGCTAAGCCTGTTAAGGTTTATCGGTTACAACTCCACTCGGCATACCGAGGCAAATTTAAAGCGTCGAGCTTAAAAGAAGTTTTTTACTCCTCCTGTGGAGGGCTGGAAGGTGCAACAAACTCATCAAGATCAATTCCGTCTGCGATCCGAGTGGCAGCAGCAATGAAAGTTTCCATAAAGGACCTGAAGTCGTGTTTCTTGGTGTTGGCCACCCGGAGGGCCGCCAGCTTGTCTTCTCGCGCATCTTTGCAGTGGACTCGGGCCAGACACAGAGCAACATCTGCACCGCATCAAGCCAAGGACTTTTTCCACTCCTGCACTCGACCCGGGACCGTGTTCAAGCGAGCCACCAGCGACTCGAGGTCGTTCTGGAGTGTCTCCCTGGGCCAGAGCGTTGAGTCGATGCGAGATGTGGCGACCTTCAGCCTTGCAAGATAGTCCACGACAGCTGCAACACGGGACTCCAGTCGGAAAACATTCATGGCAACTTCGTCGTTCACCGGAGAATTGACAGGGTCAAGGTTTGGTTCCAGCCGGCTAGTCTCTTCTTCAAAGTCTTGACAAAATTCTGCAAGGGCGATCACCGAGTCAAGGCAATGGTCGAATGGAAAAATCACAGTTGAAAATGATTGTTGAGCATAAAGGTTTACCTTCAAGCATAAGGAACAGCTTCTTGGCAAGACCACTCAGGAAGGCCTCCAGATCATTTTTCTTCTCAAGAGCAGCTTTCAGATTGGTATTTTCTTGTTCAAGCTTGGTGACTGAAGCTAACTTCTCATCGGCAAGCTTGATCCTCTCAGCTAGTTCAAGGTCTTTTTTCTGTTGGGCCTCCTTCACCTTACCTGCAAGTTACAGCAAGATCAGATTTCGAAACAAGTAAAGGGAAAAAGCAGTCGTCGAGATCTCACCAAACATACCTTTGGTCTCCTCCTTTGCCTTCGTCAGATTCTCCTGAGCCAGCTTCAAATCCAGCTCGAGCTGAATGTGTTTGTTTTCCAGCTCAGTGTAGCGAGCCGCAAGGTCACAGGATCTCTGCGAAGAATCAATCGACTAAATGTCAAAGATAATTCACTTCCGAGTGAAAAAGGAAAAATCATGCGTTTCTAAGACTACAGCCGAATACAAGCATTCGACCGTAGTCTCGGGGACTACACCCAGTGGGTGCACTCAGCGTGCCCCCACTAATCCTGTTGAAGACAGAGTCGACCAGTCGACCTCAAAAAAAAACATGTATTCTTTAAGACTGTAGTCGACTGCAAGCAGTCGACCACAGTCTCGAGGACTACACCCAGTGGGTGCACTCAGTGTGCCCCCACCGGTTTGCGAAATCCAGTCGCCATAGTCGAATGACGGAGAGACTGAACTTATAAAGCCTAAGGCCGACTGCCCGCAGTCGACCTTAGCCTTGGGGACTACACCCAGTGGGTGCACTCAGCGTGCCCCCACCGGTTTGCGAAATCCATTCGCCATAGTCGAATGACGGAAAGACTGAACTTATAAAGCCTAAGGCCGACTGCCAGCAGTCGACCTTAGCCTTGGGGACTACACCCAGCGGGTGCACTCAGCGTGCCCCCGCTAACACGGAGTTTAAATCTACACACCCACTGGGTGATTACTATAAATTCTGGAAAGAAAACAAGCGGTGGTCGACTGACCTGAACATTGCTTTGAAGGGCGGAACTAGCGTCGTAAGCTGCCTGGCTCGCATCCCGGATGGTCTTCAACTGCTCCATCATGATCCCTGCTTGGCGTATCGCCTCCTTCGCGGCATCAGCTTGGTCCTCTGGGACGTGGTGCGTCGTGAAGAGGGAGGGTTGCAGAGCACTCGTTAGTGGATCTGCGAAGGACACAGTGTGTCGAGTGGTGTTTTCCTCCTCCGTGACCAGAGTCTCAGGCACCGTCACATCCTGGGGCACCCTGCCGGCAGACGCTTTCCTACTCCTTCTGTGCTTCAGCGGCTCCTCATCTTCATCATCATCAGGGAGAGTGATAACAACATTGGATGGAGCTACAGAAAAGAATCAGAATTAGAGATCATGAGTCAGTCGACTAGAAACGGTGTTAAGAGCATAGTACCAGGTTTTGAGGTTGCTGCGTCCTCCATCTCATGGTCGTCAGCCCGGGCTGAGGTCTCAGAAGTAGCAGCACTGCAACCCCAAAGAGTCAGTCGACTAACTCCGGCGCCAACCAGAGATAATTTTCGCACAAAACAAGAAGACTCAAGCAGCATGATAACCCTGATATGGTGGGGATGGACACCTTCATCTTCGGCAGGAGCTTGGTCGGCTTTGACGGGGCCGCCCTGGGCTGCTTCGACGCCTTTTCAGTCGGCGCCGGAGAGGTGGTCCGAGGGCGCTTGGTCGACTGTGTAACAGTCGCAACCCCCTTGCCACGTTCAGTCGCAGGGTCATGGACAAGTTTCGACCGCCTTTCCGAGCGCGGTGGTGCGACCTCCTCCTCCTCCTCCTCTTCCTCGTCCTCATCGTCATCATCGTCATCATCATCATCGTCATCCTCAGCGGCGTCCGAGTCCCACTCCTCCTCCTGGCTCTCGCCCCCGCTCGCTTCTCCCTCCTCGGTCGGAGCCTGTGCTCCATTGGGCATCGAGTACAGCTCAGTGAGGGCCTGATAGGCATCAAGACAAAGATCAGTCGACCGATCGGCAGAGAAAACGGAAATAAATGTGACGAGAATACAATGGGAAGTGGAGCAGACATACCTTGTTTGGATCACTGTGGCAGTCGAGTGGAGGAATCCTTCTGGCTCCGCGAGGGTTATCCTTGTTCCCAGTAACAGCGGCCATCCACCTTTCCAGAGTGGCATCGTCGACTGCTTCTGGGTTGACCCGAGTCACATCCTCAGTCCCGCAGTACAACCACATGCAATGGCTCCGGAACTGAAGAGGCTGGATACGACGCCTAAGAAAAACCTCCAGGAGATCCATACCCGTCACTCCCTCCCGAACCAACTGAACTACACGCTCCATCAGCATCTTCACGTCAGCTTTCTCCTCCGGAATCACCTTCAGAGAGGAGGGCTTGTTCACTCGGCCCATGGTGAACTGAGGGAGTCCACTCGACTGCCCCGGCGTCGACTGATCCTGGCAGTAGAACCAGGTCGACTGCCAGCCTCTGACTGACTCGGGAAATGTCATGGCTGGGAAGGTGCTCTTGTTCCTCATCTGGATCCCCAGACCCCCACACATTTGGACAACTCGGGTTTTTTCGTCGCCTGGGCTCGCCTTCTTCACGGTCTGAGAGCGACACGTGAATATGTGCTTGAACAAACCCCAATGCGGTCGACAACCCAGGAAACTCTCACACATGGACACAAACGCGGCAAGATAGGCGATAGAATTCGGGGTGAAGTGGTGGAGTTGCGCTCCAAAAAAGTTCAAGAAACCACGGAAGAAAATGCTCGGCGGCAAAGAAAATCCGCGGTCGACATGGGTAGCCAGAAGCACGCACTCACCCTCTTCCGGCTGGGGCTGCCACTCTTTCCCCGGAAGCCTCGCAGCTCCATGGGGGATCAGGCCCTCGTTGGCCATGTCGAGGAGATCCTTCTCCGTGATGGTCGACTGGATCCAATCTCCCTGGACCCAGCCTTTCGGCAGGCGAGATCTAGACGAAGACCCGCCACGACTGGTGGATCTCCCCTTCGCCTTCTCCGTCGCCGACGCCTTCTTCGCGCGTTCCAACGCCGCCGTCTTCTCCTTGACCATGGCTGCCGGCGGGACGCGCGAGGGGAGGTTGTGCGGAGGCGAGAGCGAGCGCGTTGGGCGGAGACGAAGGGAACAGAGGGAGAATGCTGAGGCACTGTTCAAAAAACCCTCGCCGGGCGCATTTATAAGATCCCTTCCGAGTGGATGACAGGTGGGCCCGGTCGATCTAATCATATCCTGAACAGTTACGCGGACGCGATACGTGGCGAAAAAAGCGGCGCGGGGATCGAGGCGTCTATGCCCTGTCCCGTCCGAACACCGCGGTCCGCCCCGCTTCGCGCGCTTCCCCAAATTTCGCATCCCGCGGAATCCGCGAACGGCAGATCGGTCTGCCAAACGCGGGATTTCCTGCGATCCGTCGCTCGGAAATCGGCGAAGTCCAAAAGATCACTCGACGAAGGAAAAGAATGGATCGAGTCGACTGAAGAAAAGTTGCTCACTATCAACAAAGAGATTTTTTTCAAAACAACGCACGACCAGTACGCGAAGGCCAATCGGAAACAACATCAACTCCTTCATCACTCGAGCCTCAATCCATTCGGGGGCTAATGATGGAGTCATGTACCTAGGGTAGGGTCACAGACCTGATCTAAGTACCCTGCCCGAGGACACCCTTAGAAGAGATCACCTTCCAGTCGACCTACGAGGGACTCACTCGACTGACTTGAAGGACTCGACCACGAAGACTCACTCGACCACCAGAAGGTCAAGAGGCACTCTGCACTGCAACGGCCTGTAATTAAGTAGACTTTATGATAGTAAAGACACTTTATGTGGGGTGTTACCAGTAACGCCCCGGACTTAATGTACCTTAAACCCTTCATTACGTGGGTTGGCTGGGGTCCTGGCGCACTCTATATAAGCCACCCCCCTCCACAGGCAGAAGGGTTCGGCACCTTGTAATCCATATACACATAATCCACTCGACCGCCTCCGGGCTCCGAGACGTAGGGCTTTTACTTCCTCCAAGAAGGGCCTGAACTCGTACATCTCTTGTGTTTACAACCTCTCCATAGCTAGGACCTTGCCTCTCCATACCTACCCCCCACTCTACTGTCAGACTTAGATCCACGACACCCGCCTGGCGTATAGCCTCCTTCGCAGCAGCCGCTTGGTCCTCAGGGACGGGGTATGCGGCAAAAAGTGAAGACGGATCCGTAGTCGACGACGAGGGCCGCGCACTCGCCAGAGGAACGGCGAAGGTCACAGAAGCCCGAGCGGTGTCACCACCATCCCGAGCCACGGCCTCGGACGCCGGAGCGGATTGGGGGGTCTTGTCAGCCGACGCCCTCTTGTGCCTCCTCACTCTCAACGGACCGTTGTCGTCGTCATCCGGGAGGTCGATAACATGAGGAGGGGCTACAAAGGAAAAGTTCAGTCGACCAGAGTTGCAATAAATGACCAATCGACTCAATACAAAACGTCAGTAATCGTAGCAGGGTTGGAGGTAACAGCATCCTCCATCTCTTGGTCGTCACCCTCGGCGGAGACCTCAGAAGTAGCAGCACTGCAAAACTCGAAAGTCAGTCGGTTGGCTCAATGAATCGACCAAGGATCTGTCCATGGTCGACGAAGGAAAACAAGTTTTATTATTACCCAGAAATGGTAGGGACAGCTATCTTCATCTTGGGTAGAGCCTTGGGCGGCTTGGACAGCGTCGTGCGTGGGAGCTTGGGGACCTTCCCAGTCGGCGTAGGAGAAGAGGTCCGAGGGCGTTTCGATGACTGCCCAACAGAAGCAGTCGCCTTGCCACGTTCCCGCGCTGGGTCGTGTGTGTGCTTGGACCGCCCCTCTGGGCGAGGGGGTTCGACCTCCTCCTCCTCCTCCTCTTCGCTGGAGTCGACATTGTCGTCTCCCTCTCCTTCACCATCGGACTCCCACTCGCCTTGGTCGTCCCCGCTCTCACCTCCGCTCGCCTCCCCTTCCTCAGTTGGCCCCTAAGCCCCGTTGGGCGTCGAGTACATCTCGGTGGTCGCCTGGAAAACAATGGGCAAGACGAAAGTCAATCAACCAACTCAAAGAAGACCAATGCAGAAAACAAGATTTCAGTCAGGAACATGAAGACATACCTGGTCCACCTCATATGAATTGTCGAGTGGAACCACCCTCCTGGCTCCTCGGGGGTTGTCTTTGTTCCCCGTAATGCTCGACAGCCACCCTCTAGCATCTCGTTGGTGACCTCCTCCGGGTGGACCCGAGTGGTGTCGTCAAGGCCCGCGTACAGCCACATCGGGTGGTCACGGGCCTGGAGCGGTTGGATACGCCTCCAGAGGAAGACCTCCAGTAGGTCCATACCAGTTACACCCTCATGGACGAGCTCAACCACTCGACCCGCCAACACTTTGACCTGGGCCCTTTCCTCCGGCGACACTTTCAGAGAAGCAGGCTTTTCAGCTCGGTCGAGAGAGAATGGAGGAAGTCCAGTCGACTGCCCCGGGGTCGCCTGGTCTTGACAGTAGAACCAGGTTGCCTGCCAACCGCGGACCGACTCCGGGAAAGTGATGGAAGGAAAACAACTCTTCCCCCTCGCCTGGATCACCAGACCCCCGCACAGCTGGATCACCTGCGTCCTCTCGTCACTCGACTTGGCCTTCTTGACCGATTGAGAGCGACAGGTAAAGATGTGCTTGAAGAGTCCCCAGTGGGGGCGGCAACCCAAGAAGGCCTCGCACATAGAAATGTAAGCGGCGAGGTATACGATGGAGTTGGGAGTGAAGTGATGGAGCTGCGCTCCAAAGAAGTTCAGAAAACTCCAGAAAAAGGGATGGGGTGGCAGAGAAAACCCTCGGTCGATGTGGGTGGCTAGGAGCACGCACTCACCGTCACGGGGCTGAGGTTCGATCTCTCCCCCCGGAAGACGCGCGGCTTGGTGGGGGATGACTCCCCCCTCGACCATGTCATCGAGATCCTCTTGACGGAGCACCGACGGCATCCAGTCGCCCTGAATCCAACCTTTGGGCAGAGCGGTCCTAGAGGAGGATCCGCCCCGAGCTGACCTCTTCCCTTTCCCCGCCGCCGCCGCCTTCTTCGCGCGCTCCAGAGCGGAGGTCTTGCTCTCGTCATCGTCGCCAGCGAAGTCTCGCACGGGCCTGCTGCGCTGGGGCGGGAACGGAGGTGGCGGAAGGACTTGCGAAGTGAGAGAGGCGGAAGAAAGGAGGAGAAGAGAGCGCACTGCTTGGAAACCCCGAGCCAGCGATTTATAAGGGACCGCTTCCGAGTGGCTGACTGGTAGGCCCAGGCTATCCAGTCAAATCCCGCAGCAGACGCGCGCGCAGTACGTGGCGAAAAAGGCGACGCGGGGATCGATGAGCTTCCGCTTTATCGCTTCCAATTATTGCGGCCGCTCCCGCCCTGCGCGCTTCCCAAAATCCGAATCCTCCGACATCCGTGGGCCACAGAACAACTTGTCAAAATAGAAGACCCCAATCGCGCCGGTGCTCAGTACGTCACAAGCAAAGAAATTCACTCGACGAAAGGCCTGGAATGGATCAAGGCGACTGGAAAAGGTTGGCAACGTCATCCGTGACGATTGACCCAAAAACGAGGCGCTCACGTAGCCCGAAGAATCAGTCGGAAAGATCTCCAACTCTTTCCCCACTCTAACCTCGATCCATTCGGGGGCTAATGATGAAGATATGTACCTAGGGCAGGGGCACGGACCTGTCCAAAGGAGCCCTACCCTAGGACATCCCTAGGAGAAGTCGCCTTTCAATCGACGGATTCAAGACACTCGACCTGCAGGCTATCACTCGACCATGAAGCCAACCACTCGACCACCAGGAGACCTGTAGTCACTCCGCAGGCAAACGGTCAGCTGTTAAGTAGTCTTTATGGTCATTATAGCACTTTATTAGGGGCGTTACTGGTAACGCCCAACCTTAAATGTACCTTAAACCCTGCATTACTGAGGGCAGGAGGGGGCCGGCGAACTCTATATAAGCCACCCCCCTCCTCAGGATGAGGGGTTCGCACCCCTGTCATTCACACGCCAGTAATCCAATCGACCGCCTCCGGGCACCGAGACATAGGGCTGTTACTTCCTCCGTGAAGGGCCTGAACTCGTACATCTTGGTGTGTTTACAACTTCCCAATAGCTGAGACCTAGCCTCTCCATACATACCCCCTACATCACTGTCAGAGTTAGAACCACGACAGGTAGGGAGGAAGGCCACAAGGTGCCCCCCCAAGGTAGTCCGAATTAGACTAGGGGGAGGGGGCGCGGCCCCCCTTCCTCTCCCTCTCCCTCTCCTTCCCTCCTTCCCCTTGTTGGACTAGGAAAGGGGGGGCGAATCCTACTTGGACCGGGAGTCCAAGTAGGAGTCCCCACCTTGGCGTGCCCCCCCCTTGGGCCGGCCTCCTCCTCCCTCCTTTATATACGTGGGAGGGGGTACCCCAAAGGCACACCAAATCTTCTCTTAGTCATGTGTGGTGTCCTCCTCCACAGTTACACACCACCATCATTGTTGGGGATCGTAGCAGAAATTTAAAATTGTCTATGCATCACCAAGATCAATCTATGGAGTAATCTAGCAACAAGGGGAAGGAAAGTGCATCTACATACCCTTGTAGATCGGTAAGTTGAAGCGTTCAAGTGAACGGGGTTGATGGAGTCATACTCGTCGTGATCCAAATCACCGATGATCCTAGCGCCGAACGGACGTCACCTCCGCGTTCAACACACGTACGGAACGGAGACGTCTCCCACGCCTTGATCCGGCAAGGAGGAGGGAGAGGTTGAGGAAGAGAGTCCAACAATAGCACGACGGCGTGGTGGTGATGGAGTGGCAGTTCTCCGGCAGGGCTTCGCCAAGCTCACGCGGAGGAGGAGAGGTATTGGAGGGGGGGCTGCGCCAGGTTCAAGGGTGTGTCCGCCCTCCCACCCCTCCATTATTTATAGGTGGGGAGAGAGGGGGCCGGCCCCCCTAGATCTCATCTAGGGTTGGGGCGGCGGCCAAGGGGGGGAGGAGTGCCTCCCAAGTCAAGTGGAGGCCCTCCCCCTTAGGGTTTCCCCTCTCCCATGTGCATGGGCCTTGGGGGGGCTGGTGCCCTTGGCCCATTAAGGTTAGGGCGCCCCCCTACAGCCCATGCTGCTATATTGGACGTGGTGGAACATTTTCCGGACCTCCGGACCCCTCCGGAATCCTCCGGAACCTTCCGGAAGCTTCCCGATACAATACCGGAAAAAACCGAACTTTTCCCGGAACCCGAACAACAACTTTCCATATATAAATCTTTACCTCTGGACCATTCTGGAACTCCTCGTGATGTCCGGGATCTCATCCGGGACCCCGAACAACATTCGGTAATCACATATAAGTCTTCCTAATAACCCTAGCGTCATCGAACCTTAAGTGTGTAGACCCTACGGGTTCGGGAACCATACAGACATGACTGAGACAACTCTCCAGCCAATAACCAACAGCGGGATCTGGATACCCATGTTGGCTCCCACATGTTCCACGATGATCTCATCAAATGAACCACGATGTCGAGGATTCAATCAATCCTGTATTCAATTCCCTTTGTCCAGCGGTATTGTACTTGCCCAAGATTCGATCGTCGGTATCCCGATACCTTGTTCAATCTCGTTACCGGCAAGTATATTTACTCATTCCGTAACACATCATCCCGTGATCAACTCCTTGGTCACATTGTGCACATTATGACGATGTCCTACCGAGTGGGCCCAGAGATACCTCTCCGTTACACGAAGTGACAAATCCCAGTCTCGATTCGTGCCAACCCAACAGACACTTTCGGAGATACCTGTAGTGAACCTTTATAGCCACCCAGTTACGTTGTGACATTTGGCACACCCAAAGCACTCCTACGGTATCCGGGAGTTGCACAATCTCATGGTCTAAGGAAATGATACTTGACATTAGAAAAGCTTTAGCAAACGAACTACACGATCTTGTGCTAGGCTTAGGATTGGGTCTTGTCCATCACATCATTCTCCTAATGATGTGATCCCGTTATCAACGACATCCAATGTCCATGGTCAGGAAACTGTAACCATCTATTGATCAACGAGCTAGTCAACTAGAGGCTTACTAGGGACATGGTGTTGTCTATGTATCCACACATGTATCTGAGTTTCCTATCAATACAATTCTAGCATGGATAATAAACGATTATCATGAACAAGGAAATATAATAATAACCAATTTATTATTGCCTCTAGGGCATATTTCCAACAGTCTCCCACTTGCACTAGAGTCAATAATCTAGTTCACATCGCCATGTGATTAACACTCACAGGTCACATCGCCATGTGACCAACATCCAAAGAGTTTACTAGACTCAATAATCTAGTTCACATCACTATGTGATTAACACTCAATGAGTTCTGGGTTTGATCATGTTATGCTTGTGAGAGAGGTTGTAGTCAACGGGTCTTGCCATATTCAGATCCCTATGTATTTCGCAAAACTTTATATCGTAGATGCTGCTACCACGTTCCACTTGGAGCTATTCCAAATTATTGCTCCATTATACGTATCCAGTATCTCTACTCAGAGCTATCCGGATAGGTGTTAAGCTTGCATCGACGTAACTCTTTATGTCGAACTCTTTATCACCTCCATAACCGAGAAACATTTCCTTATTCCTCTAAGGATAATTTTGACTGCTATCTGGTGATCCACTCCTAGATCACCTTTGTACCCTCTTGCCAGACATGTGGCAAGGCACACATCAGGTGCGGTACTTCAGCATGGCATACCGTATAGAGCCTATGACAAGAGCATAGGGGACGACCTTCGTCCTTCCTCTTTCTTCTGCCGTGGTCAAGCTTTGAGTCTTACTCAACTTCACACCTTACAACTCAGGTAAGAACCCCTTCTTTGACTGATCTATTTTGAACTCCTTCAAAAACATGTCAAGGTGTGCGTTCTTTGAAAGTATCATCAGGCGTCTTGATCTATCTCTATAGATCTTGATGCCCAATATGTAAGCAGCTTTATCCAGGTCTTCCTTTGAAAAACACTCTTCAAACAACCGTTTATGCTTTCCAGAAATTCTACATCATTTCGAATCAACAATATGTCATCCACATATACTTATCAGAAATGTTGTAGTGCTCCCACTCACTTTCTTGTAAATACAAGTTTCTAGCAAACATTGTATAAACCTAAAAGCTTTGATCACTCCATCAAAGCATATATTCCGACTCCGAGATGCTTGCTCTAGTCCATAGAAGGATCGCTGGAGCCAGCATACCTTTTAGCATCCTTAGGATCGACAAAACCTTTGATTGTATCACATACAACTTTTCTTACGAAAACTGGTAAGAAAACTTGTTTTGACATCCATCTGTAAGATTTCATAATCGAAAAATACAGCTAATGCTAACATGATTCCGACGGACTTAAGCATCGCTACGGGTGAGAAATTCTCATCGTAGTCAACTCCTTGAACTTGTGAAAAGACTCTTTCCCACAAGTCGAGCTTCATAGATGGTAACATTACCGCCCACGTCCGTCTTCTTCTTAAAGATCCATTTATCTCAATGGCTTGCTGATCATCGGGCAAGTCCACCAAAGTCCATACTTTGTTCTGATACATGGATCCTATCTCGGATTTCATGGCTTCTAACCATTTGTCGGAATACGGGCCCACCATCGCTTCTCCATAGCTCGTAGGTTCATTGTTGTCTAACAACATGATATCTAAGACAGGATTACCGTACCACTCAGGAGTAGTACATATCCTTGTCGACCTACGAGGTTCGATAGCAACTTGATCCGAAGCTTCATGATCACTATCATTAACTTCCTATTCAACAGACGTAGGCGCCACAGAAAACATCTTTCTGTGTTGCATCACTCTCTGGTTGAAGTAAAGGTTCGACAACCTCATCAAGTTCTATCTTCCTCCTACTCAATTCTTTCGAGAGAAACTCCTTCTCGAGAAAGGACCCGTTCTTAGCGACAAACAATTTGCCCTCGGATCTGAGATAGAAGGTGTACCCAACTGTCACCTTTGG
Organism: Triticum aestivum; assembly: GCF_018294505.1. Taxonomy (NCBI): domain Eukaryota; kingdom Viridiplantae; phylum Streptophyta; class Magnoliopsida; order Poales; family Poaceae; genus Triticum; species Triticum aestivum. The sequence goes on from NC_057800.1 coordinate 541,965,643, forward strand.
GTATCCTATGAAGATGTGTTTGTCCGCTTTGGGTTCGAGCTTCTCCGGCTGAAGCCTTAAGCATCGCAGCCCCAAACATTAAGAAACGACAGCTTTGGTTTCTTGCCAAACCAATGTTCATACGGCGTCGTCTCAACGGACTTATATGGTGTCCTATCTAAAGTGAATGCAGCTGTCTCTAATGCGTAACCTCAAAATAATAGCGGTAGATTGGTAAGAGACATCATAGATCGCACCATATCTCATAAGGTTCGATTACGACGTCCGGACACACCATTACCCTGTGGTGTTCCAGGTGGCTTCAACTGTGAAACAATTCCACAATGTCTTAAGTGTTTGCCAAACTCATAACTCAGAAATTCTCATTGGTCAGATCATAGGAATTTGATCTTCTTGTTATGATGATTCTTAACTTCACTCTGAAATCGCTTGAACTTTTCAAATGTTTCAGACTTGTGCTTCATTAAGTAAATATACCTATATCTACTCAAATCGTCAGTGAAGATGAGAAAATAGCGATATCCACCGCACGCTTCAATTCTCATTGGATCACACGCATCAGCATGTATGATTTCCAACAAGTCACTTGCCCGTTTCATTGTACCTGAAAACGGGGTCTTAGTCATCCTGCCCATGAGGCATGGCTCGCATGTGTCAAGTGATTCAAAATCAAGTGACTCCAAACATCCATCGACATGGAGTTTCTTCATGCATCTTACGCCAATATGACCTAAGCGGCAGTGCCACAAGAAAGTGGTACTATCATTATTAACTCTACATCTTTTGGCGTGAACATGTGTATTACCACGACCGAGATTCAATGAACCATTCACATAGGGTGCATGACCATGAAAGGTATTATTCATGTAAACAGAATAACCATTATTCTCTAACTTAAATGAATAACCGTATTGCAATGAACATGATCTAATCATATTCATGCTCAACGTAGACACCTGATAACATTTATCTAGGTTCAATACTAATCCCGAAGGCAGATGGAGCGTGCGATGGTGATCTCATCAACTTTGGAAACACTTCCAACACACATCGTCACCTCGCCCTTAGCCAGTCTCCGTTTAGTCCGTAGCTTTTGCTTCAAGTCACCAATAATAGTAACTGAACCGGTATCCAATACCCAGGTGCTACCAGGAGTACTAGTGAGGTACACATTAATAACACGTATATACTTTGTTGAAGTTGCCAGCCTTCTTATCTACCATGCATTTGGGGTAATTCCGCTACCAGTGACCGTTCCCCTTACAATAGAAGCACTTAGTCTCGGGTTTGGGTTCAACCTTGGGTTCCTTCACTGGAGCGGCAACTGGTTTGCCATCCATGAAGTTTCCCTTCTAGCCCTTGCCCTTCTTGAAACCAGTGGTCTTGTTAAACCATCAACACTTGATGCTCCTTCTTGATTTCTACCTTTTGCGGTCTTAAGCACCGCGAACAGCTCCGGGATCAACTCCATCCCTTGCATGTCATAGTTCATCACGAAGATCTAGTAGCTTAGTGATAGTGGCTAGAGAACTCTATCAATCACTATCTTATCTGGAAGTTTAACTCCCACTTGATTTAAGTGATTGTAGCACCCAGACATTCTGAGCACATGCTCACTAGCTGAGCTATTCTCCTCCATCTTGTTGGCAAAAGAACTTGTCAGAGGTCTCACACCTCTCAACACGGGCATGAGCCTGAAATCCCAATTTCAGCTCTTGGAACATCTCATATGTTCTATGGCGTTCAAAACGTCATTGGAATCCCGATTCTAAGCCGTAAAGTATGGTGCACTAAACTATCAAGTAGTCATCAGGATGTGTCTGTCAGGTGTTCACAACATCCACAGACGACGTTGTAGGGGTTTGCACATCGAGCGGTGCATCAAAGACGTAAGCCTTCTGTGTAGCAGTGAGGACACTCCTCGGACTACGGACCTAGTCCGCATCATTGCTTACAATATCTTTCAACTTAATCTTTCTCTAGGAACGTATTGAAACAGGGAGCTACAACGTGAGCTATTTATCTACAACATATTTGCAAAGACAATTTAGACTATGTTCATGATAATTGAGTTCATCTAATCAAATTATTTAATGAACTCCCACTCAGATAGACATCCCTCTAGTCATCTAAGTGAAACATGATCCGAATCGACTAGGCCGTGTCCGATCATCACGTGAGACGGACTAGTCATCAACGGTGAACATCTCATGTTGATCGTATCTTCTATACGACTCATGTTCGACCTTTCGGTCTTCCGTGTTCCGAGGCCATGTCTGTACATGCTAGGCTCGTCAAGTCAACCTAAGTGTTTCGCATGTGTCCCGAGGCCATGTCTGTACATGCTAGGCTCGTCAACACCCGTTGTATTCGAACGTTAGAATCTATCACACCCGATCATCACGTGGTGCTTCGAAACAACGAACCTTCGCAACGGTGCACAGTTAGGGGGAACACTTTTCTTGAAATTTTAGTGAGGGATCATCTTATTTAAGCTACCGTCGTTCTAAGCAAATAAGATGTAAAACATGATAAACATCACATGCAATCAAATAGTGACATGATATGGCCAATATCATTTTGCTCCTTTTGATCTCCATCTTCGGGGCTCCATGATCATCGTTGTCACCGGCATGACACCATGATCTCCATCATCATGATCTCCATCATCGTGTCTTCTTGAAGTTGTCTCGTCATCTATTACTTCTACTACTATGGCTAACGCTTTAGCAATAAAGTAAAGTAATTACATGACGTTTATGTTGACACGCAGGTCATAAATAAATTAAGACAACTCCTATGGCTCCTGCCGGTTGTCATACTCATCGACATGCAAGTCGTGATTCCTATTACAAGAACATGATCAATCTCATACATCACATATATCATTCATCACATCCTTTTGGCCATATCACATCACAAGGCATATGCTGCAAAAACAAGTTAGACGTCCTCTAATTGTTGTTGCAAGTTTTTACGTGGCTGCTATAGGTTTCTAGCAAGAACGTTTCTTACCTACGCCAAAACCACAACGTGATATGCCAATTTCTATTTACCCTTCATAAGGACCCTTTTCATCGAATCCGATCCGACTAAAGTGGGAGAGACAGACACCCGCTAGCCACCTTATGCAACTAGTGCATGTCAGTCGGTGGAACCAGTCTCACGTAAGAGTACGTGTAAGGTCGGTCCGGGCCGCTTCATCCCACGATGCCGCCGAATCAAGATAAGACTAGTAACGGCAAGTAAATTGACAATATCGACGCCCACAACTGCTTTGTGTTCTACTCGTGCATAGAAACTACGCATAGACCTAGCTCATGATGCCACTGTTGGGGATCGTAGCAGAAATTTAAAATTTTCTACGCATCACCAAGATCAATCTATGGAGTAATCTAGCAACGAGGGGAAGGAGAGTGCATCTACATACCCTTGTAGATCGCTAAGCGGAAGCGTTCAAGTGAACGGGGTTGATGGAGTCGTACTCGTCGTGATCCAAATCACCGATGATCCTAGCGCCGAACGGACGGCACCTCCGCGTTCAACACACGTACGGAACGGAGACGTCTCCCACGCCTTGATCCAGCAAGGAGGAGGGAGAGGTTGAGGAAGAGAGTCCAACAGCAGCACGACGGCGTGGTGGTGATGGAGTGGCAGTTCTCCGGCAGGGCTTCGCCAAGCTCACGCGGAGGAGGAGAGGTATTGGAGGGGAGGGGCTGCGCCAGGTTCAAGGGTGTGGCCGCCCTCCCACCCCTCCACTATTTATAGGTGGGGAGAGAGGGGGCCGGCCCCCCTAGATCCCATCTAGGGTTGGGGGCGGCGGCCAAGGGGGGAGGAGTGCCTCCCAAGTCAAGTGGAGGCCCTCCCCTTAGGGTTTCCCCTCTCCCATGCGCATGGGCCTTGGGGGGGCTGGTGCCCTTGGCCCATTAAGGTTAGGGCGCCCCCCTACAGCCCATGCTGCTGTATTGGACGTGGTGGAACATTTTCCGGACCTCCGGACCCCTCCGGAATCCTCCGGAACCTTCCGGAAGCTTCCCGGTACAATACCGGAAAAAACCGAACTTTTCCCGGAACCCGAACAACAACTTTCCATATATAAATCTTTACCTCCGGACCATTCCGGAACTCCTCGTGACGTCCGGGATCTCATCCGGGACTCCGAACAACATTCGGTAATCACATACAAGTCTTCCTAATAACCCTAGCGTCATCGAACCTTAAGTGTGTAGACCCTACGGGTTCGGGAACCATGCAGACATGACCGAGACAACTCTCCGGCCAATAACCAACAGCGGGATCTGGATACCCATGTTGGCTCCCACATGTTCCACGATGATCTCATCGGATGAACCACGATGTCGAGGATTCAATCAATCCCGTATTCAATTCCCTTTGTCCAGCGGTATTGTACTTGCCCGAGATTCGATCGTCCGTATCCCGATACCTTGTTCAATCTCGTTACCGGCAAGTCTCTTTACTCGTTCCGTAACACATCATCCCGTGATCAACTCCTTGGTCACATTGTGCACATTATGATGATGTCCTACCGAGTGGGCCCAGAGATACCTCTCCGTTACACGGAGTGACAAATCCCAGTCTCGATTCGTACCAACCCAACAGACACTATCGGAGATACCTGTAGTGAACCTTTATAGCCACCCAGTGACGTTGTGACGTTTGGCACACCCAAAGCACTCCTACGGTATCCGAGAGTTGCACAATCTCGTGGTTTAAGGAAATGATACTTGATATTAGAAAAGCTTTAGCAAACGAACTACACGATCTTGTGCTAGGCTTAGGATTGGGTCTTGTCCATCACATCATTCTCCTAATGATGTGACCCCGTTATCAACGACATCCAATGTCCATGGTCAGGAAACTGTAACCATCTATTGATCAACGAGCTAGTCAACTAGATGCTTACTAGGGACATGGTGTTGTCTATGTATCCACATATGTATCTGAGTTTCCTATCAATACAATTCTAGCATGGATAATAAACGATTATCATGAACAAGGAAATATAATAATAACCAATTTATTATTGCCTCTAGGGCATATTTCCAACAATCATATCATCATAGTGCTTAGCCGAAGCTCTGCGCCGGTAACTTCATCATCACCGTCGTCACGTCATCGTGCTGACAGAACTCTCCCTTGTCCTCAACTGGATCAAAAGCTCGAGGGACATCATTGTGCTGAACGTGTGCTGAACACGAAGGTGCCGTACGTTCGGTACTTGGATCGGTTCGATCGTGAAGACGTTCGACTACATCAACCACGTTACTAAACGCTTCCGCTTTCGGTCTACGAGGGTACGTGGACACACTCTCCCGTCTCATTGCTATGCATCTCCTAAATAGATCTTATGTGATTGTAGGTAAAAAATTTAAAATATTGCGTTCCCAACACTGTCATAGCTAGACCCAACCAGTGACCCTAGATCATAGGCTTTCAACCGAAATAAAGTCATATCAACTTCATGCAATGTCTTTTCAACAAAGGAATACCGCGTGAGCTGTGAGGTTCAACCAATAAAGGTCTGGTTCTAGAGTTTTCACATCTATAACTCAACACTTTGCACTTAAAAAGCACCACATGGCGTATATCGTCATGTGTTACCACCACATGTCAATCCATCAGTGCACAACGACACATGTGCACAATCCAAGGCAGAATTTGACAGTGTGCAGATGCAACAACATTCTACCATATTCCATGCCGCCGATGTAGAAATGCATTGATTAGGTAATTCCTAAGCACTTCTGCACCTAGTAATTATCCTCTTTGCCATGTCATTTTTTTCGTTAAGAAACACAGTACAAATGTCGACGCTCATAACACACACGCACACTCACCACTTGAATGTGCACGCGCACATCATACCTTTATGAGCACCACAAGAGACTGACTTGGTAGATTTTGAGATTGATGAATTTATCACGGACCATCCTAGTCGATGGGCAGATCATACCACTTAAAGAATAACGTCAGAAAAGTCTGAAATAAATACGAAAAACATGCAAGCACTCGTGCCAAATCTAAGGTTTTTTTTTTTTGGAGAGAAAATCTAAGGCTTAAAGCCAAGGAGACCGATTCCACCTCAAGGGACCTATGTGTCCAAGCTATCCATTTAGTTCATGTTTGCAATGTCATTTTGTCACTTGGATATTGTAGCTAGTTTGATAGTTTCACCCTAGCAAAAAGATTGATTGGTTTCTTTAATTTATTTTGTGTAAGAACATAGTCACTTGGTTGCAGCAGCTCACAGGCTGGCACACTTGGCCATGGGCGGTCCTCATCTTGCTTCCACACTAAGTGACAGCATGATGACCCTCCTCCTAGAGATTCGCAGCAACCCTCCCTCTTGCGGCTGATCAATCAGTTGAGAGAACAGATGGAAACAAATTGAACTGAACAACTAATCTCAGCCTGAGACTTTCAAGGTTTCAGTGCTCCCAGTTCGAGCGCCCAAGGGTGCAGTGAATCCAATGGTAGCCTGTGGCGGTGAACCGGTGATGAAACAAGCTAAGCATAGATGCAGGTGGCTTGCAAGAGCTGTTAAGTTCAACCTACGTTCGTAGTAGGACGCAGCGCAGTGTAGCGTACACATGCATGCATGGTACGTATCTTAAATTCCAACCCACGCACTGTACGATGCGTCACGAGTGCACCAGCCGCTAGCATGCTCCCGTACCCGGTGATGCAACAACCGAGCTACCGTTTGTACCACCGATAGTCCGATACCATCAACCAGTACGTAGTGAGTAGTACTGATCCAAAGCAGACGAGAGAGCGTGAATCGACCGCCGGCGAGACACACAGGTTCAGGGAGCCAAGAGAGGGGGGCTCACGGGAGCACCGGTACCTACGTCGGCGATCACATGATGGCCGGGCCGGGACCGCGCGGGGGCGGGCGACCGACAGGCGTGACGAGCGCTTTAAACCACCTCTCGTTTTCATGCGATCCATCCATGCGACCATGCCCGGCCTCGCCGACCGACCCAGCAAACTCCTTGAATCCATTTAGTAGGAGTACTGTAGTTGAATTCATCCATACGCTACCTCGACCACTTTAGAACGTTACGGATATCGCAAGAGTTTACTCTCGTACGTACGTGTTGCACCGGTGTCCACTGTACGCCTGTAGCACCGAATTGAAACATGAGCCCAATGTGTAGGTATACCGCCATCTTCAACAGTACAACTTCTTTATTGGATCCGACAGTACGCGGTACGCTGGACGAGAGCGTCTACAAGACGTTTTCGATCTCAGTCGTCTCTCCCTGCCGACCGACGGTGTGGAGTGTGGACCGGGGGCAGGTGTATTCCACTGGCGTCACTAATCAATCACCATGTACCGTTGGTCACTAATAAGTGCTAGTAGCTGCCAAGTTTTAGATGATGCCCATGTGACCATTTCCGTTGTATTCACACATCTCATCTCAGCAAACTCCTCGGCACACCTCTGCGGGCAGGTCACCGGTCAACACCTATTGAAAGCACATCCACACTAGACCGGAGCTGTTGACCATGGAACCATGCAAGGTGCAAGCCGCCCTCCTCGCCGTGAAACGCTACAAACGCAGACTAATCATAGTTGGTTCTAGTCTTCTTCCTTCAGTCACGGAGGCGCGAGTGTATCTCCGCGGAAGGGCTCCTTGTGTCCATATCCTTTCCCTGTCGTTCTCGCTCCGGTTCGGCTGTCGGAGACAGCGACTTGCTTAGGCGTGGTCCGTATGCGGACGACGACGACGACATTGTAGCTAACCAGTGATAACAGAAAATCAATGCGACAACACACAACACCACAGCTGCTGAGCCGTAGAGTGGTTTAGACGTTGTAATTTCAACAGTGATGGCATGAGAGCCATCTCCAATAATCGTAGTACTACTGCGTGACATGCAGGCTGTACCCTGGCCATGGAATTTCCCTCCCCTTCCTTCCATCCGCTTCTGCTCTCCGCCGAGGCGTTAGGCGTGCAACAGTACCCCTGCAGCGTGCAGTTGAGGCATGTACGCTTGTCTGATGCCCCGCTGGCCCAGGTCCCATGTGGCGCCAGCGCCACAGGAACATGCCATGGATGCGTGCCATAGAGAATCATCTCGTAATTTAACGAGCCCAGACCGTCACTAAAAGTTATCGAAAATGAATTCTTGCATTGTTTTGCTCGAAGAAGAGCGTAGGATAGAAGTGAAAATTCGCAGTGAAAAAGTAGAATGTGCAAACAGTAGAAAAATGCAAATTATTAGGCGACCGAGCCCTGCTCCATCAGATCATCAGATAATAAACAAACCAAGGGGGAGAGCCGACCAGATTCCTACTCAATTCACACACACGCGCGCGCGCGCGCGTAGGCGCCTGGAGTGGCAACCCGTGCCTGCCTGCTTCATACAGTAACTTGGCCTCCGATCCGCTCACGTCTGAACACCAAGCACAGTAGGAGAATTTATAAGTACAAAAACAAACAGGGCAGGGCAGCCATGGATGCGTTTGCCGAGTAGAGTAGCCGTCGAACACTGGACTAGAGCCGATGGTGCTGGCATCACCTTTTTAGGCAGATCGCGCAGACTTTTTCCTCCCCAGTCCCCACGGCACCGTCGTTTGACGCGAGCACCCACCACGCACGCACCCGTGTCACCATCCCTCGCCGCACGCGCACCATTACACTAGAGCGAGTAGCAAATAGCACGCCGCACCGCCGCCCCACCGCGACCCGTCACTCCGCACTCGTGGTGGAGTGGAGAGCGTGGCTGGCGGCGGGCCTGCCTCTTCCTCTTCCTCTTCCTAGCGGCACTAGTAGGAGTAGCCGGTAAACCCGCACCTAAACCGCAGTCTCCCATCGCCACACCCCGCGGCTCGGCACGGGCACGGCACAGATCTTCCCACTCCACCCCGCCGGGTCGCGCGCGGCGGCCGAAGCACGCGAGCGAGCGAGCCCTTTCCGGCCGCCTACGCCTCGGGGGCGGACGCGCGCGGATCGCGTCATGGCGGAGGCGGGCAAGCGGGTCGACCTGGCCGCGCCGCTGCGCTCGGCGCGCCTGCCCTACCACAAGGCCGACCTCGACTCCGGCCCCGTCCGCCACCCCGGCGCCGTGCCCTTCGTCTGGGAGCACAGCCCCGGCCAGCCCAAGAGCGTCCGCACCCGCCGCCCGCCTCCGCCCTCGCCCTCGCAGCCGCGGCTGGAGGAGAGCGGCGCCACCCGCTACCACGACGCCCTGGGCGAGCGCGAGCGCGATCGCGCACTGCCAAACGGCGCCGCCCCCGCCCCCGCCCCTGCCGTGCCCCGAACTGGCGCCGCGGAGCGTGAGGCGGAGAGGGCGGAGGTCGAGCCGAGGAAGGAAGCCACGACGCCGGACGTGCTCTCCGTGGCCGATGTGCTGCGGAAGGAGGAGGAGGAGGACGCCGGCGATGACGAGGAGAGGTTCTCGGACGCGCTGGACACGCTCTCCCGCACAGAGTCCTTCACCGTGAACTGCAGTGTCAGCGGTCTCAGCGGTCTCAGCGGCGTGCCGGACCGCCCGGCCGGTGCGACCGCCAGCGCCGCCGAGCCCGGCGCCCGCGGCTTCATGATGGACCGCTTCCTGCCGGCCGCGCAGGCGGTGGCCGTGGGCTCCCCGCAGTACACCTTCCGCAAGGCCAGTGCAGCTGGCTCCACCGGCAACTCTGCCCGCGAGCATGCGCATGCCGCTGCGGCCAATTGGAGGATGGGCAGCGATGATGATCGCGTCAGGAGGACGCCGGTCCAGCTCCCTTACCAGAATCTTCCTCCCAATTATTTGTCTTGCAACTATCCCAGACGCGATGAGCATGGGGAGGAGGAGGTGGAAGAAGATGATGATGACTTCGACGTACATAGTACCCGAGGTTTTGCATCCAAGGGGTGTGGTTTGCTCCCTGGATTGTGTGTAAAAACCTCCTTGTTACTACTTAATCCAATGCCTATGATGAAGGGTGGCAAGGCAAGTCGAGCAGGGAGAGGTAGGGGATTGGCATCCAAAGGCAGGGGCCAGAAAGCACCGAGCCCTCTTGCCCGGAGCTCACAACGTAAGAATCTTGGCTGTGATTCTAATGGGGTAAGCAGATGCACACAACAATGCTTCACGAATTCAGAGTTTTATGAGTGATAGTTCTAAACATCTCAGTCTTATTTACACTGCAGCAATACTGGGAGGAAGTTTATAAGCACAAGCTGGAACAAAAGTACATTAACCAAGGAGAGGATAGGAGGAGCAAGCTGACAAGTGAGTCGAACCATCTGACATTCTGGAGTGACTCTCAAACTGGCGATGGGTCTTCACCATTCCGCCACTCCATAGGTGGTGGCATGTCTCCCTACCGCCGCGACGTTGCCTTATCACCATCACATAAAGCAAATGGGTCATTTGAAGTAAGAGATAAAGATGAGAAAATGAGTAGAAGCAATGGCTCTAGCTCACTTGGAATAGACCATGATCATGGCTCGTTGCTTGGATCAGATCACAGTAGTTTGAAGGGATCAAGCTCCATGAGCTCAGGGGTCGATAGAACATTGCATGAAGATTCAATGGATCATCGTTCAGGTATTGATTCAGAGACTAGCCAGTTGACTGTGGTACTGGATCCAAAGGCATCTTTGAATTCAGGGTGTGATGTTCAACATGGTGGACGGCAGATAGTCAGAAGTAACAGCATAGTGGAAGCTCAAGACAATGATACATTGACAGAAAAGATTGCCAAAGTACCGGAATCCGCTTCATTAATACCTTCCGGAAATGCAGGATCAGTAACACTGGATGATAGAAAAAGTCATGATAGTAGTCAGGATGTTCCAATACATTCAGAAGATAATATCGCTGTCAAGAAGGAAAGCATGCCTTTGCAATTTCTAATGCCGCTACCTGTCCCGAAGTCGCCTTCAGATTCCTGGCTTTCTCGCAGTTTGCCATCTGTGAAGAATAAACCACCTCCTCCATCTTTTCTTGGAATCCAAGTACAGTCGAGGAAACAAGCTCCGTGGGTCTCGGCACATCCAAAGGAGAATGATCTTAAACCTCCCAGGCCACGCCAAATAAGATTTGCAGATGTAATACATAACTTCACTCTGTTCTGCCTATGTTTCTGTTCATCTTACTTCTCAGAGCCATTACTGACTTTTTATTTGCCTGCTTATTTAGGTGGTGGAGAGGCCTTATTATTTGGATACTGAGATATGATATCTTCCCTTGAGACCAGTATATATTCATGATATGATTCCTGGGGGGGACATCAGTCCTATATCTGCGACTGCCAGCGCCCAATGGTTAGGCATAGAGGTGCCCTGTTTTGCTGTTGTAGTGATGGCTGGGTACCACTTACCAGCGGTCCAGCATGTTGGTAAATTCGATGCGCATGCCTGTTTGCATACTATTTGCTTTATGTTGCCCAAGGTATGTTGGTAGTGGTTTAGCTCTGTTGCAAATCGTATTTCTATACAGGATTGCTTCTGTTTGCTTCATCTTACTGTCCATAAAATATGTAATACTGTTTACTCTGTAAAAACGTTGAGTTGATCTGCAGTTGTATCATAGGATGCAATTCCAATATAAGTCAGCCTTTTGCTTCCAAGACATTTCCTGTGCAATGTAAATAGCATCTCTCTGGTGATGCATGCCTTGCTAGTTTCCAGTAATACTGGCATTACCTACTAGAACGGCATATAAGTGCCTTATCTGGTTTTGTGTAGATAAAAAGACTTCGTCATGTCATAGCCTTTTTCTTGTATTTTTCAAAACAAGTTTACTCAGTGTATGTCATGTCTAGCAATTACATCTGTCATGTTTTTGTTGGTGATTGGTTTTGAGATGGAAAATATATATCACATTTTTTGTCACCATAATGTATATAGCACAACTCGCATGCAGAAAGCCTGGAAACTGTGAGCTTCAGATGTGCTCTACAAAACAGCCTATAAGTTTGGTGTATGATCTAAGTTCTCAAGTACAGTAAGACATAGGATTCTCATAACGAAGTGGTAATCCACATATGCACTCTTGTTTTGCGTTGACTTGGTACATTCTGTTTATCGAAGTGGTTATCCACTCAATCTTTCTTGTTTGATTTTATTTGGTGCATTATGTCTCTCCGTTATTTTACGGGGAAGTATTGGCACTGAACTGATTATTATTGAACGAGTGATTCAACAAGGACACTGCCGATGCTATTTTCTTGTGGCTATTAAGCATCAAAAGCCTTTGCTGCTCTTGATTCAAATGCGCGTAGAGAGCAGATATATACTACCTCCGTAAACTAATATAAGAGCGTTTAGAATACTAAAGTAGTAATCTAAACACTCTTATATTAGTTTACAGAGGAAGTACTATGTATTCTGAGCTGGTACTGCAAAAATGGACCTGTATGTGTTAAAAAAGGAAAGACTGATTTATTCAGATACTATGGCTCCGCGGAGGACTGCCGAACAGGCGCTATATATATTCCTTATTTGCACTGCAAAAATGGACCCGTATGTGTTCAAAAAGGGGGACTGATTTTGTTAATCATATTTTGTATGTTTATAAAGTTCATGTACTCTATGTGCAACAGCGGGCACGGCGGTTTCCTTTCAGGAAGGAGATGGACAAATCAAAACTTCTCTGAAATCGGGTTTTATGGTTTTAAGATCCAAACTAACCTCTCTGCTTCTATGATCTAGTCACTAGAATTTCTATGACTCTGATAGTTAAGACTAGATTTTTACGATTTGCGATCTTATCATCAGAGCTTTGATCCGATTTTGATTCTAATAGTTAAGATTCTACGATTTGCGATCTTATCATCAGAGCTTTGATCCAGAATCACAGTGATACAGCATGACGTGCTCCTCTGTTTTGGGTACACCACACACTCCACGGCCTTCATCCGGCAGAGCCACAGCCACCCAACCCAGCTGACACCATCAAAATCGCGGTTACGGGTCTGTTCATTCATCCCGCACCCCACCTACACGCAGACGCAGCTCTCGGCCGCCGCCGCCACCAGGGCAATGGAGCCCGAGCCCGACCGCGGCGTCTCCCTCCTCTCCCCCGCCCCAAGCCCTAGCCACCAACCCAGCCTCCGGGCGGCCAAGTCCACGGCCTTCAAGCGCGAGGAGCGCCGCAAGCACAAGGAGCAGAAGCGGGAGCGCAAGCGGCAGGAGAACCTCGCCCTCGCGCTCGCGCAGTGGGAGCCCCTCGGCGCCCCACCCCGCCCGGCCGCCACCCCCACTCCCGGCGAGCCACTCGACGACAAGCCCTGGCCGTGTGACCCGCCATCTCCCGCGGACGCCGCGCCCTCCGCCGCCTGGGGCTGGGGCCCTCCGGCGGAGCCCTCCGCCGACAGGGGCTGGGGCCTTCCAGCGGAACCGCCGGCGCAGCCGCCGGTCGCGGCAAGGTGCCCCCAGGCCGACGCGGTGAGGGCGTGCCGCGCGTTGTTTGAAGAGCACGCCGATAACGACGACGACGGCGACGAGGAGGGGGAGGAAGAGGAAGGCGATGTGGCCCGGTTCTTCGACGAGCTGCTGGAGAAAGACGCGGACCTTAGGGGGTTCTACCAGGTGGAGCGGGAGACGGGGCGGTTCCTGTGCCTGGTGTGCGAGGGGGTCGGCGCCAGGGCGGGGAAGCGGTTCCCCGGCTGCGCCGCCCTGGTGCAGCACGCCGGCTCGGTCGCCCGGACCAAGAGGAGGCTCGCTCACCGCGCCTTCGCCGACGCCCTCGGCCGCCTGCTCGGCTGGGGCGCGGGCCGGACCACCCCTGTTCCGGTAAACATGTTACCTGGTTCCTGTCAAAATGTTGCTTAGTACTACCATGTCTAATTGTCTATCACATTGCTGAATTTTCTGTTGCAATCGTACGAAATGCAGGCTGATTGCGACAACGATGGCGCTATTGATCAAGCTGAGCACTTGGATTCTTCTGAATGTGCAGAAATGGAGGTGGCCTAATTTATCTCATCGTGCTAACTTAGAGATTCTTTCTTGGTCAGAAAGCTTGGAAATACATGTGATTTGGTTTGATGTATCGATAACCTGGATGCTCATTGTCAACATCTGTGCGTAATATGCTCTGGTAACCTTGATGCTTGTGTTTAACATCTCAAGCCGGATCTAAAAGTTTCTGATTTGCAATGCATTGTATTTCAGTTGTTGATTCCTGGTGTGTATTGATCTTGAGTTTGAAGGAAACGAGTCTAACTACTGAGAATTACTTATATGCAGTAGTATTTTTCTGAACCTATGGTTGGAGGCCATTGTCTCCTTATCCTGAAAACAAATTCAGAAATCACAACAGCTGTCCGAAGTATGAATATTCCAAACACATATCTACCTTATTTCATAGTACATACAGGGCAATCTACAATGATGTGGTGACACAGCTTAAGATAGTAAACATACCACCTCCTGATAAAGAAAACTTTAAGATTCATATCAGTGTCTTGTTAGAATTGATTTTTCTTTTGTTGATTTTATCTTTTTCAAATGGCCATATATACTCCCTCTGGAACCTTTTATAACAGGGCTTTTAGTCAAAAAACGTCTTATAAAGAAGTTATAGAGGGAACGAGCTCGGGATGCTGAGTTTCTCTGCCTCCTGTGATCTATTGAGCCAACATGAACATCATTGGTATTGTCATTATCATTATCACTACGCATATGTTCATCATCAAATTGTGTCTCAGCATACGGAATAGAAATATCATTATGATTCTCAATAGTTTTTTCTGTAACAGGTTCATCAGAAGTATGCAAAGTTTTATTCCTACTCTTTTTTTTCTTCTTGTTAAGTGAACTAGGTGCACTATCATTAACTCTCGAGAGTCTTGTTCAATTAATTATCTCAATATTTTTTTTTGAGAGTACGCCAATAACGTACCTTAGCTTTATAGAAGAGAGAAGTATGATTACAAGATTGCCGACCGATGTGCGAACACAGAGGATGGGGTACAACACACCCAACTCCGACACCAGGCTATCCTAGATTAACTCCTCACAAAACGTTGTAAGCCTCCTACTCCTACACCAGCCTGCCTCCACTCGGCAATCTCTTCCAGAATCCTAAATGGTAACACACTCGCTGTCGTCTGCTCGCTCATCCTGTTGAAAACCCTAGCGTTCCTTTGCTTTCAGAGAGCCCAGGCCACCGCTGTCACCAGCGTGTCAAAACCTCCACGGTCCTGCCCTCTGAATCTCCTCCGCTCTGCCAGCCACCACTCTTTGAACACGTTCGACTCCCCCGGATCCTGCACCTCAATCGCAATGAGACTAAACACCTTGTGCCACACGTCCCGCGCGTATGTGCAATTTACCAAGATGTGATCCACGTTGTCTTCTGCCTGCAAGCACGTGTAACACGCCGACGGTTGATCCTGTAAACCATGTCTTGCTCTCCTGTTCGACGTCCATATTCTGTGCTGCAGGGCAAGCCAGACGAACAATTTGCATTTGAGTGGTGCCCAGCTCCTCCAGTTGCACTTAGCCATTGGTGATCGAGCTAGCTCCGAACAGAGATAGTCATAGACCGATTTAGCCGTGTATGTGCCTCACGGTGATCTCGGCCAAGTGAAACTATCCGACAGTGACGGGTCTCGGTCCACCGTACTAATTGCATGGCAAAGGTGCATGTACTGCATTAGGGCGGTGAAGGATGTGTTATGCTCGAAATCATGCACCCAACTGCCCTCATCTAAGGCTTGACGCACCGTACATCTATTTGTCGTCCTAGTCGGGACGGTGGCTACTATCAGTGGCGCAATCTCCACAACCGCCACTCCATGGATCCACTTATCTTTCCAAAAGAGCACCTTGTCGCCCGAACCCACTTTTATACTGACCAGCGCATCAAACACCTCTCTCGCCTCCTCGTCTGGTGTCATGGGTAGCCCTTGCCACGGTCTTTGAGCATCTGTCCTCTTGAGCTATTCCCACCGGACTCGAAGCGCCATCACTTGCCACTTTAGGTTTTTTATACCTAATCCACCGCAAGCTTTTGGCTGACAGATTTTATCCCAAGGCACTAGGCATTGCCCATTGTTGCACTTGTCTTTGCCCGCCCAGAAGAACGACCTCATCCATTTATTCATGTCCTCAAGCACCCACTCCGGCGCCTCCGTCACCATAAGATGATGAACGGGGCGTGCCGCCACTACCGACTGCACCAGAATAAGTCGACCAGGTCTCCGGATCAGCCCTCTTTGCCATGCTGGTATGAAGTGTCTTACTTTATCCAGCATTGGTTGCCACTTTGCTCTTGTCAGACTCTTGATCGCCGGTTGCAATCCCAGGTATCAGCAGGGGAACTCTGAGATGTCGCATTGCAGCATTCCAGCAACTCTGGCCCTATCCTCCTCACTCCCTCGTATGAGCACAGCCGTGGATTTGTGGTAGTTCACTCTAAGACCCGATGCTTCGCCAAAAGCTTTGAGGATCTCGGTAATAGCAGCCAGGTCGAGCTCTGCGGGCCTGGTGAACATGGCAACATCGTCGGCATAAATGGACAGCCTTTGTGTTGTCGTGATTCTGGCAAAAGAGGAAAGCACTCCCATCTCCGTGGCCTTATGCACAAGGGCCGAAAGGGCCTCCATGGCTATCACAAAAAGCAAGGGCGAAATCGGACCCCCCCTGTCTCAGGCCGCAAGCATGTATGATCTTCCTCCCTGGCGACCCGTTGACAACCACCTTGGTGTTGGTTGTATGTAATAGCACCACCATCCAATCTAACCACTTTTGGCTGAATCCTTTTGCTCTCAACACCTCGAAATGGAATGGCCAGGAAAGAGAATCGAACGCACGTGATATGTCCAGCTTGATGAAGACACCTGGTGTTCTTCTCGCGTGAATTTTCCTTGCTACTTGGCGCACCAAAAGGAAGTTGTCGTGGAGCTGCCGTCCCTTGATGAAGGCTGATTGATTCATCTCGACAAGCTCGTGCATTTGCAAGCGAAGCCGATTGGCAAGAACCTTGGCAAAAAGCTTTGGAATGCTGTGAATTAGGCTGATCGGTCTGAAGTCTCCAATTTCTTCTACCTCCGCTCTCTTTGGGATGAGAATTATGTTGGCCTTGTTTAGTTTAGCAAAACCCGGGGTGTCTCCCATGAACAGCTTCGTCATAGCTGCCATGACGTCGTGCTTTATAATCTGCCAAGCTTTTTGGAAGAAAGCACCAATGTAGCCATCCGGCCCCGGCGCCCTGTCCGGCGACATTTCCTTGATAACCTGCCAAACTTCCTCTTCTATTATCATCTGCTCCAAGCATTGTAGATCCTTGGCCTCCAACCCCAAATATTGCAAGTCAAGAGTATGCTCTCTGACTCGCGCCATCCCTAGCAGCCTCTAGAAAGCATCCGAGAACACCTCCACTTTTCTATCTTGATCGGTGACAATCTCCGTGCCCGTCTTGACATGTGCAATCAAATTCTTGGTTCTTCTACCATTAGCCACTGCTTGGATCAATCTAGTGTTGGCATCGCCCTCCCTAATCCAGCGGAGTCTGGAGCGTTGTCTGTCGATGGTTCTCTCTAGTGTCGCCATGCCCAGCAACGCTTGCTTGAGTGTTCACCGGAGCCAGGGTCTCTAAGGTGTGCAGAGCATGATTTTCCTGCGCAATGTCCAGTCTCTGAATAACCCAGGAAGCCACCCTCATCATAAGCTTTACATTTCCCACTTTGTGTTGGCCCCAGGCTTGTAAGGTAGCTGCCGAATTGCGTAGTAGCGCATCCATCCTCTTATACGGATCAATGATCGCGTCATCGCACACCCACGCCTTCCTCACCGCTTCCTCAAAGCCCTCCAATCTCGTCCAGAAAAGCTCAAATCTGAACCTTTTTTAGGGCAAAAGCCCGCGCTCGTGGTGAGGTGCAACGGCGCATCATCAGGGACTCCTGTGGACAGTGCTTGCAGAAGGTGATCCGCATTGTCCAGCTCCCAATCCACTGTCATGAGGACTCTATCAATCTTGGCGAGGGTGGGCAAGTCCCTCTCATTAGACCAAGTGTATTTTCTCCCGTGCATGTACATCTCAAGCAATTGATGATCATCCACGAACTCTCTGAATGTGTTCATCATGCTCCTGTTAAGATTGGTGTTACTCTTTTCCGAGGCTCGGAGGATCACGTTGAAGTCTCCAAGGAGAAGCCATGCTCCCGGGCAGACCGAACTCCTTAACCTAAGCTCCTCCAAGAAGTTGCACTTTTGCTCGTCGCTTTGCGGTCCGTAAACAACTGAGATCCACCAAGGATCACCTGTCTTAGTGCGCACCCGACCAGTCAGGAAGTTAGTATCGATTTGTATGGCCTCCACCTCCAAGTCCGAGCTCTTCCATGCAAGAAGCACACCCCCTCTAGTTTCTATAGCCGGCAAGTAAGCAAAACCATCAAACGATGGTCCCAAACATTGCATAACTAGATAGTTGTCTATTACATCCAATTTCATTTCTTGCAAGCAAGCTAAGTTGACCTCAAGAGTACTCACGAATTCCCGCACCGCCTTGCGTTTGGCTGGATTGTTCAAGCCTCGAGCATTCCAGCAAATCACCTGTGGGTGTAAATCCATGGAGGATTACAACCCCAACTCCGCTAGGTGGCCCCATCTAGGCGCACACCGTGACTGCGTTCTGTGCCTCCATATCCTCCACGGACGGGATTGCCTTGCCGAAGAGCGCTGCGATGATCCGGACATGCTACTCACACAGCGGCGAGTCGAACAGCTCCTTGAGCTCGTGCACCACTCCATCGTCCACCTTCAGGTTGTGCGGAACCATGCCCAAGGCATGGAGCAACACGTTCTCCACCGGCGCATCCCTTGGCCGCTTGGTCGCCGTGGTCTTCTTGGACGTCCTGGTGGTCCTCTTGGGCATGAATGGTTCCGCTTCTGGCCTGAGCTGAGACGCTTGTACTTCCTTGAGCAGCGGAGGAGCTAGCCGCTTGATTATGTTTGAGCAGAAGTTTTTGAGCTTTCCGTAAGCCACCACTTCGTTCGCGGTCATTCTGATAACCCACAAGTATAGGGGATCGCAACCGTTTTCGAGGGTAGAGTATTCAACCCAAATTTATTGATTCGACACAAGGGGAGCCAAAGAATATTCTTAAGTATTAGCAGTTGAGTTGTCAATTCAAGCACACCTGGAAACTTAGTATCTGCAGCAAAGTGTTTAGTAGCAAAGTAATATGATAGTAGTGGTAACGGTAGCAAAAGGTAATAGTAGTAAAAGTAATGTTTTTGGTATTTTGTAGTGATGATAGCAATAGCAATGGAAAAGTAAATAAGCGAAGAACAGTATATGGAAAGCTCGTAGGCAATGGATCGGTGATGGAGAATTATGCCGGATGCGGTTCATCATGTAACAGTCATAACCTAGGGTGACACAGAACTAGCTCCAGTTCATCAATGTAATGTAGGCATGTATTCCGAATATAGTCATACGTGCTTATGGAAAAGAACTTGCATGACATCTTTTGACCTACCCTCCCATGGCAGCGGGGTCCTTACGGAAACTAAGGGATATAAAGGACTCCTTTTAATAGAGTACCGGAACAAAGCATTAACACATAGTGAATACATGAACTCCTCAAACTACGATCATCACCGGTAAGTATCCCGATTATTGTCACTTCAGGGTTAACGGATCATAACACATAATAGGTGACTATAGACTTGCAAGATAGGATCTAGAACTCTCATATATTGATGAAAACATAATAGGTTCAGATCTGAAATCATGGCACTCGGGCCCTAGTGACAAGCATTAAGCATAGCAAAGTCATAGCAACATCAATCTCAGAACATAGTGGATACTAGGGATCAAACCCTAACAAAACTAACTCGATTACATGATAGATCCCATCCAACCCATCACCATCCAGCAAGCCTACGATGGAATTACTCACGCACGGCGGTGAGCATCATGAAATTGGTGATGGAGGATAGTTGATGATGATGATGGTGACGGATTCCCCTCTCCGGAGCCCCGAATGGACTCCAGATCAGCCCTCCCGAGAGGTTTTAGGCTTGGCAGCGGCTCCATATCGTAAAACGCGATGAATTCTTCTCTCTGATTTTTTTCTCCCCGAAACACAATATATAGAGTTGGAGTTGGAGTCGGAGGAGCTCCAGGGGGCCCACGAGGTAGGGGCGCACCCCCACCCTCGTGGACAGGTGGTGGGCCCCCTGGCCTTCATCTTTTGCAGGTATTTTTTATATTTTCCAAAAAGTTGCTCCGTGAAGTTTCAGGTCATTCCGAGAATTTTTGTTTCTGCACAAAAATAACACCATGGTAATTCTGCTGAAACAGCGTCAGTCCGGGTTAGTTGCATTCAAATCATGCAAGTTAGATTCCAAAATAAGGGCAAAAGTGTTTGGAAAAGTAGATACGACGGAGAGGTATCACATCCCCACTGTTTCGCAGCTCTGCGCTGCACAAATTAATGTTGTGAAGTTGTTGCCGATCAGCTCCAGACCCTCCTCTACTGGCTTCTATTGCGCCATATCCATGACGTGTGGGGCATACGTGCTCAGTGCGTGTGCATGATTTCCATCACCCTGGGCCCCACCATCCACTCCATTTGTGCCTCCGCTCCCATGGAATTATTTATTCCAGCCACCGAACCCTACACCACTGTGCCTGGCTGGGTGGGCACACTCGGAACCCAAGCTGCTGGGCCCCCGCTCGAATCCCGTGCACCTCGGCCCGCTATGGAGCCCCTGCTCGGATCACACGCACCTGGGCCCGCTATGGACTATGGACTCCTATTCAGCCGGTCCCGCCCGAACCACATTGTCGCAATTCACCTAGCATGTAGCCTGTGTCTACGGGCCCTCCTGGCCCCGCTTGTCGCCATCCACCTGAATCTTAGTCTGCGTGGCCTGCTCGACCTGATCCGCTAGTCCACCTAGCCCTGCTCCCATTGGTGGCTCAGTCACTTCCGCGAGCTGCAGCGGATCCTGTGGGGTCACCCTCGCATCGGGATCCTGGGTCGCCCCCACCAGATACCCATCCCGCCGTTGATTGGGCCTCGAGGTAGGTACAACGTGTACCTCTATTGTCGTGCATCCTTCCATTGTCCTGGCCAAATTTCCGCCGGACTGATTTGAAACACCTCCTCGGATGCCATTCGAGCGTTCTGCGGGCCCCTGTACCATGGTCAGCCGGTCAAAACTGACCGGCGTCGTGTAATCCTATCCACCACCCTCATCCGTGGGGCCTCCTGTCTGTCCTCGACGACCGCGTCCATTGGAGGAAGATGCCAGCCAGGCGAGAGATTGGCCTGGCCCACCATCGCCCCATGGAAGCGACCGCCTCTGTCGCCGCCGGTGGCAAAGCCGCCGCCTCTCCTGTCCCTAACTCCGAACTGCCAAGGCGATCTGCGCATCTGGGCACCAGAACTGGTGAATCTTCCGTCCTGGTCCGGCAAGCCGCTTTGACCATTGTCCGACGAGCCTTCCATGAACCGTGGCTCTCCGCCGTCCCTCAAATCCATCACCGCGTCCAGGTGAATGAGCACCTTATATTGAAGCAGCAACGGCGGCCGCTCCTCCCCTGGTTACGGCACCACCAGCCATTGATACGTCTCCAACATATCTATAATTTTTGATTGTTCCATGCTATTATATTATCAACCTTGGATGTTTTATATGCATTTATATGATACTTTATATGATTTCTAGGACTAACCTATTAACCTAGAGCCCAGTGCCAGTTTTTGTTTTTTTCCTTGTTTTAGAGTATCATAGAAAAGGAAAATCAAACGGAGTCCAATTGACCTGAAACTTCACGGAACTTATTTTTGGAAGGAAAGCAACCCGGGAGACTTGGAGTCCACGTCAAGGAAGCTTCGAGGAGGCCACGAGGTAGGGGGGCGCGCCCACCCCCCTTGGCGCGCCCTCCACCCTCGTGGGCCCCTCGTGGCTCCCCTGACGTACTTCTTCTGCCTATATATCTCCATATACCCTAAACGATCGGGGAGCCCAATAGATCGGGAGTTCCGTCGCCAGAAGCCTCTGTAGCCACCGAAAACTAATCTAGACCCGTTCCGGCACCCTGCCGGAGGGGGGAATCCCTCTCCGCCGGCCATCTTCACCATCCCGGTGCTCTCCATGACGAGGAGGGAGTAGTTCTCCCTCGGGGCTGAGGGTATGTACCAGTAGCTATGTGTTTGATCTCTCTCTCTCTCTCTCTCTCTCTCTCTCTCTCTCTCGTGTTCTTGATTTGGCACGATCTTGATGTATCGCGAGCTTTGCTATTATAGTTGGATCTTATGTTTCTTCTCCCCCTCTACTCTCTTGTAATGGATTGAGTTTCCCCTTCGAAGTTATCTTATCGGATTGAGTCTTTAAAGATTTGAGAACACTTGATGTATGTCTTGCCGTGCGTATCTGTGGTGACAATGGGATATCACACGATTCACTTGATGTATGTTTTGGTGATCAACTTGCGGGTTCCGCCCATGAACCTATGCATAGGGGTTGGCACACGTTTTTGCCGTGATTCTCCGGTAGAAACTTTGGGGCACTCTTTGAGGTTCTATGTGTTGGTTGAATAGATGAATCTGAGATTGTGTGATGCATATCGTATAATCATACCCACGGATACTTGAGGTGACATTGGAGTATCTAGGTGACATTAGGGTTTTGGTTGATTTGTGTCTTAAGGTGTTATTCTAGTACGAACTCTAGGGCTGTGTGTGACACTTATAGGAATAGCCGAACGGATTGATTGGAAATAATAACTTTGAGGTGGTTTCGTACCCTACCATAATCTCTTCGTTTGTTCTCCACTATTAGTGACTTTGGAGTGACTCTTTTTTGCATGTTGAGGGATAGTTATATGATCCAATTATGTTATTATTGTTGAGAGGACTTGCACTAGTGAAAGTATGAACCCTAGGCCTTGTTTCAACGCATTGCAATACCGTTTGTGCTCACTTTTATCATTAGTTACCTTGCTGTTTTTATATTTTCAGATTACAAAAACCTTTATCTACCATCCATATACCACTTGTATCACCATCTCTTCGCTGAACTAGTGCACCTATACAATTTACCATTGTATTGGGTGTGTTGGGGACACAAGAGACTCTTTGTTATTTGGTTGCAGGGTTGCTTGAGAGATACCATCATCATCCTACGCCTCCTACGGATTAATAAACCTTAGGTCACCCACTTGATGGAAATTTGCTATTGTCCTACAAACCTCTGCACTTGGAGGCCCAACAACGTCTACAAGAAGTAGGTTGTGTAGTAGACATCAAGCTCTTTTCTGGCGCCGTTGCCGGGAAGGTTAGCGCTTGAATGTATATCTTTAGATCTTGCAATCGAATCTTTTTGTTTCTTGTTTTAGCACTAGTTTAGTTTATAAAAGAAAACTACAAAAAATGGAACTAAGGGTACGTCATGTGCTTCATCTTTTTAATATCTATCATGAAAATAAGGATTCCAATAATTGTGCTCAAGTGCTAGAGGAAGAATGCATTAGAATGTTTGGCACTTAATCTTTGAATGATGAGCATGGTTGCAATGTTGTTAGTATGAATTCCTTGAATATCTATGATGCTAATGATATGCAAAGCCACAAGCTTGGGGATGCTATGTTTGATGAAGATGATATTTTTTGTCCCCCCAAGTTTTGATGAGCAAATTTATTATGATGAAAGCATGCCTCCTATTTATGATGATTATATTGATGAAAGTGGATCTAGAGAGGTCATGACTTTATTTTGCTATCTATGATGATTATTGTGATGACTTGTATGCTATAAAGAATAATGATATCCATGAAACTTGTCATCATGATTTTAGTTTTCAATTGGATTATGCCTCACATGATAGTTATTTTGTTGAGTTTGCTCCCACTACTATTCAAGAGAAGAAGTTTGCTTATGTGGAGAGTAATAAAAATTCTATGCTTGTAGATCATGAAAAGAATGCTTTATGTGATAGTTATATTGTTGAATTCATTCATTATGATACTGAAAATTATTATTAGGGAGGAACATATGCTTGTAGGAATTGCAATAATATCAAGTTTCCTCTCTATGTGCTTAATGTTTTGAAGTTATGCTTGTTTTACCTTCCTATGCAAGTTGATTATTGTTCCCACAAGTTGTTTGCTCACAAAATCCCTATGCATAGGAAGTGGGTTAGACTTAAATGTGCTAGTCATATTCTTCATGATGCTCTCTTTATATTTCAATTTTTATCTTTTATGTG
Organism: Triticum aestivum; assembly: GCF_018294505.1. NCBI lineage: Eukaryota > Viridiplantae > Streptophyta > Magnoliopsida > Poales > Poaceae > Triticum > Triticum aestivum. Next base: position 541,989,834 of record NC_057800.1, read on the forward strand.
AGCATCGTTGAAATCATCATGCCTAGCTAGGGGCGTCAAACGATAGCGCTTGTTGGGAGACAACCCATATTTATATTTGTTCCTTGCTTTTTGTTCCTGTTTAGTAATTTATAATTCATATAGCCTCTGTTTAGATGTATTTTTATATTTTAATTAGTGTTTTTGCCAAGTAGAACCGTTGGGAAGACTTGGGGAAAGTCTTGTTGATCTTGCTGTAAAAAACAGAAACTTTAGCGCTCACGAGAATTGCTGAATTTTTTTATTGGAGACTGATATTTAGTTAATTCTTTTTGAAGATGATTAATAGAGGAATTCCTCACGTCCAGAAATTTATTTTAGAATTTTTGGGGTTCCATAAGTTTGCGTTAGTTACAGATTACTACAGACTGTTCTGTTTTTGACAGATTCTATTTTTCGTGTGTTGTTTGCTTATTTTGATGAATCTATGGCTAGTAAAATAGTTTATAAACTATAGAGAATTTGGAATACAGTAGGTTTAACACCAATATAAATAAAGAATGAGTTCATTACAGTACCCGAAGTGGTGTTTTGTTTTCTTTCGCTAACGGAGCTTACGAGTTTTCTGTTAAGTTTTGTGTTGTGAACTTTTCAAGTTTTGGGTAAAGATTCTTTCGACTATGGAATAAGGAGTGGCAAGAGCCTAAGCTTGGGGATGCCCAAGGCACCCAAGGTAATATTCAAGTACAACCAAAAGCCTAAGCTTGGGGATGCCCCGGAAGGCATCCCCTCTTTCGTCTTCGTTCATCGATAACTTTACTTAGAGCTATATTTTTATTCACCACATGATATGTGTTTTGGTTGGAGCGTCATTTTATTTTCTTTCGTTTTGCTTGCTGTTTGAATAAAATACCAAGATCTTAAATTCGTAAATGTTAGAGAGTCTTCACATAGTTGCATAATTATTCAACTACTCACTGATCTTCACTTATATCTTTCGGAGTAGTTTGTTGTTTGCTCTAGTACTTCACTTATCTTTTAGAGTATGGTGGTAGTTTTATTTTGAATAAATAGATTAACTCTCATGCTTCACTTATATTATTTTGAGAGTCTTTAGAACAACATGGTAGTTTGCTTTGGTTATGAAACTAGTCCTAATATGATGGGCATCCAAGAGGGGTATAATAAAAACTTTCATATAAGTGCATTGAATACTATGAGAAGTTTGATACTTGATAATTGTTTTGAGATATGGAGATAATGATATCAAAGTTGTGTTAGTTGGGTAGTTGTGAATTTGAGATATACTTGTGTTGAAGTTTGCAAGTCCCATAGCATGCACGTATGGTGAACCGTTATGTGATGAAGTCGGAGCATGATTTATTTATTGATTGCCCTCCTTATGAGTGGCGGTCGGGGACGAGAGATGGTCTTTTCCTACCAATCTATCCCCCTAGGAGCATGCGCGTAGTACTTTGTTTCGATAACTAATAGATTTTTGCAATAAGTATGTGAGTTCTTTATGACTAATGTTGAGTCCATGGATTATACGCACTCTCACCCTTCCACCATTACTAGCCTCTCTAATACCGCGCACCTTTCGCCGGTATCATACACCAACCATATATCTTCCTCAAAACAGCCACCATACCTACCTATTATGGCATTTCCATAGCCATTCTGAGATATATTGCCATGCAACTTTCCACCGTTCCGTTTATTATGACACGCTCCATCATTGTCATATTGATGTGCATGATCATGAAGTTGACATTGTATTTGTGGCAAAGCCACCATTCATAATTCTTCCATACATTTCACTCATGAGTCATTGCACATCCCGGTACACCGCCGGGGGCATTCATATAGAGTCATATCTTGTTCTAAGTATCAAGTTGTAATTCTTGAGTTGTAAGTAAATAAAAGTGTGATGATCATCATTATTAGAGCATTGTCCCAGTGAGGAAAGGATGATGGAGACTATGATTCCCCCACAAGTCGGGATGAGACTCCGGACGAAAAAAAAGAGGCCAAAGAAGCCCAAATAAAAAAGAGGCCATAAAAAGAGAAAAGGCCCAAATAAAAAAATGAGAGAAAAAGAGAGAAGGGGCAATGCTACTATCCTTTTACCACACTTGTGCTTCAAAGTAGCACCATGATCTTCATGATAGAGAGTCTCATATGTTGTCACTTTCATATACTAGTGGGAATCTTTCATTATAGAACTTGGCTTGTATATTCCAATGATGGGATTCCTCAAGATGCCCTAGGTCTTCGTGAGCAAGTGAGTTGGATGCACACCCACTAGTTTCTTTTGTTGAGCTTTCATACATTTATAGCTTTAGTGCATCCGTTGCATGGAAATCCCTACTCACTCACATTGATATCTATTGATGGGCATCTCTATAGCCCGTTGATACGCCTAGTTGATGTGAGACTATCTTCTCCTTTTTGTCTTCTCCACAACCACCATTCTATTCCACTTATGGTGCTATGTCCATGGCTCACGCTCATGTATTGCGTGAAGATTGAAAAAGTTTGAGAACATAAAAAGTATGAAACAATTGCCTGGGTTGTCATCGGGGTTGTGCATGATTTAAATACGTTGTGTGGTGAAGATGGAGCATAGCCAGACTATATGATTTTGTAGGGATAGCTTTCTTTGGCCATGTTATTTTGAGAAGACGTGATTGCTTAGTTAGTATGCTTGAAGTATTATTATCTTTATGTCAATATTAAACTTTTCTCTTGAATCTTATGGATCTGAACATTCATGCCAAAATAAAGAGAATTACTTAGAGAAATATGTTAGGTAGCATTCCACATCAAAAATTCTGTTTTTATCATTTACCTACTCGAGGACAAGCAGAAATTAAGCTTGGGGATGCTGATACGTCTCCAACGTATCTATAATTTTTGGTTGTTCCATGCTATTATATTATCAACTTTGGATGTTTTATATGCATTTATATGCTATTTTATATGATTTTTGGGACTAACCTATTAACCTAGAGCCCAGTGCCAGTTTCTGTTTTTTCCCTTGTTCTAGAGTATCGCAGAAAAGGAAAATCAAACGGAATCCAATTGACCTGAAACTTCATGGAACTTATTTTTGGAAGGAAAGCAACTCGGGAGACTTGGAGTCCACATCAAGGAAGCTTACAGGAGGCCACGAGGTAGGGGGGCGCGCCTACCCCCTGGGCGCGCCCTCCACCCTCGTGGGCCCCTCGTGGCTCCTCTAACGTACTTCTTCCGCATATATATCTCCATATACCCTAAAACGATCGAGGAGCACAATAGATCGGGAGTTCCGCCGCCAGAAGCCTCCGTAGCCACCGAAAACCAATCTAGACCCGTTCCGGCACCCTGCCGGAGGGGGAAATCCCTCTCCGGTGGCCATCTTCATCATCCCGGTGCTCTCCATGATGAGAAGGGAGTAGTTCTTCCTCGGGGCTGAGGGTATGTACCATTAGCTATGTGTTTGATCTCTCTCTCTCTCTCTCTCGTGTTCTTGATTTGGCACGATCTTGATGTATCACGAGCTTTGCTATTATAGTTGGATCTTATGTTTCTTCTCCCCCTCTACTCTCTTGTAATGGATTGAGTTTCCCCTTCGAAGTTATCTTATCGGATTGAGTCTTTAAAGATTTGAGAACACTTGATGTATGTCTTGCCGTGCGTATCTGTGGTGACAATGGGATATCACATGATTCACTTGATGTATGTTTTGGTGATCAACTTGCGGGTTCCTTCATGAACCTATGCATAGGGGTTGGCACACGTTTTCGTCGTGATTCTCTAGTAGAAACTTTGGGGCACTCTTTGAGGTTCTATGTGTTGGTTGAATAGATGAATCTGAGATTGTGTGATGCATATCGTATAATCATACCCACGGATACTTGAGGTGACATTGGAGTATCTAGGTGACATTAGGGTTTTGGTTGATTTGTGTCTTAAGGTGTTATTCTAGTATGAACTCTAGGGCTGTTTGTGACACTTATAGGAATAGCCCAACGGATTGATTGGAAAGAATAACTTTGAGGTGGTTTCGTACCCTACCATAATCTCTTCATTTGTTCTCCGCTATTAGTGACTTTGGAATGACTCTTTGTTGCATGTTGCGGGATAGTTATATGATCCAATTATGTTATTATTGTTGAGAGGACTTGCACTAGTGAAAGTATGAACCCTAGGCCTTGTTTCAATGCGTTGCAATACCGTTTGTGCTCACTTTTATCATTAGTTACCTTGTTGTTTTTATATTTTCGGATTACAAAAACCTTTATCTACCATCCATATACCACTTGTATCACTGTCGGTGTCAAAACCGGCAGATCTCGGGTAGGGGGTCCCGAACTATGCATCTAGGATCGATGGTAACAGGAGGCAGGGGACACGATGTTTTACCTAGGTTCGGGCCCTGTTGATGGAGGTAAAACCCTACGTCCTACTTGATTGATATTGATGATATGAGTATTACAAGAGTTGATCTACCATGAGATCGTGGAGGCTAAACCCTAGAAGCTAGCATATGGTATGATTGTATGTTCTCTATCGACTAGCCTGGCCTCGGTTTATATAATGCACCAGAGGCCTAGGATAACAAGAGTCCTAGCCGAATACGCCGGTGGGGAGGAGTCCTTGTCTTGATCACCAAGTCTTGCGGAATCTTCCTTGTATGCCGCAGCTGTCCGAACTAGCCCATGAGTATACGGCCATGGGGGTCCTTGACCCAATCTAACAGATCGGGAGATGACGTGTTGAGTACCCCCTAGCCCAGGACACCGTCAGTAGCCCCCTGAACCGGTCTTGAAGTTAGGGACGCTCCTCGATTCTTCCGAACTGTTCTTCATCTTCGGTTGTCGATCTTGAAAACTGGTTCAACAAATCTTCTCATCTTCGATCTTGAGGATCGCCGAAATGCATTCAACGAGTTTATATGTCGGGTATCCGAGGAGCCCCTTTAAGTTTCCGGTCATTATCAATGCCTTGTTATTTTTATGCCACACCTCGGGTTTGAAGTTGTTCCCGGGAGGCAGTGTCCTCTTGCGTCCGAGCTCCAACGCCGGACTGTATTCGAGGTATCTTTTGCAGACGAGCACCAACGCCGGACCGCTTCCGAGCTCCAACGCCGGAATGTATCCGAGCTCCAACGCCGGACTGTATCCAAGCTCGAACGCCAGACTATGTCCAAGCTCCAACGCCGGACTGTCATAAATCACCTTGGTTCAAAAAAAGTTGAAGGAGTTTAGCCGAGCTTAATGCCGAAAATGCCCTCTATGGAGCCAGCCACTAGCGCCCGAGCTTTTATGCCGGACTGCTTCCGAGGTGGTGCACCACCCTGACCGTGGGCCGATTTTTTGTCAATATTTTTGATTGGTGCAATTTATTCTCTACCGAGATATATAGCCAGTAGCCCTCAAGGTGTGTATCGATCTAAAACCCGACATGCACGTGAAGGATGACGTAAGACCGCTGATCCCAGTAGCCGCTAAGACTCGGGTTGATTTGCAAAATCGGCCTGGGGATCAAGTCCTAGCTCGACAGAATACTTCGGGACACAAAAAGCGGCGTGCTCAGTCCTCGAGACTCAGGTTGGGTGCGGCCGACCAACCTGGGGATCAAAATCTCCTCGGAAACTGTATTGCACTTAAAATTTTATGCATTGGACAGGCAATGCAGTAGCCCCCGAGACACTTGTCGGGTGGCAACACCAGATCAGGGGATCGATGTGCCCCTTTAATATTTGTAAATAATAAGCCCGAAGCCCAGTAGCCCCTGAGCCTTAATGCGGGCACGGGTGGCCGAATTAAGGATCGATATCCATAGTAAAATCACAAATTATGTGTAATGACTCTATGTATCCAAGTACGTTACGTCATTAATGCTCGGATCCGCATTGTACAAAACTTTGTTGACCGACCATCGGCTTCCACCTCCTCGGCCAATAGCCGAGGAGTGTAAGCCTTTATGAGGGCAAAGATTTACGACAAACAAGGCAATCTGGCCATACGGTTTTATAAACAAAGGTACGTAGAGAGATATTTTATATTACTGTTTAACATAAAAAATGTCTTCCAAAGAAAATAGTCCCGCTATCGGTTCCTTTCTTTGGGTTGTCATGCTAAGCATGATCATGAAACCTCAGCTCTAATGTAAGAGCAAAATATTGAGGATTTAGTTTGGGAGGCCAGTTAATAGCCCCTGATAGTGTTCGATGACAGTCGAGGTCAAGCCGTAAACACTTCGGCCATTGTTATGAATGCCCCGTCATTTTAACATAGTCATCGGATCGCTGACCAGTTTACACTGATTGTGACAGTCAGTTTTCGGATTTCTCCACTGAGGTGCTTAACCATGTGAGCTGGAAGCACAATAGCAGTGGTTCTCCCTTTGCATGCCTAGCCGAACAAAGAGGAACGTAGGAAGCAAGTGCAGGAGCCAGGCAACCCAACTATTGACCGAAGACACAATTTGAAACCGATGCATATGTAGCAATATCCGAGAATGTTTTTGCCGAATCTCTAATGGTGTCCGGCGTTGCACTGCAGGACTTGTGCTGAAAACACACAAATAGTTTAAAAGTGCCATAAGCTTGGAAAACCAAAAAACGTCAGTAAAAACTTGACGTCCGAACAAGATCAAGTGTTCGGTGCGAATTCGAAAATTGGTCTTAGAAAAAAAGAGTGCTTCTGTCGTGCTTTAACATGACACATCCTATCTCAAGACTTCAAGCGGGTCAGCCTACGACTTCAACCTCCTATCTCGAAGGCGGAGTACTTCTCATTAGGCCAGTTTAGCAAACTAAACTCTAGCGGCTTTGAGAGAGAAATTAGGCTCCCCGGCTAGTGACCACACACTCGTGTCAAAAAAGGAGTGATGAATAATAATAGTAATAAAAACTTTGCAACACTAAGAAGAAGAACACTTATTATAAAATGGCTCATATAAATTTAAGAGCCCCCAAGTGACTTGGGTAAAAAAATTTATGTATAATAATTGTATGTACTGAAGTACTAATATCATATCTTTGTTCACCCGAACTTTAAACGCGTCTTAACCGACCGTCGGCTTCTCCCTCTTCGGTCAAGGACCGAAAAGTGTTATGTACTCCACCTGTCGAGAATATCGACAGTGTTTCCGATAACCAGGCAACCGAGCCATAAGGCTGTAACAGACAAAGCGTGCTCAGGGAACTTATGCTATATTACAGACGAAGTGTAAGAAGCATCTTCGAAGAAAATAGTACCCCCACCGATACCTTTCTTCGGTACTCATTATTACTATGAGACTTGTGCAATAGATTTTTTGTACTCATGAGTTCCGTTGTGTGTCGACCATGATTGAAAACAATAAGAGTGCTAGCTTTCGGCTTCACCCAGTCTGAGGTCACAGCTCGGAGGACCCGGTCGTGACAATCGCAGAGGTGCTCCCTTTACTCCCTAGCCGAACAATCAGGAACATAGGGGTAAGCACAGGAGCCAGACAACCTAGCTTGCAAATCACTTAATTCAATATGGTGCATATTGTGGCGTAATACATGAACAAGGAATGAAGCCGTACAAGTATAATCATATGCAAGAGGAAAAGCTTCATAAAGGAAGCCCCCAAATAAACTGGGTATTTGAATTTGTGCATCACAAACAAAGTTTGGACAAGGAAATTTTTTACAAGCAACTTTTTTCCAAAAAGGTATAAAGCTTGGCCAAATCGAACACAAGTTAAAAATTTAAAACTTTGAGCATGAAGGCAACTTAGCTGGTTAATGTGTTCGGTATTGATGACGCGGTCCGAGCTTGATGCGGGACAAGGTTCCATCCCCAAGCTGGTCCCGAGGTGGCGGAGCAAAGGGCTCGACACTCCGAAGTGGTGACATAGCACGGTCAATGCAGGCCGGCAGAGTGATGCCGAAGTCCCCGGAATGGGGAAATGAAGTGTTGATGAAGCCCCCCCCCCCGTCCAGCCGAGGTGACTTGGTATGTCAGTACGCCGAGTTGACGATACTGCCCAATCCGGATCATTTTCCTGTGCACAAAAAATAGTGCAAACCAGAGTTAATAGTAACGATAATAATAAAATGGTGCATAATAAATAATTTATGCAAAGTGAGTAATAAAAGAAATATGGCCTGGCGCCGAAGTCAATGTCGATGCAGGGCATCGGCGTGATGCGGTAAAGGTGTGGCAAAGCCTGAATTCACAGGTCGGTCCGAGTTCCGGATGCGGCATTCGCCAGACTATGTACAGAAACTGACCGAACCACCACGCGATCGTCGTTAATGCGGACATCATTCAATAGACATGTGTATAGGAACAAACCAGACTAATAATTTCTTGGAAAAAATAAACTCCAACAAGCAAAAATTACTAGGATTAATAGCACCTGGTTTATTTGTTGTAGCAATCCGAAGAAAGGTGACTCCCAAAATTGGGACTCGATCCGCACACCCATTGCCTGATGGGCGATAAAGTGACGGCATGGTCATGCTGGCAAAGGTTGGTTTGCGGAGGCAAAGCCCTCGGTCCAGCTAACATGGCGAAGGTGGTCGGCTAGTGACGCTGAAGTCTCCAGAGTAGGTTGATGAAGAGATGGCGAAGCCCCCGGTCCAGCCGAGATGTCGAAGCCTCGATGTCAACCGATGAGTCGAAGTAGGTCGGCATGATGGACATCAGCTTCAAGAAGCAATAGTGCGGCCCTGCCGATGCCGGTCGTGACGTGGTCAATGCCGGCTTGATGAAGTGATCGTGCAGCGATGCCGGTGTGCCCGCTCCGTGTAATCTGTGGGGCGGCGATGTTGGTGATGATTTATCCTTCGCGATGCCGGACTCTTGTTCGGCTTGCCGAGATGATGATCCGAAGAAGTTGAGCTCGGCTCAACAAAGTGATGATGTGTCTAGCGTAGGTCGGCAGCCTTGGAGCAATATTGCTGGATTGGTTTGACACCAGCATGATGATGAAGATGACCTCAGGAAAGGTTTAACAATTTACGGGCACGTGTTTAAAAACAACGCACAATACCCTAGAAAAGAATTCCTCTAAAAGGTTGTCCAATATCACGTTCATAAAGAAACATGAATTTCGGGTCGGATCCGTATTCGCGCAGAAAACGGATCCGAAAATTGGTCCACTCATCGGAAGTTTCCCGGAGTTTGAACCGTCGGATCGAGCTGAAATTTGGAGGGGTGGTAGATATGGGAATTCCACAGTAGATGAACGGTTGGATCTTCCAAAGTACCTCCGAGCTGGGCTCTGGAGACCACGCCCTAAACTCGTCCAGATTCCCGTCCAGATTTGACAGGGCTCCGGTATGTCGTAGATTGTCGGAGATTCCTCCATTGGAACTCGGCGAAATTTTGCATGGCTGTTGTAGACGTAATTCCACACTATTCCACCAAAGCAATCGTCAAACCGACGCTCGAGAAGGTGGTGACGGCGAATACAAGTTCATTGTCCATAAAGACAACACGGCCACCCGAGGGCAATGTTGACGTTGAGCCCTCGAGCACCATGGATGACTCCTCTATGATCATGATAGCGATCGGAGTTAATGTTTAAGAAGGCCCCCGTCCGAACATGACATCGGAGATGGAGCACGGTCCTCGGTCGAGCCAAGGTGACCAGTCGAGCCGGCGATGAAGATGCCGGCGTCACAGTTGACCTGCGAGCGAGCCATTGATCCTTTTGCTGATCACACAGCGGAACTCTCAATTAAAGCACCAATGTCGGTGTCAAAACCGGCGGATCTCGGGTAGGGGGTCCTGAACTATGCATCTAGGATCGATGGTAACAGGAGGCAGGGGACATGATGTTTTACCCAGGTTCAGGCCCTCTTGATGGAGGTAAAACCCTACGTCCTGCTTGATTGATATTGATGATATGAGTATTACAGGAGTTGATCTACCACGAGATCGTGGAGGCTAAACCCTAGAAACTAGCATATGGTATGATTGTATGTTCTCTATCGACTAGCCTGGCATCGGTTTACATAATGCATCACATGCCTAGGATAACAAGAGTCCTAGCCGAATACGCCGGTGGGGAGGAGTCCTTGTCTTGATCATCAAGTCTTGCGCAATTGTAACGCCCTTGATGCGGCTATATCTCCCACGTGTCGAAGCACGACTTAGAGGCATAACCGCATTGAAAGCAATGTCGCAAGTGAGGTAATCTTCACACAACCCATGTAATACATAATGGAAAGAGATACATAGTTGGCTTACAATCGCCACTTCACACAATTACATGAATAAAGCATTACATCATCCAAATACACTCAAGGTCCGACTACGGAACCAAAATAAAAGAAGACTACCCCAAAAGCTACACAGATTCCCGATCGTCCCGACTGGGCTCCACTACTGATCAACTGGAACGGAACAACATAAAGGACAAGATCTTCATCGAGCTCCTCCTTGAGCTTGGTTGCGTCACCTGCTCGGTAACATCGGCACCTGCAAACTGGTTTTGGAAGTATCTGTGAGTCACGGGGACTCAACAATCTTACACCCTCGCGATCAAGACTATTTAAGCTTATGGGTAAGGTAAAAGGTATGAGGTGGAGCTACAGCAAGCGACTAGCATATATGGTGGCTGACATACGCAAAAGAGAGCGAGAAGAGAAGGCAAAAGCACGGTCGAACAACTATGATCAAGAAGTGATCCTAGAACAACCTACGTCAAGCATTACTCCAACATCGTGTTCACTTCCCGGACTCCACCGAGAAGAGACCATCACGGTTACACACGCGGTTGGTGCATTTTAATTAAGGTAAACTTCAGGTTTACTACAAACGGACATTAACAAATTCCCATCTTCCCATAACCGCGGGCACGGCTTTCGAAAGTTCATAACCCTGCAGGGGTGTCCCAACTTAGCCCATCACAAGCTCTCACGGTCAACGAAGGATATTCCTTCTAGCGGGAAGACCCGATCAGACTCGGAATCCCGGTTACAAGACATTTTGACAATGGTAAAACAAGACCAGCAAAGCCACCTGAATGTGCCGACAAATCCCGATACGAGCTACACATATCTCTTTCTCAGGGCACACCGGATTGTCCAAGGTTCCGGTAGGCCAGCCCAGAGTTGCCCCTGGTGGCCACCGACAGCTGACAGGTTGGACCAACACTCAGAGGAGCATTGGCCCGGGGGTTTAAATAAAGATGACCCTTGAGCCGGCCGACTCAAGGGAAAGAAAAGGCTAGGTGGCAAATGGTAAAACCAATGTTAGGCCTTGCTGGAGGAGTTTTATTCAAGGCGAACTGTCAAGGGGTTCCCATTATAACCCAACCGCGTAAGGAACGCAAAATCCGGGAACATAACACCGATATGACGGAAACTAGGGCGGCAAGAGTGGAACAAAACACCAGGCATAAGGCCGAGCCTTCCACCCTTTACCAAGTATATAGATGCATTAATTAAATAAGAGATATTGTGATATCCCAACAAGTAAACATGTTCCAACAAGGAACAACATCTCCATGTTCCAACAAGGAACAAACTTCAATCTTCACCTGCAACTAACAACGCTATAAGAGGGGCTGAGCAAAGCGGTAACATAGCCAAACAACGGTTTGCTAGGACAAGGTGGGTTAGGGGCTTGGTTCAACAATATGGGAGGCATGATAAGCAACTGGTAGGTATCGCAGCATAGGCATAGCAAAAGAGCGAGCAACTAGCAAGCAAAGATAGATGTGATTTCGAGGGTATGGTCATCTTGCCTGAAATCCCGCAAGGAAGAAGAATGAGTCCATGAAGAAGACAAACGGACGTAGTCGAACGGGTCCTCACAATCACGACATTACCGGAACCAACCCGAAGAAGCAACACCGGAAAGAAAGCAAACAACATAGTAAACAACCACCACATAAGCATGGCATGATGCGCAAACAAGTATGATGCATGTCCGGTTTAACGAAGCATGGCATGGCAAAGTGCACAAGCAATTCTACAAATTAAGTGGAGATCAATATGCAACGAGTTGCATATTGACGAAACACCACAACAAGTTATTTAGTTCGATCTCGTTTATGCACCCAACAATATTAAATGTTGTTAAACATGGCAAGAGGGTGAAGCAAATGAAAACTACCTATCTAGGGAAGTTTAAATGAGGCCGGAATAACAAACAACAAGTCCGGAAACTCCTCATGTGCATATTTTAAGGTTTGGTACTGATCTGCCCTAAACACAATTTTAGGGTTGTTTAACATGCAATATGATGCCACCATGTTAAACTAGGCAGAGTTCTACCCCATTTACATATAAAGTTTATTAAATTTGGAGCTACGGTTATTTAGTTATGAATTAAAGCATTTTAACATGGCATAGGAGCAAAATTTATGCAAACATCATTTTAAACATTTTAAACATAGATGAAAGTTGCATATTATTAAACTAGACAAAATTCTAAGAAACTTTCATATATAATTCATTTTAAACCAGTGCACTGATGATGAGTTATTAAATGCATGTACATGGAGGGTTTTCCTGCAAAACTGCAGTCTCTGGAAAAAAAGGAAAAACGTTCTATCAAAAAAAGGCATGTCGGGCCGGATCTGCTCTCACCATGGGCCTTGCCCAGAACTGTGGAGAGGTGCCAAGAGGGACGCGCTGGGCCTTGGGCCTTGGAGAGGCTGGGCCGGTTGGCCAGGCCGTAGCCCACGCATCGACGGTTCCTGTTGTCGTCCTCCTCCTCGATCCAGAGGGGATTGAGGGAAAGCAGGGGCGGCATGGTCTTCAAGCTCCATCGAAGCGAGGGGCGCGGCAGCATACGACAGACAGGATCCTTCGGATCCGGTGTGAAGGAAGCCGGAGTGGCCGGATCCGGGGTCGGCTCATCCATGGGTGGTTGACGACGGCTGCGGAAGTTGTATGAGACGATAGTGGTTCCCTGCGGGGCAGGAGAGAGAGTGCAAGGTGAGGGAGAAGGATGAGGTCAAAGCAACGAGAAGGGAGAGCAGGCGGAGATGCACTAGCCTGGAGGAGGTCTGGCGACCGACCGACGGCGGCGACTGCACTTGTTGCCGGAGTGAGGAGCAGGTTGGGATCCGGGCTCCTCCCGATCCAGATGAGCGAGGCAGTGGGGAGCTCGGGTGCGTGCGGGTGGACTCGGGCTCAGATTGGCAGCGGTGGGCCAGATGCGGGCCTGCAAGGCCGCGGCGAAGTGGGGCGACGGGGAGCCAGGTGGCGGCCTGCGGTAGGCCGATCGATCGGCTGGGTGGTGGCGCAGCCACTGGGACGCTGCCAAGTGGCGCTGGTGAGGTGGCTAGCGCCGGATTTGGAGGGGGAAGGCGGCTGGTGGCATGGAATTTGAGGAGGGAGGCGGCAGGGAGGTATGGGAAGGGCTAGGCTGCCAAATTTGGAAGGGGGTTGTCCATAATATAGGCAGGGATGGCTAGGGTTTGCGTTTAGGGGGGTTTTAGGAGCGTTTCGGAGCCTCCGATCGCGATCTGACGGTCCGAAATGGAGGGGGGTTTAGGTGGGCTGCAGGTGGGTTGTGAAAAGAGGTTGGGCTGAGATGAGAGGAGAGGAGTGCAGCCCGGCAACTGTTTCCGGAGACCGAAAACGTCCGACGTTTTGACCGACTATAATGTCGCTATAGTTATCCGTTGGGGCATCAAACGAACTCCAAATGCGATGAAACTTGACAGGCGATCTACCTACACTATAACAAGACCACATGCCAACTTTCATACCATTCCGAGAACATTTTTTGGCCACTTATAAAATACAATTACAGACATGCCGCGGGCGCGTGGGAGTGTGTCTGGACTCGGAACGGACAACGGAAGGAACGGGGAGAACCCGGACGGATGCAAGTTTTGAAAACATGATGATGCAATGCACACGATGTTATGATGAAATGCAACACTCAAGCAAAAGACATGGCAACGACAGCGAATAACTGGAAGACACCTGGCACATCGGTCTCGGGGCGTCACAACACTCCACCACTACGAGAGGATCTCGTCCCGAGATCTAGAATGGCACCGGAGGGAAAACAGAAGAGAAAGAGAAGAGGTAAAACTAAGTTGCTCCTTTGACAAACGAGTGAAACCAAAGAACCTCGAAAAGGTTAAGCTATTTCGAGAAAAAAAATACAACGGAGATAAATGAAGTTGAAAGCACTCCGTTAGCAAAGAGGAACAAGGAAAAACAACTTTGGGAAGCACTCCGGTTGAGAAGGGATGCAAGGCTTGATAAGGCTAAAAGAACTTGAGCAAAAATGACAGAACACTCTGGTTAAATGGATAAGCAAAAGAAAGAAGCAAGATCTTGACAAAACAAAATGATGGGTTGAAAAGAGCAACATCGCAATGCCTCCGGAAGAGAGAAATAGAAGATAGATCATTGAGATAAAAGAATGTAGAAGAAAATGCCAACTTCTGCTACAAAAGAGCTTGAAAAGGTATCCTTAGGAGAAGGGTCGAACGGAGTTGTTGGAACACCAACAACGAAAAGAATAAACTTGATATGGTCTTATGGAATACATCTCAAATTATGAGGTGACAACCTGCCATTCACGGGAAAAATAATTGGATTGGTATGACCAAGGCAACGAGAAACTATCTCACCGATAGGATAAAAGAAGAACTTGGGTCATTTATAAACACCATAAATAGCAACAATCCTTAGGGAAGGCTTTAGGTGAAACATAACCCAAGATAATTCCAACGAAGAGGTTGATGAATTTAAAATACCTCATTCTTGATAGCTTGAGAAACATGAAGCACGAAGAAAAATTATCAAGAATGACATAATACCACCTCCAATGGTACGGAAGAAAGAATTGCACTCCGGATTACAAGATGAAGAAAAACTTGAACTCCTCTGAAAAGAATCTCGAGAAACACTTCGAGAAGGAATTAAATCCTTGATGAACCATCATGTAGAACCTCCATGAAGAACTCCGATAAACAAAGGAATGATCAAAAGAAATGAAAGAGAAGTTGAAAACACAAGGTGAAGACTTGCAATGATTTAGATGAAGCTTTGCGACGAGATAGAGTGGAAACTTGGAACTCCAGAAAAGAAAGATGAGCAAAAGAAAACAAGAATTTTGATGAACCTCCGGGATAAGGGATTAATCACTTGGATGAAACAAGAATAAGAATTACATTATGATTATCCTTCACCAATTAAATTGATGACGATCAACGGATTTGGCATACTACTCATTCTCGTAGAAAGGATTAAGATAGATATAGCATAACTTGAGAACGTCTTCAACGAACCACCGGTAGAATTGGAACAACGAATGAATTGATATGATAAAAAAGGAAGAGAAATCTTGAACGAACCACCATAAGAATTGACAATGAACGAAGAAAAGATAAAGAAACACCGGGAAGAATTAGCAAATGGACGAAGAAGCTTGAGATACTTTGGATACATGAGAACGAAGAGATCCCGAGCTGATTAGAGAATATTTGCACGATACACCGGTATGATTTTGATAACGAGAGCTGAAAGCTGGAATGAATAATTCTGAGATGATGGCTTCTGATGAAACAAAACTGAAAAGACTCTTGAATTGCTCCGGGAAAGATGAAAAGAATTGTCACAATTGAAAACAATTATGAGAGGATGGCAACAATCTAGAATCACGAATCGTCGAGAGAATGGACAAGATTGAGAGAGAAAATTTGCCTTTGGTCTTCAAAATTCGAGAATGATGACGAGAAACACCACCGTGAATTGTTGAGGCACTCCGGAATGAAAATTAGAAAGTTTGAACCAACGATGAAAAGAATTTGAGAGATCTTGGAGGAAAACACATTTGACTGATGATAAATCATACTTACGTCAAACTTTAAGATGAATTTGAGGGTAGCTCCGGGAACTAAGAGTCACGTAAGATCCTGGAAAAAGACCTGTGGGTTAGGGCCCACTCAAAAGATACACCGTTGAATGATTTAAAATAGAGAAAGCACCAGTTGAATTAAATGGCTTGAATGAGATAACATCCTCGAAAAAGCTTGAACGGATGTAGAGTGGAAAACATGAATCTTTGAGATATCTTGAGCACTCCGGAACAATAGAATAACGAGTGTGGAATGATTGAATATAAGGTGCACCGTCATGAGAAAGCATTTGAAATACGAAAAAGAATATGAACAACACCGAAAGCTTGAATTGGATCCACCGGAGAAGAAAAGCACGAAGAATGATGAACTTGAATCTCCGTTAGAATCTTCATGATCATCACCGGGTAAGAACATGAAGGAAAAGAATGGAGAGACTTCACATGAATCAAAGGATACTTGATTAAGAAATCTGAGTCCTTAAAGAAAAAGGGTGGGTGGGTGGGAAAAAACAAAGGCAACTTGGAGACGGATGAAACAAACACCATTGAGAAGAACTGATAGTTGATCTTGCGAATGTTGAAGTGATCGGATCCACTTGAAGAGAGACACACCGGTTGAAAAGGATTGACACGACAGTCTCGATTATCATGAAGGATTAGTATTCACATAGACATATGAGAACACCGGTTAGGAAAGGTATGGAATCAACATTTGACTTCGAAGCAACTCGAATACCACAACTCAAAAACAAAACAAAGGATTGGCTTGCAGAATAAGCCGGAACAAACATATGATAGAGATTTCGTCCGAAGTTTTCGTGGTGGAGCCTACACAGGCTCGATCGTACAACACCATCATGTACAAGGCAGTGCACATGACATACGAAGCGTCCCCGAATCGGCATAGCCAAGGACTCTTTAAGACACAACGAGACCACTGTAAAACCAACCGTGAATAGGCGGACCACTAGACGTCGAACCCCAATTTCATATCATACATCTGCCGGAAAGATATCCTAAGATCTACTTGAATTCCCACTTATAAACTCCCGAAATTTTCCGGTTATGCAATCAGGTGTTGGGGATACAGGGGAAGCATAATATCTCACCCAAAACTAACAAAACCTACATCCAACTGTATCCATCCTTCAACACATAACCAAGAAACCTTCGGAAATCATTTACCTCAACCTTCGAAAAGCATCCGTTATATGAGTTATGGCAATACTCCCGAACTCCCGCCCCAGTACTGGGTGGCGTCGAGGTTATCTCACCAACAACTACATAAAAGAGATTTTCGATGTCGGCGAAACTAAACTCAGGTATTCCAGAACTGCAACAATAAAATTGTGATGACAACACCTCAGAGCTCAACTCCCCGGGACACTGCCACAACCCCTAAATGACAGGAGGCACCAAGAACAATGTTCTCGTCACAAAATCATCGGAACGATTCCAAGATACCCGCATGATCCTAAATTTTTTTTAGTGAAATTTGAGAAGAGAAGAGTCAAAACTCTACGTTAGGATGCCTCACCAGAGCGATGAAGGGACTGGGGAGTAAAAAGAAGTCCTAACTCTCCGATATATATATTCCTAAATGACTCAAAACATTTTTCTAGACTCAACAACGCCAACGATTCGATCAAGCAGGGGGCTCCTAAGGTCGGGGAAGGCTCTGATTACCAACTTGTAACGCCCTCGATGCGGCTATATCTCCCACGTGTCAAAGCACGACTTAGAGGCATAACCGCATTGAAAGCAATGTCGCAAGTGAGGTAATCTTCACACAACCCATGTAATACATAAGGGAAAGAGATACATAGTTGGCTTACAATCGCCACTTCACACAATTACATGAATAAAGCATTACATCATCCAAATACACTCAAGGTCCGACTACGGAACCAAAATAAAAGAAGACTACCCCAAAAGCTACACAGGTCCCCGATCGTCCTGACTGGGCTCCACTACTGATCAACTAGAAACGGAACAACATAAAGGACAAGATCTTCATCGAGCTCCTCCTTGAGCTTGGTTGCGTCACCTGCCCGGTAACATCGGCAACTGGTTTTGGAAGTATCTGTGAGTCACGGGGACTCAGCAATCTTACACCCTCGCGATCAAGACTATTTAAGCTTATGGGTAAGGTAAAAGGTATGAGGTGGAGCTGTAGCAAGCGACTAGCATATATGATGGCTGACATAGGCAAAAGAGAGCGAGAAGAGAATGCAAAAGCACGGTCAAACAACTATGATCAAGAAGTGATCCTAGAACAACCTATGTCAAGCATTACTCCAACACCGTGTTCACTTCCCGGACTCCGCCGAGAAGAGACCATCACGGTTACACACGCGGTTGGTGCATTTTAATTAAGGTAAACTTCAGGTTTTCTACAACCAGACATTAACAAATTCCCATCTTTCCATAACCGCGAGCACGGATTTCGAAAGTTCATAACCCTGCAGGGGTGTCCCAACTTAGCCCATCACAAGCTCTCACGGTCAACGAAGGATATTCCTTCTAGCGGGAAGACCCGATCAAACTCGGAATCCCGGTCACAAGACATTTCGACAATGGTAAAACAAGACCAGCAAAGCCACCCGAATGTGCCGACAAATCCCAATAGGAGCTACACATATCTCTTTCTCAGGGCACACCGGATTGTCCAAGGTTCCGGTAGGCCAGCCCAGAGTTGCCCCTGGTGGCCACCGGCAGCTGACAGGTTGGACCAACACTCAGAGGAGCACTGGCTCGGGGGTTTAAATAAAGATGACCCTTGAGCCGGCCGACTCAAGGGAAAGAAAAGGCTAGGTGGCAAATGGTAAAACCAATGTTGGGCCTTGCTGGAGGAGTTTTATTCAAGGCGAACTGTCAAGGGGTTCCCATTATAACCCAACCGCGTAAGGAACGCAAAATCCAGGAACATAACACCGATATGACGGAAACTAGGGCGGCAAGAGTGAAACAAAACACCAGGCATAAGGTCGAGCCTTCCACCCTTTACCAAGTATATAGATGCATTAATTAAATAAGAGATATTGTGATATCCCAACAAGTAAACATGTTCCAACAAGGAACAACATCTCCATGTTCCAACAAGGAACAAACTTCAATCTTCACCTGCAACAAACAATGCTATAAGAGGGGCTTAGCAAACCGGTAACATAGCCAAACAATGGTTTGCTAGGACAAGGTGGGTTAGGGGCTTGGTTCAACAATATGGGAGGCATGATAAGCAACTGGTAGGTATCACAGCATAGGCATAGCAAAAGAGTGAGCAAGTAACAAGCAAAGATAGATGTGATTTCGAGGGTATGGTCATCTTGCCTGAAATCCTGCAAGGAAGAAGAATGAGTCCATGAAGAAGACAAACGGACGTAGTCGAACGGGTCCTCACAATCACGACATTACCGGAACCAACCCGAAGAAGCAACACCGGAAAGAAAGCAAACAACATAGTAAACAACCACCCCATAAGCATGGCACGATGCGCAAACAAGTATGATGCATGTCCGGTTTAACGAAGCATGGCATGGAAAAGTGCACAAGCAATTCTACAAATTAAGTGGAGATCAATATGCAACGAGTTGCATATTGACGAAACACCACAACAAGTTATTTAGTTTGATCTCGTTTATGCACCCAACAATATTAAATGTTGTTAAACATGGCAAGAGGGTGAAGCAAATGAAAACTACCTATCTAGGCAAGTTTAAATGAGGCCGGAACAACAAACAACAAGTCCGGAAACTCCTCATGTGCATATTTTAAGGTTTGGTACTGATCTTCCCTAAACACAATTTTAGGGTTGTTTAATATGCAAGATGATGCCACCATGTTAAACTAGGCAAAATTCTACCCCATTTACATATAAAGTTTTTTTTAATTTGGAGCTACGGTTATTTAGTTATGAATTAAAGCATTTTAACATGGCATAGGGGCAAAATTTATGCAAACTAGGGGTGGAAAGTGGTAGCGAATAATCCGAAATATCCGATATTCGTATTCGAGAAAATCCCTATTCGTATCCGAAACATCCGCATCCGAATCAAAATGGAAATGGAAATTATCTGTATCCGAATTTATTAAACAAAAAAAATATGGTAGGAGATTTTGACACAAATATGGATATGGAAGTGGATATATCCGTATCCGAATAAGATTATCGGAGGTAATTTTTAAAATCCTAGGCCCAATATTCCAATTATCCAACATAAAAGCCAAATAAGTGGTCAAATTTTACTCTTTATATGATTAAACTTATAAATTATTATGCATTACAATAGTATTTATTCATAAACCTATTTATCATTGACTTATTGTATGTCACAAGTTGATTATTTTAGGTCACATAGCTATCGACTAATTTACTTAAGCAATATGTTGATATTATTCGTATCCGTTCCGAATCAAGAAAATATCCGATACGTATCCGTATTTGAATAATATCCGAGCCGCATCCGTATCCGATAACATCCGTATTCGGATTCGTATTCGTTTTGAAAATATGAAAATGGAAGTGGTAAGAGCACTATATGATCCGCATCTGATCCGTTTCCACCCCTAATGCAAACATCATTTTAAACATAGATGAAAGTTGCGTCTTATTAAACTAGACAAAATTCTAAGCAACTTTCATATATAATTCATTTTAAACCGGTGCACAGATGATGAGTTATTAAATGCATGTACAAGGAGGGTTTTCCTGCAAAACTGTAGTCTCTGGAAAAAAGGAAAAACATTCTATGAAAAAAAAGGCATGTCGGGCCAGATCTCTCTCACCATGGGCCTTGCCCAGAACTGTGGAGAGGTGCCAGGAGGGACGCGCTGGGCCTTGGGCCTTGGAGAGGTTGGGCCGGCTGGCCAGGCCGTAGCCCACGCATCGACGGTTCCTGTCGTCGTCCTCCTCCTCGATCCAGAGGGGATCGAGGGAAAGCAGGGGCGACATGGTCTTCAAGCTGAAAGGGGCGCGGCAGCATACGACGGATGGGATCCCTCGGATCCGGCGCGAAGGAAGCCGGAGTGGCCGGATCCGGGGTCGGCGCATCCATGGGTGGTTGACGACGGCTACGGAAGTTGTATGAGACAGCGGTGGTTCCCTGCGGGGCAGGAGAGAGATTGCAAGGTGAGGGAGAGGGATGAGGTCGAAGCAACGAGAAGGGAGAGCAGGCGGAGATGCAATAGCCTGGAGGAGGTCCAGCGACCGGCCGGCGGCGGCTGCACTTGTTGCCGGAGTGAGGAGGAGGTCGGGATCCGGGCTCCTCCCAATCCAGATGAGCGAGGCAGTGGGGAGCTCGGGTGCGCGCGGGTGTACTCGGGCTCAGATCGGCAGCGGCGGGCCAGATGCGGGCCTGCAGGGCCGCGGCGAAGTGGGGCGACGGGGAGCCAGGTGGCGGCCTGCGGTAGGCCGATTCGGCGGCTGGGTGGCGGCGCAGCCACTGGGACGTTGCCAAGTGGCGCTGGTGAGGTGGCTGGCGCCGGATTTGGAGGGGGAAGGCGGCTGGTGGCACGGAATTTGAGGAGGGAGGCGGCAGGGAGGTAGGGGAAGGGCTAGGCTGCCAAATTTGGAAGGGGGTTGTCCATATATAGGCAGGGATGGCTAGGGTTTGGGTTTAGGTGGGTTTTAGGAGCGTTTCGGAGCCTCTGATCGTGATCTGACGGTCCAGAACAGAGGGGGGTTTAGGTGGGCTGCAGGTGGGTTGTGAAAAGAGGTTGGGCTGAGATGAGAGGAGAGGAGTGCAACCCGGCAACTGTTTCCGGAGACCGAAAACGTCCGACGTTTTGACCGACTATAATGTCGCTATAGTTATCCGTTGGGGCATCAAACGAACTCCGAATGCGATGAAACTTGGCAGGCGATCTACCTACACTATAACAAGACCACACGCCAACTTTCATCCCATTCCGAGAACATTTTTCGGCCACTTATAAAATACTATTACGGACATGCCGCAGGCGCGTGCGAGTGTGTCTGGACTCAGAACGGACAACGGAAGGAACGGGGAGAACCCGGACGGATGCAAGTTTTGAAAACATGATGATGCAATGCACATGATGACATGATGAAATGCAACACGCAAGCAAAAGACATGGCAACGACAGCGAATAACTGGTCGGGAGATGACGTGTTGAGTACCCCCTAGCCCAGGACACCGTCAATCACCATCTCTTTGCCGAACTAGTGCACCTATACAATTTACCATTGTATTGGGTGTGTTGGGGACACATGAGACTCTTTGTTATTTGGTTGCATGGTTGCTTGAGAGAGACCATCTTCATCCTATGCCTCCTACGGATTGATAAACCTTAGGTCATCCACTTGAGGGAAATTTGCTACTGTCCTACAAACCTCTGCACTTGGAGGCCCAACAACGTCTACAAGGAGAAGGTTGTGTAGTAGACATCATCCATCGCAGTGTAGGAATGCACTGTGGATCTGCCGTCCATGTCATGGTCTTGAACGAGGACAGGTCGGTGCTGGACACGGTCTCAGGCGCAACGGTGTCGAGCTTACATGACGAACCGAGCAGATCTTCGACCACAGAACGATCCCAAGTGTGGGGCAGGATCCCTTCAAGCTCCTACCACACCTGGAACCCCGACATCGAGTGCACGACCTGTGATTGCCTGTTCCAAGGCCTGAAAATCAGGTGATCACCACGGAACTCCACGGACGGGTAGGCAGAGACCCTGTTCCTGAGCTCCGCTGATAACTCACAAGTATAGGGGATCGCAACAGTTTTCGAGGGTAGAGTATTCAACCCAAATTTATAGATTCGACACAAAGGGAGCCAAAGAATATTTGAAGGTATTAGCAGCTGAGTTGTCAATTCAACCACACCTGAAGATTAATTATCTGCAGCAATATGATCATTAGCAAAGTAGTTTGGTAGTTTTGATAGTATTGACAGTAGCAATGGTAATAGTAACAGTGATAGCAGTAATTTGTAGCAAGTGTAACAATGATGATAGCAGTAATTTGTAGCAAGTGTAATAGTGATGATAGCAATAGTAACGCAGAAAGATCAATAAGGATAAATTCGTAGGCATTGGATCGGTGACTTGTTGGATGATATTCATCATGTGATAGTTATAACCTAGGGCGATACAGCACTATCTCCAGTTCATCGATATAATGTAGGCATGTATTCTGTAAATAGTCATACGTGCTTTATTAAAAGAACTTGAATGACATATTTTGTCCTACCCTCCCGTGGTAGTGGGGTCCTTATTGGAAACTAAGGGATATTAAGGCCTCCTTTTAACAGAGAACCAGAACAAAGCATTAACACATAGTGAATACATGAACTCCTCAAACTATGGTCATCACCGAGAGTGGGCCTGGTTGTTGTCACTCTGGGGTTGTCGGATCATAACTGTAGTAGGTGACTATAACTTGCAAGATCGGATCTAAAACTTGGATATAATGATGAATTCATAAACGGTTCATATCTGAAATCATGGCACCCGAAACCAAAGTGACAAGCATTAAGCATAGCAAAGTCATAGCAACATCAATCTAAGAACATAGTGGATACTAGGGATCAGTCCCTAACAAAACTAACTTGATTACATGATGAATCTCATCCAGCTCCTCACCGACCAGGGAGCCTACAAAGGAATTACTCACTCCCGGTGGGGAGCATCACGGAATTGGCGATGGAGAAGCGTTGACGATGACGAAGAACGAAGAACCCCCTCTCCGGAGCCCCAAACGGACTCCAGATCTGCCCTCCCGAGGAGGAACGGGGCTTGGCGGCGGCTCCGTCTCGTGGATCATGATAATTCATTCTCCCTGATTTTTTTCTGGAATAATGTGATTTTATAGTATTAGGGGGTCATCAGCGGGGCCACCAGGTGGGTACAACCCACCTGGGTGCGCCAGGAGAGAGGGGCACGCCCTGGTGTGTTGTGCCCAACCAGGGCCCCCTCTCTGGTGGGTCTTGGCTCCAGAAATTCTTATTATTGTTATAAAAAATTCCTCGCAAAGTTCCGTTCCATTCCGAGAACTTTTATTTTTGCACAAAAACAACACCATGGTAGTTCTACTGAAAAAAGCGTTAGTCCGAGGTTAGTTTCATTCAAATCATGCAAATTAGAGTCCAAAACAAGAGGAAAAGTGTGAGAAAAAGTATATACATTGGAGACGTATCAAGTCCCCCAAGCTTAAACCTTTGCTTGCCCTCAAGAAATTCAGTTGATAAACTGAAAGTGAGAAAGAAAAAACTTTTACGAACTCTTTTGCTCTTGCTTGCATAAATAAACTTAAACAACACCCAGGTTCTCAGCCAACATTACAACTAACTGATGTAGGGTAAAACCCTAGGTGGCCGATCTTTCACGAAAGGAGCGGATCCCGCGAAGAACACGAGGGGAAACACAAGAGAATCACTCAAACCAACAAGAACAATCACACATGTGCTAGATCCTCGAAATGCAAAGAGAGATACACGATCCAAAGTCAACAAAGGACGATACAAGAGGTAACCGGTTCTTCTCCATGATGAGGTCTTGCATCCACTAGGTGATCTTCCCGTGAGGGATTTTGAATCCAAGAGGATCTTCTCTATAGAGGGGCCGTGGTCTCTCTGATGGAGTAGATCCGATATGGATGAGCGAAGCTCTATCTCTCAAATGAGCTATCACAATGCTAACCCTAGAAAGGAGGTGGACGTGGTCTATTTATAGTCTAAGCCACGAAGGGGTAAGTGGGGGAGGGATACAAGGCCAAAGGCCTGGCTGCACACATGCAGTGTTGGACGTCCGGTCGGGGTCGGACGTCCGGTCGCTCGCGGGGCTCCGGTCGTCCGGAGGGCGTCGGACTTCCGACGTTTCTTCTCTGGACTGGTGGCGTCAGACGTCCGGGCGGCGTCGGTCGTCCGGGCGCTAGGACTTGTCGGACGTCCGGTGTTCTTCGGTCGTCTGGCCGCTGTAGATCTCCTAGCTAGTCCTGGCGTGGTTGCATCGGACGTCCGGTGGACGTCGGTCGTCCGGGTGCTGTAGAGTGTCGGACGTCCGGTGGACGTCGGTCGTCCGGGCGCTGTAGACTCCGCAGCTCCGTCTTCTTCCGTCTTCGCTTCCACACTTCCCTCGCGGATGGTGTAGTTGTACACTTGCGCTCGCACTCCTCCTCGTCGTCCGTACCATTCCGACAATACCTATGCATGCACACGAGTGGAGTGTCACGTAGTATACCATCCTCGAAGTGGTCAAGTGAGCACGTGTAAAGGAGATGATTCACCTTTATGTATGTGAAGTAGATGTCGCACGTGGCACTCGCCGAACGGACTCTTGACATGGTGATGTCCATAGGATGCTCCGCATCACTAACCATGTCAACAATAACTCTTAAAGATTATAATGATTCATATCAATGACATAAGCAGCTAGCGAGTAATAATAAGATATCTCAAACAACAACACGTTGTCAAAACAACCATGATATAATATGACAATAATGGTATCTCGCTAGCTCTCTCTGAGACCGCAAAACATAAATGCATAGCACCTCCGAAGTTCAAGCAGCGACTAAACATTGTAATTCATGGTAGAAAAGATCCAGTCATGATGCACCCAACATTAGCTATACACAATGCATAAATCATGACCGTTGTGCTCTACTCAGTTTCTGGCGCTTGTTTATAGAAGGTGATGACACAACATAAAAGTAAATAGATAGTCTCTTCGCAGAGGGAAGCCGTGATTTGCAGAGGTGCCAGAGCTCAATTTTTAAAACAGAGATAAATAATTATTTTGAGACACGCACCCTTCTTATTCACTTCACGACCATCAGTTATCAACATCTTCCATGCTAAGCACGCTAGTGGTGGTTCCCAAGCGAAAAGTAAAGGTTTTGACTCCATTGGGAGTTTTTGTTTGATTATTTGAGAGATGAACTCTTTTCCATGTTTGCAGTTTGGGACTGGGCATCCCTATTACCGCCCATTTCCTCATGCGATGGCGAGTAAATAAACACTCGACCTGAGGATAACATGCTTAGCACGGAAGATATCGACCACCTCCTGTCGTTCCATGAACGATCCATGCACACAAAAGGGTAACTTTTTAGAAGTTTTTAGAGGTGGCACATGCAAATTTACTTAGGACGGCAAGGTAATATCGTATATAGGTAGGTATGATGGACTCATCTGGAATAACTTTGGGTTCAAGGGTTTTGATTTACAAGCATAATTCCCACTTAGTACAGGCGAAGGCTAGCAATTTAAGATTGGGAAGCGGCCAGCTAGAGAGCAACAACGATCATAACCAGGCATTATGCATAAGTAACATTGGACACTAGCATGAGTAGGATATGATCACCATGAACATAAATATTATAGAGGCTATGTTGGTTTTGATTCAACTACATGCATGAACATGTACCAAGTCAAGCCACTCGAACATTCAGAGGAGGATACCATATCATCATACTACATCACAATCATTTTAATGCTATGTTGATATCCAAGATAAATCATTATCCACTCCCAGCTACTTATGCATGGCATGAGAAACTATAATCTCTAATTCTCATTGCAAACATGTTTAATCATAATGGCCTGAAGCCTGGATACTAGGTTAAACATATTTACACAGATAGAACAAGTCGAGTTCATACCAGTTTCTCCTTGCCACGACCAACTCATCGAATATCGTCATTATTGCCTTTCACTTGCATGACCGAATGATATGAAAATAATAATAGTGCAAGAGTGCCATGGACTAAGCTGGAATCTGCAAAACAGTTTATTCAACGGGAGAAGACAAGGTAAAATGGGCTCTTGTTAGTTCAACAGTTATTCATATGAGAGCCACTCAACATATTCATCGTGGTCTTCTCCTCGGTACAACTCGAATAAAAAGGAAAGAAATTCAGAGAAACACACTAAAATATTTTTGGAGTTTTTGTTTTTCTTCAACAAGCAAATAAAAAGCAAAAACGAGAAAAACTATTTACACGGGAAAGCTCCCAACAAGCAAAAGAAGAACAAGGAAATCTTTTTGGATTTTCTTTTAGTACTACTACTAAGCATGCATAGAAAGTAAATTACTACAACTAATTTTTTTGGTTTTTCTAAAGTTTTTCAAACACACAAGAAGAAAGCAAGAAAATAAATCTAAGCATGGATAATACAATGAAAAAGTGTGAACACCGACAGATAAAATGATATGTGAGCATGAATATAATGTCGATGAGAAACACCTACTCCCCCAAGCTTAGGCTTTTGGCCTAAGTTGGTAATCGATCAGTAGCCTGGAGGGTAGTAGGGATCCTGAGGAGCAGGCATCCACACATGCCACTGCTGAGGTGTTTGTGCAGCCTCTGCAGCAATGTGAGTGTGCCAGTAGGTGAGGATGTCTGCAGGCATAATCCGGTATCCGACCTTGGCAATAGAATCAAACAAAGTAGGTGCAGGCAAGGGGATAACATCACGAGTGTCAACGCTATAGACCAGGTTATAAGGAATGGCAACATTAGGATGATCATGTGCAAGAAAGTGATGGCGATACATGGCTGCCTGGTCTAAGTAAACCTTGGTTAGAGGGTAATCATGAGGGCATAACTCAACCTCAAAGTGAGCCGCCAACCGCGTAGCAAAAATCCCACCATGTATTTTACCCTGGGATTTATTAAGGTGGAGGCAACGAGCCACGATAGCTCCCAAGCTATACGTGTTGTCACCCTCAAGTGCATGACATAAAACAACAAGGTCTGGTGAACTAAGTGCACCCACCTTCTCCCTAGCAAGCAAGCATTTGGTAATGAAATATGCAAAGTAACGAACAACAGGAAAATGTAAGCCACTGGTAGTGATGGCTGACACTCTCCTCTCATCACCCACTGTCAAAGTGCGGCAGAAGTCCTCAAACTCAGCCGGTCTAGGCTCAGCCAAGCTCCCATCAGAAGGGATCATGCATATGTTACAAAACTCAATAAGTGGTATCTGATGGTTTTCAGCATATAAGTCAAAGCTCACTTCAGGAGGATTATTTCTAGGCAGGAAAGTAAAACTTTGAACAAACATGTTTGTGAGGATTTGGTGTTGGTCACACTCATCTGCGATGAAGTCGGTGAGATCGGCATTGGCAATATATTGCATGAAATCCTCATGAATTCCATCCTCTTGCAGGAATGGGGTGTGCGGCCATTCGCACGGCCGTACCACTACCAACCTCCGAGGGCGGAGATCACTGTCAGAAGACTCCCCAATAACACCCTTGGAGTTCTTAGAGCCATATTTCATGAAGATATTCATGTCCGCGTACAATTTTTCCTATGAACGAAAATATGAAATTTTAGTTCACAAAATTTTGCCAACAAAACTTCACAAAACTAATAGCAACTACTCATAGAGATACATAGAGGCCATAGCAAGCATTCAAACTACTTAGAACACTAAGGATTGAACATGCAAGCACATCTACAACAGCACCAAGAGTAACTATTTATTCAAAGTATAAACCACTAAAACAAAAACTAATTGGACAAATGGTGGAGTCACATACCAAGCAACAATCCCCCAAAATAGTTTTAGAAATGGAGCTTCGAGCAAACAGATCGAAATCCGCGGGTTTGAGCTCAAGAACACGGGAGAGAGAGCAAGAGTGATTTTTTTCTGGAGGTAGGTGACAATGTGGGCTAAAGATATAAGTGAGGGGGGCCACGTGGGGCCCACAACCCCCAGGGCGCGCCAGGGGGTGCTGGCGCACCCAGGTGTGTTGTGCCCACCTGGTGCACCCCATATGGTTATTTTTGCACTAAAAGTTCTTAAATATTTAGGAAAAAATCATATAAAATTTTCAGAGCATTCTGAGAACTTCTATTTTTGGGTAATTTTTTATTGCATAGGAAATTCAGAAAACAGATAAAATATGGCATTTATTTTATTTAACTAATAAAAACATAGAATAAAAAGTTGGGACAGAAAGTAGTGCTTACTAAATTCATCAACTTCATACCGCTCAAAAATGATTCATTAATAAGGTTGATCAGGTCTTATTAACAACCACATTCGATTAGCATGAAACCTAAGAACTTTCGTAAATCACTAAGTTACCCCAATGGGGATATGCATTTCCCCAACAATAAGCATTTCATATTTCTTTTTGACAGTAGGTAGAGGTATTTGAAAACTTCCAATAGTGATTGTCGGAGATTTTTCAATAACATTAATACCATTCACTTGGAATTGTTTCTTCAGAAAGTGCACCGTATGCTCATTGCCATTGATATGAAAAGTAACCTTAACCTTGCTTTTATTGCAATCAATAACATCCCCTGTAGTATTCAAGAAGGGTCTGCCAAGGATAATTGACATGTTGTCGTCCTCGGGCATCTCAAGTATAACAAAGTCAGTCAAAATAGTAACATTAGCAACAACAACGGGCACATCCTCACAGATACCGATAGGTATGGCAGTTGATTTGTCAGCCATTTGCAAAGATATTTCAATAGGTCTGAGTTTATTCAAGTCAAGTCTTTTATATAAAGAGAAAGGCATAACACTAACACCAGCTCCTAAATCACACAAAGCAGTTTTCACATAATTATTTTTGATGGAGCAAGGTATAGTTGGTATTCTCGGATCTCCAAGTTTTTTAGGTACTCCATCTTTGAAAGTATAATTAGCAAGCATAGTGGAGATTTCAGCTTGCGGTATTTTTCTCTTATTTGTGATGATGTCTTTCATATACTTTGCATAAGGAGGCATTTTCAAGATATCAGTCAAGCGAGTACGCAAAAATACTGACCTCAACATTTCATCAAAGCGTTCAAATTCTTCATCATCTTTCTTTTTAGTTGACTTGGGTGGAAAAGGCATAGGTTTTTGAACCCACGGTTCTCTTTCTTTACCGTGTTTTCTAGCAACAAAGTCCCTTTTATCATACCTTTTATTTTTAGGTTGTGGGTTATCAAGATCAACAGGTGGTTCTATTTCAACATCATTATCTAGTTCTTTAGCATTTGGTTGAGTGTATTCATGAACCTCATCATTATATTTTTCATTATCACTAGGTGAGTGTTCATTACCAGATTGAGTTTTAGCATCAGAGATAGAAGTTTCATTTTCATTATCAGGAGGTTTCTCTATTTCAGGTTCATTAGAAGTGTGCAAAGTCCTATCATTTTTCTTTTTCCTTTTCTTTCTAGAAGGACTAGGTGCACTAGTGTTGTTTCTTTGTGAATCTTGTTCTATTCTTTTTGGGTATCCCTCAGGATAAAGTGGTTCCTGAGTCATTTTACCTCCTCTAGTTGCAACTCTAACAGCAAAGTCATGCCTATTATGATTCATTTCATCAAGTAATTCTCTTTGTGTTTTAGCAACTTGTTCTAGTTGGGTTTGAACCATACAAGCATGTTTTCCAACACCTCTAACATCATTTGATATTCTAAATAACAAGTCACTCAAGCGAGCAATCATATTGGAATTATATTTCAATTGTTTCATAACATTTGCATCGAAGTGATCTTGTTTTCTAATGTAGTTTTCAAACTCATAAAGGCATTGACTAGGATGCATATTGTGAGGATTATCATTTTCATTAAACTTCATAAGAGAATTTACCTCTACCACCTTAGGTAATGGTGGTGTATTAAGCCCATGTATTTCTTCAACGGGAGGTAAATTTTTAACATCCTCACCTTTAATAACTTTTTCCTTCATGGATTTCTTTGCCTCTTGCATATCTTCAGGACTGAGATATAATATACCCCTCTTCTTCGGAGTGGGGTTGGCCGGTGGTTCAGGAATAGTCCAATCATCATAATTTTTCAATATGTTATTCAATAATTCTTCAACTTGAGCAATAGTTCGTTGATGTCTACTACATAACCTTCTTCTTGTAGATGTTGTTGGGCCTCCAAGTGCAGAGGTTTGTAGGACAATAGCAAATTCCCCTCAAGTGGATGACCTAAGGTTTATCAATCCGTGGGAGGCGTAGGATGAAGATGGTCTCTCTCAAACAACCCTAGAACCAAATAAAAACGAGTCTCTTGTGTCCCCAACACACCCAATACAATGGTAAATTGTATAGGTGCACTAGTTCGGCAAAGAGATGGTGATACAAGTGCAATATGGATGGTAGATATAGGTTTTTGTAATCTGAAAAATATAAAAACAGCAAGGTAACTAATGATAAAAGTGAGCGAAAACGGTATTGCAATGCTTCGAAACAAGGCCTTGGGTTCATACTTTCACTAGTGCAAGTTCTCTCAACAATAATAACATAATTGGATCATATAACTATCCCTCAACATGCAACAAAGAGTCACTCCAAAGTCACTAATAGCAGAGAAAAAACGAAGAGATTATTGTAGGGTACGAAACCACCTCAAAGTTATTCTTTCCGATCAATCCATTGGGCTATTCCTATAAGTGTCACAAACAACCCTAGAGTTCATAGTAAAATAACACCTTAAGACTCAAATCAACCAAAACCCTAATGTCACCTAGATACTCCAATGTCACCTCATGTATCCGCGGATATGATTATACGATATGCATCACACAATCTCAGATTTGTCTATTCAACCAACACAAAGAACTTCAAAGAGTGCCCCAAAGTTTCTACCGAAGAGTCAAGACATGTGCCAACCCCTATGCATAAGTTCACAAGGTCACAGAACTCGCAAGTTGATCACCAAAACATACATCAAGTGGATCACGTGAATATCCCATTGTCACCATAAATAAGCACATGAAAGACATACATCAAGTGTTCTCAAATCCTTAAAGACTCAATCCGATAAGATAACTTCAAAGGGAAAACTCAATTCATCACAAGGAGATAGAGGGGGAGAAACATCATAAGATCCAACTATAATAGCAAAGCTCGTGGTACATCAAGATCGTGCCATATCAAGAACATGAGAGAGAGAGAGAGATCAAACACATAGCTACTAGTACATACCCTCAGCCCTGAGGGTGAACTACACCCTCCTCATCATGGAGAGCGCCGGGATGTTGAAGATGGCCACCGGTGATGGATTCCCCCCTCCGGCAGGGTGCCGGAAAAGGTTCCCAATTGGTTTTTGGTGGATACAGAGGCTTGCGCGGCGGAACTCCCAGTCTAGGTTATTTTCTGGAGGTTTCTGTATTTATAGGAATTTTTGGCGTCGGTCTCACGTCAGGGGGGTCTCCGAGTCGTCCACGAGATAGGGGGACGCGCCCAGGGGGTAGGGCGTGCCCTCCACCCTCATGGATGGCTCGGGACTCTTCCGGCCCAACTCTTTTACTCCGGGGGCTTCTTTTGGTCCATAAAAAATCATCAAAAATTGGCACGTCAATTGGACTCCATTTGGTATTCCTTTTTCTGTAAAAACTCAAAAACAAGGAAAAACAGAAACTGGCACTGGGCTCTGGGTTAAGAGGTTAGTCCCAAAAATCATATAAAATAGCATATAAATGCATATAAAACATCATAGATTGATAATATAATAGCATGGAACAATAAAAAATTATAGATACGTTGGAGACGTATCAAGCATCCCCAAGCATAATAACTGCTCGTCCTCGAGTAGGTAAATGATAAAAACAGAATTTTTGATGTGGAATGCTACCTACCATAATTATCAATGTAATTTTCTTTATTGTGGCATGAATGTTCAGATCCGAATAATTCAAGACAAAAGTTTAATATTGACATGAAAAATAATAATACTTCAAGCATACTAACAACGTAATCATGTCTTCTCAAAATAACATGGTCAAAGAAAGCTATCCCTACAAAATCATATAGTCTGCCTATGCTCTATCTTCATCACACAAAATATTTTAATCATGCACAACACCGATAATAAGCCAAGCAATTGTTTCATACTTTTGATGTTCTCAAACTTTTTCAATCTTCACGCAATACATGAGCGCGAGCCATGGACATAGCACTATAGGTGGAATAGAATGGTGGTTGTGGAGAAGACAAAAAGGAGAAGATAGTCTCACATCAATGATACGTCTCCAACGTATCTATAATTTTTTATTGCTCCATGCTATTATATTATAAACATTGGATGTTTTATATGCATTTATATGCTATTTTATATGATTTTTGGGACTAACCTATTAACCTAGAGCCCAGTGCCTGTTTCTTTTTTCCCTTGTTTTAGAGTATCGCAGAAAAGGAAAATCAAACGGAGTTCAATTGACCTGAAACTTCACGGGACTTATTTTTGGACCAGAAGAAGCCCACGGAGTATCGGAGTTGGACCAGGAGAGTCCCGGGCTGCCCACGAGGGTGGGGGCGCGCCCCCTGCCTCGTGGACAGCCCGGAGGTCCACCGACGTACTTCTTCCTCCCATATATATCGATATAACCTAAAAACTTTGGGGAGCAGAATAGATCGGGAGTTCCGCCGCCCGAAACCTCCGTAGCCACCGAAAGCCAATCTAGACCCGTTCCGGCACCCTGTCGGAGGGGGAACCCTTCACCGATGGCCATCTTCATCATCCCGACACTCTCCATGACGAGGAGGGAGTAGTTCTCCCTCGGGGCTGAGGGTATGTACCAGTAGCTATGTGTTTGATCTTTCTCTCTCGTGTTCTTGAGGTGGTACGATCTTGATGTATCGCGAGCTTTGCTATTGTAGTTGGATCTTATGATGTTTCTCCCCCTCTACTCTCTTGTAATGGATTGAGTTTTCCCTTTGAAGTTATCTTATCGGATTGAGTCTTTAAGGATTTGAGAACACTTGATGTATGTCTTGCGTGGGATACCCGTGGTGACAATGGGGGTATTCTATTGATCCACTTGATGTATGTTTTGGTGATCAACTTGCGGGTTCCGCCCATGAACCTATGCATAGGGGTTGGCACACGTTTTCGTCTTGACTCTTCGGTAGAAACTTTGGGGCACTCTTTGAAGTACTTTGTGTTGGTTTGAATAGATGAATCTGAGCTTGTGTGATGCATATCGTATAATCATACCCGCGGATACTTGAGGTGACATTGGAGTATCTAGGTGACATTAGGGTTTTGGTTGATTTGTGTCTTAAGGTGTTATTCTAGTACGAACTCTATGATAGATTGAACGAAAGAATAGCTTCATGTTATTTTACTACGGACTCTTGAATAGATTGATCAGAAAGGATAACTTTGAGGTGGTTTTGTACCCTACCATAATCTCTTCGTTTTTTCACCGCTATTAGTGACTTTGGAGTGACTCTTTGTTGCATGTTGAGGGATAGTTTTATGATCCAATTATGTTATTATTGTTGAGAGAACTTACACTAGTGAAAGTATGAACCCTAGGCCTTGTTTCAATGCATTGCAATACCGTTTACGCTCACTTTTATCATTAGTTACCTTGCTGTTTTTATATTTTCAGATTACAAAAACCATTATCTACTATCCATATACCACTTGTATCACCATCTCTTCGCCGAACTAGTGCACCTATACAATTTACCATTGTATTGGGTGTGTTGGGGACACAAGAGACTCTTTGTTATTTGGTTGCAGGGTTGCTTGAGAGAGACCATCTTCATCCTACGCCTCCTACGGATTGATAAACCTTAGGTCATCCACTTTAGGGAAATTTCCCACTGTCCAACAAACCTCTGCATTTGGAGGCCCAACAACGTCTACAAGAAGAAGGTTGTGTAGTAGACATCAAGCTCTTTTCTGGCACCGTTGCCAGGGAGGTTAGCGCTTGAAGGTATATCTTTAGATATTGCAATCGAATCATTTTGTTTCTTGTTTTAGCACTAGTTTAGTTTATAAAAGAAAACTACAAAAAATATGGTATTAAGTTTGCCTCATACGCTTCATCTTTTTAATATCTTTCGTGAGTATGATGGAAAGGAAAATTGTGCCAAAGTGTTAGAAGAAGAATGCATTAGAATGTTTGGCACTAAATATTTGAATGATGAGCATGATTGCAATGTTGTTAGTATGAATTCCTTGAATATCCATGATGCTAATGATATGCAAAGCCACAAGCTTGGGGAAGCTATGTTTGATGAAGATGATGTTTTTTGTCCCGCAAGTTTTGATGAGCAAATTTATTATTATGAAAGCATGCCTCCTATTTATGATGATTACATTGATTAAAGTGGATTTGGAGACGTCATGACTTTATTTAGTAATGATTCCACTATTTCGGAAGAGGTTCCAATTGATTATGAGAACAAAGTTCCTATCTATGATGATTATCGTGATGACATGTATGCTATAAAGAATAATGATAACCATGAAACTTGTCATCATGATTTTAATTTTCAATTGGATTATGCCTCACATGGTAATTATTTTGTTGAGTTTGCCCCCGCTATTATTCATGAGAAGAATTTTGCTTGTGTGGAGAGTGATAAAATTTCTATGCTTGTAGATCATGAAAAGAATGCTTTAGGTGCTGGTTATATTGTTGAATTCATTCATGGTGCTACTGAAAATTATTATGAGGGAGGAATATATACTTGAAGGAATTGCAATAATATCAAGTTTCCTCCCTATGTGCTTAAAGTTTCAAAGTTATGCTTGTTTTACCTTCCTATGCAAGTTGATTCTTGTTCCCATAAGTTGTTTCCTCAAAAAAAATCCCTATGCATAGGAAGAGGGTTAGACTTAAATGTGCTAGTCATATTCTTCATGATGCTCTCTTTATGTTTCAATTCTTATCTTTTACGTGAGCATCATTGAAATCATCATGCCTAGCTAGGGGCGTCAAACGATATCGCTTGTTGGGAGGCAGCCCAACTTTATTTTTATTCCTTGCCTTTTGCTCCTGTTTAGCAATAAATAATTTATGTAGCCTCTTTTATGATTGATTTTTTATGTTTTAAACTTTTAATTAGTGTTTGTGCAAAGTAGAACCGTTGGGAAGACTTGGGGAAAGTCTTGTTGATCTTGCTGTAAAAAATAGAAACTTTAGCGCTCACGAGAATTGCTGCCATTTTTATTGGAGAGTTATATTTAGTTAATTCTTTTTGAACATGATTAATAGATAAATTCCTCACGTCCAGAAACTTATTTTAGAATTTTTGGGGTTACATAAGTTTGCGTTAGTTACAGATTACTACAGACTCTTCTGTTTTTGACAGATTCTGTTTTTCGTGTGTTGTTTGCTTATTTTAATGAATATATGGCTAGTAAAAGAGTTTATAAACCACATAGAAGTTGGAATACAGCAGGTTTAACACCAATATAAATAAATAATGAGTTCATTACAGTACCTTGAAGTGGTGTTTTGTTTTCTTTCGCTAACGGAGCTTATGAGTTTTCTGTTAAGTTTTGTGTTGTGAAGCTTTCAAGTTTTGGGGAAAGATTCGATGGATTATGGAATAAGGAGTGGCAAGAGCCTAAGATTGTGTATTCCCAAGGCACCCCAAGATAATATTCAAGTACAACCAAGAGCCTAAGCTTGGGGATGCCCCGGAAGGCATCCCCTCTTTCGTCTTCGTTCATCGGTAACTTTACTTGGAGCTATATTTTTATTCACCACATGATATGTGTTTTGCTTGGAGCGTCATTTTATTTTCTCTTGTTTTGCTTGATGTTTGAATAAATTACCAAGATCTTAAATTCTTAAATGTTAGAGAGTCTTCACATAGTTGCATGATTATTCGACTACTCATTGATCTTCACTTATATCTTTCGGAGTAGTTTGTCGTTTGCTCTAGTGCTTCACTTATTTCTTTTGGAGCACGGTGGTGGTTTTATTTTGAAGAAATAGATGAACTCTCATGCTTCACTTATATTATTTTGAGAGTCTTTTAGAACAGCAGGGTAATTTGCTTTGGTTATGAATTCAGTCCTAATATGATGGGCATCTAAGAGGGATATAATAAAAACTTTCATATAAGTGCATTGAATACTAAGAGAAGTTTGATACTTGATGATTGTTTTGAGATTTGGAGATAGTGATATCAAAGTTGTGCTAGTTGGGTAGTTGTGAATTTTAGGAATACTTGTGTTGAAGTTTGCAAGTCCCGTAGCATGCACGTATGGTAAACGTTGTGTAACAAATTTGAAACATGAGGTGTTATTTGATTGTCTTCCTTATGAGTGGCGGTCGGGGATGGGCGATGGTCTTTTCCTACCAATCTACCCCCCTAGAAGCATGCGCGTAATGCTTGGTTTTTGATGACTTGTAGATTTTTGCAATAAGTATGTGAGTTCTTTATGATTAATGTTGAGTCCATGGATTATACGCACTCTTACCCTTCCATCATTGCTAGCCTCTTCGGTACCGTGCATTGCCCTTTCTCACATTGAGAGTTGGTGCAAACTTCACCGGTGCATCCAAACCCCGTGATATAATACGCTCTATAACACATAAACTTCCTTATATCTTCCTCAAAACAGCCACCATTCCTACCTATTATGGCATTCCCATAGCCCTTCCGAGATATATTGCCATGCAACTTTCCACCGTTCCATTTATCATGACACGTTCATCATTGTCATATTGCTTTGCATGATCATGTAGTTGACATAGTATTTGTGGCAAAGCCACCACTCATAATCCTTTCATACATGTCACTCTTGGTTCATTGGATATCCCGGTACACCACTGCAGGCATTCATATAGAGTCATACTTTGTTCTAGTATCGAGTTGTAATCATTGAGTTGTAAAAAAATAGAAGTGTGATGATAATCATTTTATAGAGCATTGTCCCAAGTGAGAAAAAAGAGAGAAAGGCCATAAAAAAGAGAAGGCCCAAATAAAAAAATAAAAAAATAAAAAAATGAGAAAAAAAGAGAGAAGTGACAATGCTACTATCCTTTTACCACACTTGTGCTTCAAAGTAGCACCATAATCTTCATGATAGAGAGTCTCATGTGTTGTCACTTTCATATACTAGTGGGAATCTTTCATTATAGAACTTGGCTTGTATATTCGAATGATGGGATTCCTCAAAATGCCCTAGGTCTTCGTGAGCAAGCAAGTTGGATGCACACCCACTTAGTTTCTTTTTGAGCTTTCATATACTTATAGCTCTAGTGCATCTGTTGCATGGCAATCCCTACTCCTTGCATTAACATCAATTGATGGGCATCTCCATAGCTCATTGATTAGCCTCGTTGATGTGAGACTTTCTCCCTTTTTTGCCTTCTCCACATAACCCCCATCATTATATTCTATTCCACCCATAGTGCTATATCCATGGCTCACGCTCATGTATTGCGTGAAGATTGAAAAAAGTTTGAGATTACTAAAGTATGAAACAATTGCTTGTCATCGGGTTTGTGCATGATGAGAGCATTCTTGTGTGACGAAAATGGAGCATGACCAAACTATATGATTTTGTAGGGATGAACTTTCTTTGGCCATGTTATTTTGAGAAGACATGATTGCTTAGTTAGTATGCTTGAAGTATTATTGTTTTTATGTCAATATTAAACTTTTGTCTTGAATCTTATGGATCTGAATATTCTTGCTACAATAAAGAGAAATACATGATGAATAGGTAGCATTCCACAACAAAAATTCTGTTTTTATCATTTACCTACTCGAGGACGGGCAGGAATTAAGCTTGGGGATGCTGATACGTCTCCAACGTATCTATAATTTTTGATTGTTCCATGCTATTATATTATCAACCTTGGATGTTTTATATGCATTTATATGCTATTTTATATGATTTTTGGGACTAACCTATTAACCTAGAGCCCAGTGCCAGTTTCTGCTTTTTCCTTGTTTTAGAGTATCGCAGAAAAGGAAAATCAAACGGAGTCCAATTGACCTGAAACTTCACGAAACTTATTTTTGGACCAGAAGAAGCCCATAGAGTATCGGAGTTGGACCACGAGAGTCCCGGGCTGCCCACAAGGGTGGGGACGCGCCCACCCCCCCTGGGCGCGCCCCCTGCCTCGTGGACAGCCCGGAGGTCCACCGACGTACTTTTTCCTCCCATATATACCCATATACCCAAAAAACATCGGGGAGCACAATAGATCGGGAGTTCCACCGCCAGAAGCCTCCGTAGCCACTGAAAACCAATCTAGACCCATTTCGGCAACCTGCCGGAGGGGGAATCCTTCTCCGGTGGCCATCTTCATCATCCCGGTGCTCTCCATGAGGAGGAGGGAGTAGTTCTCCCTCGGGGCTGAGGGTATGTACCAGTAGCTATGTGTTTGATCTCTCTCTCTCTCTCTCTCTCTCGTGTTCTTGAGGTGGTACGCTCTTGATGTATCGCGAGCTTTGCTATTATAGTTGGATCTTATGATGTTTCTCCCCCTCTACTCTCTTGTAATGAATTGAGTTTTCCCTTTGAAGTTATCTTATCGGATTGAGTCTTTAAGGATTTGAGAACACTTGATGTATGTCTTGCGTGGGATACCCATGGTGACAATGGGGTATTCTATTGATCCACTTGATGTATGTTTTGGTGATCAACTTGCGGGTTCCGCCCATGAACCTATGCATAGGGGTTGGCACACATTTTCATCTTGACTCTCCGGTAGAAACTTTGGGGCACTCTTTGAAGTACTTTTTGTTGGTTTGAATAGATGAATCTGAGATTGTGTGATGCATATCATATAATCATACCCACGGATAATTGAGGTGACATTGGAGTATCTAGGTGACATTAGGGTTTTGGTTGATTTGTGTCTTAAGGTGTTATTCCAGTACGAACTGTATGATAGATTTAACGGAAAGAATAGCTTCATGTTATTTTACTACGGACTCTTGAATAGATCGATCAGAAAGGATAAATTTGAGGTGGTTTCGTACCCTACCATAATCTCTTCGTTTGTTCTCTGCTATTAGTGACTTTGGAGTGACTCTTTGTTGCATGTTGAGGGAAAGTTATATGATCCAATTATGTTATTATTGTTGAGAGAACTTGCACTACTAAAAGTATGAACCCTAGGCCATGTTTCCTAGCATTGCAATACCGTTTGTGCTTACTTTTATCATTAGTTACCTTGCTGTTTTTATATTTTCATATTACAAAAACCATTATCTACTATCCATATACCACTTGTATCACCATCTCTTCGCCGAACTAGTGCACCTATACAATTTACCATTGTATTGGGTGTGTTGGGGACACAAGAGACTCTTTGTTATTTGGTTGCAGGGTTGTTTGAGAGAGACCATCTTCATCCTATGCCTCCCACGGATTGATAAACCTTAGGTCATCCACTTGAGGGAAATTTGCTACTGTCCTACAAACCTCTGCACTTGGAGGCCCAACAACGTCTACAAGAAGAAGGTTGTGCAGTAGACATCAAGCTCTTTTCTGGCGCCGTTGCCGGGGAGCTTAGCGCTTGAAGGTATATCTTTAGATCTTGAAATTGAATCTTTTTGTTTCTTGTTTTAGCACTAGTTTAGTTTATAAAAGAAAACTATAAAAAATGGAATTGAGTTTACCTCATACGCTTCATGTTTTTAATATCTTTCATGAGTATGATGGAAAGGAAAATTGTGCCAAAGTGTTAGAAGAAGAATGCATTAGAATGTTTGGCACTAAATATTTGAATGATGAGCATGATTGCAATGTTGTTAGTGTGAATTCCTTGAATATCCATGATGCTAATGATATGCAAAGCCACAAGCTTGGGGAAGCTATGTTTGATGAAGATGATATTTTTTGTCCCCCAAGTTTTGATGAGCAAATTTATTATGATGAAAGCATGCCTCCTATTTATGATGATTATGTTGATAAAAGTGTATTTGGAGAGGTCATGACTTTATTTTGTGATGAATCCACTATTCTGGAAGAGGTTCCAATTGATTATGAGAACAAAGTTGCTATCTATGATGATTATTGTGATGACTTGTATGCTATAAAGAATAATGATATCCATGAAACTTGTCATCATGATTTTAGTTTTCAATTGGATTATGCCTCACATGATAATTATTTTATTGAGTTTTCTCCCACTATTATTCATGAGAAGAATTTTGCTTGTGTGGAGAGTAATAAAATTTCTATGCTTGTAGATCATGAAAAGAATGCTTTAGGTGCTGGTTATATTGTCGAATTCATTCATGATGCTACTGAAAATTATTATGAGGGAGGAATATATGCTTGTAGGAATTTCAATAATATCAAGTTTCCTCTCTATGTGCTTAAAGTTTTGAAGTTATGCTTGTTTTGCCTTCCTATGCTAGTTGTTTATTGTTCCCACAAGTTGTTTGCTCACAAAATCCCTATGCATAGGAAGTGGGTTAGACTTAAATGTTCTAGTCATATTCTTCAAGATGCTCTCTTTATGTCACAATTCTTATCTTTTATGTGAGCATCATTGAAATCATCATGCTTAGTTAGGGGCGTTAAACGATAGCGCTTGTTGGGAGGCAACCCAATTTTATTTTTGTTCCTTGCTTTTTGTTCATGTTTAGTAATAAATAATTCATCTAGCCTCTGTTTAGATGTGGTTTTATTCTTTTAATTAGTGTTTGTGCCAAGTAGAACCGTTGGGAAGACTTGGGGAAAGTCTTGTTGATCTTGCTGTAAAAAACAAAAACTTTAGCACTCACGAGAATTGCTGCCATTTTCTATTGGAGAGTGTTATTTAGTTAATTCTTTTTTCAGATGATTAATAGATAAATTCCTCACGTCCAGGAATTTATTTTAGAATTTTGGGGTTCTAGAAGTTGCGTTAGTTACAGGTTACTACAGACTGTTCTGTTTTTGACAGATTCTGTTTTTCATGTGTTGTTTGCTTATTTTGATGAATCTATGGCTAGTTAAATAGTTTATAAACCATAGAGAAGTTGGAATACAGTAGGTTTAACACCAATATAAATAAAGAATGAGTTAATTACAGTACCTTGAAGTGGTGTTTTGTTTTCTTTCGCTAACGGAGCTCACGAGATTTTCTATTTTGAGTTTTGTGTTGTGAAGTTTTCAAGTTTTGGGTTAAGTTTTGATGGATTATGGAACAAGGAGTGGAAAGAGCCTAAGATTGGGGGTTCCCATGGCACCCCAAGGTAAAAATTCAAGTACACCCAAAAGCCTAAGCTTGGGGATGCCCCGGAAGGCATCCCCTCTTTAGTCTTCGTTCATCAGTAACTTTACTTGGAGCTATATTTTATTTACCACATGATATGTGTTTTGCTTGGAGCGTCATTTTATTTTATTTAGTTTTGCTTGCTATTTGAATAAAATACCAATATCTGAAATTCTTAAATGTTAGAGAGTCTTCATATAGTTGCATAATTATTCAACTACTCATTGATCTTCAGTTATATCTTTCGGAGTAGTTTGTCGTTCCTCTAGTGCTTCACTTATATCCTTTTAGAGCACGGTGGTGGTTTTATTTTACAGAAATAAATGATCTCTCATGCTTCAGTTATATTATTTTGAGAGTCCTTTAGAACAGCATGGTAGTTTGCTTTGGTTATGAAACTAGTCCTAATATGATGGGCATCCAAGATGGATATAATAAAAACTTTCATATAAGTGCATTGAATACTAAGATAAGTTTGATACTTGATGATTGTTTTGATATATGTAGATAGTGATATCAAAGTTGTGCTAGTTGGGTAGTTGTGAATTTGAGGAATACTTGTGTTGAAGTTTGCAAGTCCTGTAGCATGCACGTATGGTAAACATTGTGTAACAAATTTGAAACATGAGGTGTTATTTGATTGTCTTCCTTATGAGTTGCGGTCGGGGACGAGCGATGGTCTTTTCCTACCAATCTATCCCCCTAGGAGCATGCGCTTAATGCTTGGGTTTTGATGACTTGTAGATTTTTGCAATAAGTATGTGAGTTCTTTATGACTAATGTTGAGTCCATGGATTATACGCACTATTACCCTTCCATCATTGCTAGCCTCTTCGGTACCGTGCATTGCCCTTTCTCACATTGAGAGTTGGTGCAAACTTCGCCGGTGCATCCAAACCCCGTGATATGATACGCTCTTTCACACATAAACCTCCTTATATCTTCCTCAAAACAGCCACCATACCTACCTATTATGGCATTTCCATAGCCATTCCAAGATATATTGCCATGCAACTTTCCACCATTCCGTTTATTATGACACGCATCATCATTGTCATATTGCTTTGCATGATCATGTAGTTGACATCGTATTTGTGGCAAAGTCACCATTCATAATTTTTCATACATGTCACACTTGATTCATCGCAATCCCGGTACACCGCCGAAGGCATTCATATAGAGTCATATCTTGTTCTAAGTATCGAGTTATAATTCTTGAGTTGAAAGTAAATAAAAGTGTGATGATCATCATTTTCTAGAGCATTGTCCCAAGTGAGGAAAAAAAGAGAGAAAGGCCAAAAAAGAAAAGAAGAAGGCCCAAATAAAAAATAAAAAAATGAGAGAAAAAGAGAGATGGGACAATGCTACTATCCTTTTACCACACTTGTGCTTCAAAGTAGCACCATAATCTTCATGATAGAGAGTCTCCTATGTTGTCACTTTCATTTACTAGTGGGAATTCTTCATTATAGAACTTGGCTTGTATATTCCAACAATTGGCCTCCTCAAGTGCCCTAGGTCTTTGTGAGCAAGCAAGTTGGATGCACACCGAATTAGTTTCTTTTGTTGAGCTTTCATACATTTATGGCTCTAGTGCATCCATTGCATTGCAATCCCTACTCCTTGCATTGACATCAATTGATGGGCATCTCCCTAGCCCATTGATTAGCCGCGTCGATGTGAGACTTTCTCCTTTTTGTTTTCTCCACATAACCCCCTCATTATATTCTATTCCACCCATTGATTAGCCGCGTCGATGTGAGACTTTCTCCTTTTTGTATTGCGTGAAAGTTGAAAAAAGTTTGAGATTACTAAAGTATGAAACAATTGCTTGGCTTGTCATCGGGATTGTGCATGATGAGAGCATTCTTGTGTGACGAAAATGGAGCATGACCAAACTATATGATTTTGTAGGGATGAACTTTCTTTGGCCATGTTATTTTGAGAAGACATGATTGCTTAGTTAGTATGCTTGAAGTATTATTGTTTTTATGTCAATATTAAACTTTTGTCTTGAATCTTATGGATCTGAATATTCTTGCCACAATAAAGAGAACTACATGGATAAATATGTTAGGTAGCATTTCACATCAAAAATTCCATTTTTATCATTTACCTACTCGAGGACGAGCAGGAATTAAGCTTGGGGATGTTGATACATCTCCAACGTATGTATAATTTTTGATTGTTCCATGATATTATATTATCAACCTTGGATGTTTTATATGCATTTATATGCTATTTTATATGATTTTTTGGACTAACCTATTAACCTAGAGCCCAGTGCCAGTTTCTGTTTTTTTCCTTGTTTTAGAGTATCGCAGAAAAGGAAAATCAAACGAAGTCCAATTGACCTGAAACTTCACGGAACTTATTTTTGGACCAGAAGAAGCCCACGGAGTATCGGAGTTGGACCAGGAGAGTCCCAGGATGCCCACGAGGGTGGGGGGCACGCCCACCCCCCTGGGCGCGCCCCCTGCCTCGTGGACAGCCCAGAGGTCCACCGATGTACTTCTTCCTCCCATATATACCCATATACCCTAAAAACTTCGGGGAGCAGAATAGACCGAGAGTTCTGTCGCAAGAAACCTCCATAGTGACCAAAAGCCAATCTAGACCTGTTCCGGCAACCTGCCGGAGGGGGAACCCTTCACCGGTGGCCATCGTCATCATCCCAGCGCTCTCCATGACGAGGAGGGAGTAGTTCTCCCTCGGGGCTGAGGGTATGTACCAGTAGCTATGTGTTTGACCTTTCTCTCTCGTGTTCTTGAGGTGGTACTATCTTGATGTATCGTGAGCTTTGCTATTGTAGTTGGATCTTATGATGATTCTCCCCCTCTACTCTCTTGTAATGGATTGAGTTTTCCCTTTAAAGTTATCTTATTGGATTGAGTCTTTAAGGATTTGAGAACACTTGATGTATGTCTTGCATGGGATACCCGTGGTGACAATGGGGTATTCTATTGATCCACTTGATATATGTTTTGGTGATCAACTTGCGGGTTCCGCCC
The DNA here is from genome assembly GCF_018294505.1 of Triticum aestivum. Taxonomy (NCBI): domain Eukaryota; kingdom Viridiplantae; phylum Streptophyta; class Magnoliopsida; order Poales; family Poaceae; genus Triticum; species Triticum aestivum. The sequence goes on from NC_057800.1 coordinate 542,034,519, forward strand.
ATGAACCTATGCATAGGGGTTGGCACACGTTTTCGTCTTGACTCTCCGGTAGAAACTTTGGGGCACTCTTTGAAGTACTTTGTGTTGGTTTGAATAGATGAATCTGAGATTGTGTGATGCATATCGTATAATCATACCCACGGATACTTGAGGTGACATTGGAGTATCTAGGTGACATTAGGGTTTTGGTTGATTTGTGTCTTAAGGTGTTATTCTAGTACGAACTCTATGACAGATTGAGCAGAAAGAATAGCTTCATGTTATTTTACTACAGACTCTTGAATAGATCGATCAGAAAGGATAACTTTGAGGTGGTTTCGTACCCTACCATAATCTCTTCGTTTGTTCTGCGCTATTAGTGACTTTGGAGTGACTCTTTGTTGCATGTTGAGGGATATTTATATGATCCAATTATGTTATTATTGTTGAGAAAACTTACACTAGTGAAAGTATGAACCCTAGGCCTTGTTTCAATGCATTGCAATACTGTTTACGCTCACTTTTATCATTAGTTACCTTGCTGTTTTTATATTTTCAGATTACAAAAACCATTATCTACTATCCATATACCACTTGTATCACCATCTCTTCGCCGAACTAGTGCACCTATACAATTTACCATTGTATTGGGTGTGTTGGGGACACAAGAGACTCTTTATTATTTGGTTGCAGGGTTGCTTGAGAGAGACCATCTTCATCCTACGCCTCCTATGGATTGATAAACCTTAGGTCATCCACTTGAGGGAAATTTGCCACTGTCCTACAAACCTCTGCACTTGGAGGCCCAACAACGTCTACAAGAAGAAGGTTGTGTAGTAGACATCAATCAACTAGGCGTATCAACGGGCTATGGAGATGCCCGTCAATAAATATCAATGTGAGTGAGTAGGGCCATGCAATAGATGCACTAGAGCTATAAGTGTATGAAAGCTTAAAAATAAACTAAGTGGGTGTGCATCCAACTCGCTTGCTCATGAAAACCTAGGGCATTTTGAGGAAGCCCATCATTGGAATATACAAGCCAAGTTCTATAATGAAAAATTCCCACTAGTATATGAAAGTGACAACCTAGGAGACTCTCTATCATGAAGACCGTGGTGCTACTTTGAAGTACAAGTGTGGTAAAAGGATAGTAGCATTGTCCCTTCTCTCTTTTTCTCTCATTTTTTTGTTTTTTTTGGGCCTTCTCTTTTTTTATGGCCTCTTTTTTCTCTTTATTTTATTTTTCGTTCGGAGTCTCATCCCGACTTGTGGGGGAATCATAGTCTCCCTCATCCTTTCCTCACATGGTACAATGCTCTAATAATGATGACCATTGAGGGAGTCCTGGATTAGGGGGTCTCCGGACAGCTGGACTATATCCTTTGGTCGGACTGATGGGCTATGAAGATACAAGATTGAAGACTTCGTCTCGTGTCCGGATGGGACTCTACTTGGCGTGGAAGGCAAGCTAGGCAATACGGATATGTATATCTCCTCCTTTGTAACCGACCTTGTGTAACCCTAGCCCCCTTCGGTGTCTATATAAACCGGAGGGTTTTAGTCCGTAGGACAACAAATCATACCATAGGCTAACTTCTAGGGTTTAGCCTCTCTGATCTCGTGGTAGATCTACTCTTGTACTACCCATATCATCAATATTAATAAAGCAGGACGTAGGGTTTTACCTCCATCAAGAGGGCCCGAACCTGGGTAAAACTTTGTGTCCCCTGCCTCATGTTACCATCCACCTAGACGCACAGTTCGGGACCCCCTACCCGAGATCCACCGGTTTTGACACCGACATTGGTGCTTTCATTGAGAGTTCCTCTATGCCGTCGCCAGAAGGAAGGATGTCCCGTCTCGTCTTTAAAGACGGTACTACTGTCGGGGGAGCTTTGGCTGGCGGCCAAACTCTCCGGCTAGGCGGTTTCATCATGACCGCCTGTTCGGTCGCCGCACCGATGATGACTTTTCGGGTCATCGAAAACAACCTCCACGTCAAATCGGCACTCGTCGAACAGATGGATCCAGTGGAGCTCGCCTCCTTAAAAGAGCTCTTAGATCGCATCGCCGCCTTGGGAGTTGCTACGGACTATGATCAGATTGGGCTTAAACCCGATCAAAGGGAGATTAACTCTCCACCGGTCACCCATCATATTGCAGTGGTGGAGGAACAATGCGGCGACCTTTCCTCCATCTTGAGGACCAACTATGTCCGGATTCCCGAGCTCTCTGAGCCGGACGCCCGTTCGCGGGAGGATAACATCCAATCCCTGAACTTAGAGTCAGGCAGCGGGCCAGGATTATCGGGTCACACCCCGGAACCGGAACTTCCAAAATTGGAAATTCCTCGGCCCCTGGATCCCAGATCAGGTGAGGGTTCGGATTCAATTCCACCCACCCACCCAAACATAAGCGATCTTTCCCACATCAGGCAAGAGCCCCAGGAAACAGTACATCACTATTGGGCCAGATTCCTCCTTGCGATGAACAAGGTTAAGGACTGTCGCGAGGAAGACGCAATCCTATTTTTCTGCAATAATTGCACGGACAAGGGAATCCTTAACGCCATAAATCGCCGTGAGATAACACGCTTCGCTGACTTGGCGTCCATAGTACGAAAGTACTGTGCGATGGAAAGTGCCTGGAAAACCGAAATAAACTTTTGGGATAATCCGGCCCTGAATACAAACCCAGTCCAAAACAAAAGGGTGCATTATCACAACACACCCGGGTCGACTACCAAAATGCAAAAACCCTCTACAGGGTATGGAACCGTACTGGAAGGATGGCTCAACGGACCCTGCAAAATTCATAGTACAGCGGATACAATACCAACGCACAGCCTTAGAGCATGTTGGATACTCCGGCAGGTGGCCAAAAGTGGTGAGGATCTACTTCTCCCAAATACCATAGAGCACCATCCCATGGATAACAATACGGTGTTAATGGTCTTTGAGACCTTCGCGTCAAATAAGAGACGCAAGCGAACACTCCGCAGCATGGCCGAAATCTGCCACGTAGCAGCAATAAATCCATGGAGCGATACGGCTATTACCTTCAATGCCAGTGACGAACCTAAATTCTGAACAGCCCGAGCACTAGCCGCACTGGTCCTCAGTCCAATCGTGGACGGCTTTCGACTCACCAAAGTACTCATGGATGGCGGCAGCAGATTAAACCTCATCTATGAGGAAACTCTTCAAAATATGGAAATAGAGTAGAACCGCATTGAGCAAAGTAGCACAACCTTTAGAGGAATCATCCCCAGTTGGGAAGCACGCTGTGCTGGGAAAATCACACTAGATGTGGTATTCGGCACGTCGGATAATTACAGGTCCGAAGAAATTACATTCCAAGTGGCCCCGTTCAGCAGTGGTTATCACGCTCTTTTAGGACGGGAGGCATTCACAATCTTCAAAGCCGTACCCCATTACGGGTACATGAAGCTCAAAATGCCCAGGCCCAACGGAATCATCACTCTCGCCAGCGATCCAGACACAGCACTCCGCGCCTAAAACAAAATAGCCGCATTGGCCCTCGAGGCATTATCCTAAGCCCTCTCGGCCGAGGAATTAACCACGCTACGCTCCACAGTGGACAGGGACGACGTGATACTCGACAAGAGATCCAAGTCCACCTCTTTTAAACCAGCGGATGAAATAGTCAAATTCCAAGTCCACCCAACGGACCCTACAAAAACAGCCTCCATCGGGGCACAGCTAAGCCCCGCTGTGGACGCCGCACTACGAGAGTTCCTACACGAGAACTGGGACATATTCGCCTGGCATCCCTCAGACATGGTAGGAATCCCACGCAGGCTGGCCGAGCATAGCCTCAATATCTTAAAGGGATTCAAGCCGGTCAAGCAAGCTCTTCGGCGTTTCTCCGAACCTAAGAGACAGCCATGGGAGAGGAACTAGCCAAGTTATTGGAGGCCGGATTCATCAAAGAAATAAAACACCCAGACTGGCTAGCAAACCTGGTAATGGTACCAAAGAAGGACAAATCCTGGCGCCTTTGTGTCGATTCTAAAGACCTCAATAAAGCTTGCCCAAAGGATCCCTTCCCCCTCCCACGCATCGATCAAATCATTGATGCTACCGCAGGACACGAGTCATTGTGTTTCCTCGATGCATACTCCGGTTACCACCAAATCAAGATGGCGGAGTCCGACCAAGCCGCAACGGCATTCATCACACCATACGGTCCCTCCTGTTTTAACACAATGCCTTTTGGGCTCAAGAACGCCGGCGCAACATATCAGCGCATAATTCAGACATGTATGGAGAAGCAAATTGGCAAAACAGTAGAGGCATACGTAGACGATGTGGTTGTTAAAACCAAACACGTCGACTCTTTGATAGACGACTTGAGGCTCACATTCGACAACCTCCGAACATACGACATCAAGCTCAATCCGGAAAAATGCGTTTTTGGCGTACCAGCCGGAAAGCTCCTGGGTTTCATTGTCTCCAGCAGAGGTATCGAAGCTAATCCGGCCAAAATCCGAGCTTTGTCACAGTTGGCTACACCAACAGACCTCAAACAAATCCAGAAGTTAACTGGATGCGTGGCGGATCTAAGCCGCTTTATCTCCCGCTTAGGAGAAAAGGCTTTACCCCTTTATCGCCTTCTTCGGCGCACCGAACACTTCGAGTGGACGGACGCTGCCACAGCCGGATTGGAAGAAATAAAGGCCATTTTGGCAACCAACCCAATCCTGGCCGCGCCAAACATTGGCGAACCAATGCTATTGTACATTGCGGCAACTCATCAAGTTGTAAGCGCAGTGCTCGTCGTCGAACGAGAAGCCGCCGGACATAAATTCCCTCTTCAAAAGCCGGTATACTATGTATCCACTGTCCTCACTCCATGCAAATCACGGTACCCACATTATCAAAAGATAGCCTATGCGGTATTCATGGCATCCCGGAAGCTACGACACTACTTTCAAGAGTGTTCGATTACGGTAGCCTCGGAAGTGCCACTTAATGATATTATAAACAACCGCGACGCTACGGGCCGGATTGCCAAATGGGCCATTGAGCTCCTCCCATTCGACATAACATACAAACCCCGACGAGCCATTAAATCGCAAGTATTGGCCGACTTCGTCGCCGAATGGACGGAGGCCGAACTCCCTAAAGAGTACGGCGCATACTCCAACTGGATCATGCACTTCGACGATTCTAAAATGCTGGCCGGTCTAGGGGCTGGCATCGTCCTGACATCCCCAACTGGGGATGCCGTTCAGTACGTACTGCAAATATTGTATACAGACTCCAACAATGCAGCCGAATATGAAGCTCTGTTGCATGGTCTTCGGATGGCAGTCTCCATGGGCATTCAACGCCTGGAGGTGCGTGGGGATTCAAACCTCGCAATATCCCAAATAAATGGAGACTTTGACGCCAAGGATCCGAAAATGGTGGCCTATCGAAACGCCGTCCTAAAAATGTCAGCTCGGTTCGAGGGGCTCGAATTTCACCATGTGGCTCGAGAAAACAATCAGGCGGCGGATGTCCTCGCCCGCATCGACGCAAAATGCGATACGGTCCCCCCAACATATTTCTGGAAAGGCTGTTCAAGCCATCCGTAGTATGGGAAGGAGACACCGGTAACAATAGTCCGGACCCGACCAAAATGCCCGATACCGAATACTCTGACACAATCGGAGGCTCTGCCACCGAAATAACACCTTCAGCCCACGTAATAATGGCCATTATTGCCCCGTGGACAGAACCATTCCTGGCCTACCTAACTAGACAGGAACTTCCGTAGGACCAAAATGAGGCACGCTGCATAGTACGGTGATCCAAGGCCTACAGGGTCCATGAGGGAGAATTGTACAAGAAAAGCACTACCGGAGTCCTTCAAAGGTGCATCTCCGAAGAGGAAGGGCGGAATCTTTTGGCAGAAATTCACGCCGGACTCGGCGGTCATCACGCCGCAGCCCGGGCCCTTGTAAGCAAGGCCTTCCGCACAGGATTCTATTGGCCAACAGCCCGGGCAGACGCACAGGACTTGGTCCAACGTTGCACCGGTTGCCAGCTCTTTGCAAATCAAAGCCACATGCCACCCACCACCCTCCAAACAATCCCCATTACATGGCCCTTTGCGGTCTGGGGGCTTGACATGGTTGGACCCCTTAAAGGGGGAACCCACAAGAAAAAATACTTACTGGTCATGGTGGATAAATTCACCAAATGGATAGAGGCCAAACCTGTTAAAACAGCCGAATCCGGACCGGTGATAGACTTCATATCCGGGGTTGTACACCGTTATGGCGTCCCCCACAGCATCATCACTGACAATGGCACGAACTTCACGGCCGACGAGGTAAAACTCTGGTGCAGCAAAATGGGCATCAAGCTCGATTATGCTTCAGTCTATCACCCACAAACCAACGGTCAAGTCGAGCGAGCAAACGGTCTTATAATGAGCGGCATTAAACCCAGATTAGTGCGTTCCTTAACGGAGTCTGACACGCACTGGGTAGAGGAGCTCGACTCCGTACTCTGGGGGCTGCGGACCACGCCGAATCGTAGTACCGGATATACACCGTTTTTATGGTGTACGGCGCAGAGGCAGTCTTGCCCTGTGACATAATTCATGACTCACCTCGAGTGCGCATGTACGAAGAAAGAGAAGCCGAGCTCGATCGGCAGGACAGTCTGGACACCTTGGAGGAGGAGCGCGACGTAGCCAAAGCCCGTTCCGCATTTTATCAGCAACAGGCTCGCAGATACCAAAGCAGAGAAGTACGGGCCAAAACTTATAACGTTGGCGAACTAGTTCTACGCCTGCCGGATAAGAAAAAGAACAAGCTCGAGCCCAAATGGGAAGGTCCTTTCATTATTGACCAAGTTCTGACCGGTGGAGCGTACCGACTGTGGGATGCATCGACTAGTCGACTCGAGCCGAACCCATGGAACGCGGCTAGGCTCCGAAGATTCTACGCCTAGCACCGGACTCTATGTTAGTCCCCTCCCTTTGTCCATTTTTGCATATACATCATCTGTCTTGTTTCCCTTTCTTTCTTTCTCTTATTATTTCTCTAGGCCTTCAAGGGTCACCTTGTGCCTCACTTGTACATTACAGATGCGCTAGCCGCACTCTCCATACCTGGGGGCTTCTTTCACAGAAGCTTAAATTATTTATCTGGGCCTCACGCCCAACACATGTGTTATACTTCCGCATGTACCTTTTTTCACCATTATATGCATCGATATGACTTAAGTTTTGGCCAAGCTGGGTTGCCTGGCTCTTGTATTTATGCCCTACGTTCCCGTTAATTCGGCTAGGGCATAAGGGGAGCACCTCTGCGATTGTTACTGCCGGGTCAGCCGGATGTGTACCTCAGACTGGGTGAAGCCGAAAGCTAGCGTTCTTAAGGGAATATTCGGTCGGTGAACAAAAGATGATTTTTATTTATTGTCCATATCTGCCCCCAGATGCTTTTTCTGCGTTTCTTATTGCAGTCCAGACATGCACTTTAGGGCATGCTTACCCAGGGAAAGGAACCCTTAATGGAACTATTCTCCCTTGAAGATGTTTCTTACTACCCATGTAATATAACATAACTAGTTGGGCACTTGTCTGATAAAGCACTAATGACCCCTACGCCTGGTCTCCACGCATACCCCGGTTCTTATATAACTGAGCGGGTATTCGGATTCACTCCGGACTATCGGGCCCGGAGGTTGAAGCGAAAAGGTCCGCAACGACAAATGATCTACAATCTGGCTAGAAGGCATTATACATGTCACTTTAATTACATAGTCATGCAGACTGACTAAACTCCTCTATACCGTCCAACAGGCGGCCTAGCTTACAATCCTGTTGGGAATACTTTGCGGCTAATTCTACTTACCCATAAACTAAGCTAACGGGGATCTCTTTTCCGTCGGGCCCCACAGGTCCGACCTCGGCCATGTGATTTGGGTCTGCCTTGGTATACCGAGTCTTCACCATGGCCCAGGCCTCTCTGGCACCCTGTCGGCAGGCCGATATCTTCCATAATCGGAGGCGCCGCCGTGCTCCCTTGAGCTTCTCCGTAAGCTTTACAACGCCCTCTGGCAGGGAGACAGATGGCCAAAAAGCCTGGGCAACACCTTGCATCACCTGCCGAACTTGTTCGTGCATATGTGACAGCTCGGATAGAAGATCACCCGCAGACCTGGGCATTTCCTCTGCGGGACGACCCGTCAGCATACCTACAAACATAACGCTGTTAGTCGGCTTCTTCGCCGAATTCTCTTTAAAAGGATTCGTTCAAGCACTCACTGAAAATGCCGCGCCGAAGCCGCTTATTCTCCTTCTCGGAGTCGGCAAGCTGGCCCCGAACGTCTTTTAGTTCCACGCTCAGCTTAATATTGGCGTCTTGGAGATTGTTTTTCTCCCGCCTAACCTCAGTCAGCACGCATTTGCCAGCCTCTAGCTATCGCATAACATGCTGGTCCTCCGGATTTTCTCCGGATTCATCTGCAACATCTATTGTTAGATCTGCAGCCATGCCGCACATTATATGGTAACCACCACTCTGTAAAATAAATGTTATCAGCAGGTGACTTTTTCGGTTCCTGCAATGTAGCCACAGCAGCCCGCAGTTGGGTCTTGCATTCCTCTAGCTCCTATGTTAGCCTAGTATTCTTCTCTGAAAGAACCTGCACAATTAAGATGATCCTTAAATCAGTTCTGCTAACTGTTTCAAGTCTCAGGGGCTACTGATACATATGAATCGTCAGATTCACTTACCCGTACATCTTTTACATATTGATCCATGGCTCTGGCCATCTTGAGCAGCACAGAGATATGCCTCTCCGAAATTAAAGGCATCAAATGCCTCTGGTGAGAAACAAGCGTCCCGGAGTACGGCCCGGCGGCGCCTATGGTTCATGGCGCTTTCCACTTCTGAGTTAGTAGCGGATAACCTATCCGCATCCTCCGTAGAGGGATTATCCGGCGCCTGCCCCATATCGGCTTCCGCCTCTATGTCCGGTCCTGGCGCCCGGCTGGTGGAAGCATGATTAGTAACATCGCCGGACATATTCCGGCAAGCGTTTTTTCTGTTAAAGAAACGCGGGCGTCATTATATTTCAAGAGAGACGACAACCACGGAGCAGGGTTTGTTATACCTTTGCGCTGGCGTCTCCGTCCTGACCACCTTCCTTTTTGGCCTACCCGGCCTCGGTGCCTCCTGTTGGCGTGTTGCCATGGGCTCGGCAGGGCGTCCCGAATGCCTTCCCTGTAAAATGCCATGTGTATATGGTGGGTGAAGTGTCTAAAAGGGGATCCTAGTTTTGGAGTTGGGATTTTTTGGTTTTTCTTACGTGCGATGCAGGGAGCAGTCTAGGATAGTTGGCCGTAATGGCCACCATGGCATCATCACAACTTAACTGATAGAACTGCCGGTCTATCAGCTCCACGGATATAACCGAATCTTCTTCGAGTCCGGAGTCGAGGGCCCGGTCAGGGTCCTCTGGTTGTGGAGAAGGGTTGCTGACCTCCTTTATGGCTTTTCACAGTTCCTGCCGCAAAGTGGCAAGGTGAATACTTACGACAAAGAATGCGGCGAAAAATGGGAGCAGGGAGATATAACTTACCCAGCTTGGAGGATTGTACATGGAGAATCCATCCCGTGGTTTGATGCGGGTGAACTCCTCCTCCTCACCCTTGAACAGTTCGGACAGAATCTTCGCTAGAGCGACAGCATCGTCCGGACCCTTATGCCCGCAGCGGGTGGTGTCATCCGCCCCGTTATAACACCAAAGGGGTGCCCACGATGTTGAAGTGGCTGCACTCCCCGCATTATGCAAATCGACATAACTTTAATTATTGTCAATCCTGATTGAGCCAGTGCTTTGATCCGGTTCATCAGATAGAGGACTTCTCCATTGTCTTCCGCCTGGGGGCTCCGTGGGCGCCAACTTCGGCGCTTCTTCAGAGGAGCATTGTTGAACTCAGGTAGACCCCGCCGAACAGGGTCCGGAAGGGGGACGTCCTCCATATAAAACCATTCTGAAGGCCAGTCTTCGGACGGCTTCTTCGGGGTACCGGACAGGTATCCGGTATCGGCGATGCACCATATTTCGGCTCCGCCCACTTGATAAAGTGATTCCCTCTGTGTGCGAGGGACAAGGCAGAATAGCCTTTTCCACAGCTCGAAGTGAGCCTCGCAGCCCAGGAACAACTCGCAGAGAGCAACATAGCCGGCGATATGTAGAATGGAGGCAGGGGTGAGATTGTGTAATTGGAGGCCGTAGAACTCCAGGAGCCCGCGGAGGAACGGATGAATTGGAAATCCGAGTCCCCTTAGTAAATAAGGAAGAAGGCAGACCCGTTCTCCCATGGAGGGACAAGGAAGGCTCTCCGCTTGCGCCCCGCCATTGTAGGTGGCGAGCCCGGCTCGAACGGGCACCATATACGCCGGAGGGAGAAATCCCTTAGTCTGCAGCTCGACTAATCGACTGTGCGGGACTGAACACCTCTCCCAATCACCGGGCTTAGGGCTACGGGGGCGGGAGGAGGAGCTGCGGAGGTCAGCCATGCTGGAATGGATCTTTTCGAAGCACGCTCTGATGAATTCTGACTGGGGGAGGATGATATGGATCGGATCTAAGAATCCCCATCCCTTTAATAGACAATTTATTTATCTGGCTAGGGGGGAGAATGTAAAAACGCCCTGGCGCCTCGTATTCATTCGACGCGTGGGATATAGCCCTTATTGGGCACAGAAGCCAAGAGGTTCAACATTTATGGAGCCGGACACTGCTTACGAACACTTGAAAGTTGGAGAAGAACCCGCCTTGCAATGCCGAAGACAACACTGCGCGCCGGACTCATCGTCATTGAAGCCTGGTTCGGGGGCTACTGAGGGAGTCCTGGATTAGGGGGTCTCCGGACAGCCGGACTATATCCTTTGGCCGGACTGTTGGACTATGAAGATACAAGATTGAAGACTTCATCTCGTGTCCGGATGGGACTCTACTTGGCGTGGAAGGCAAGCTAGGCAATACGGATATGTATATCTCCTCCTTTGTAACCGACCTTATGTAACCCTAGCCCCCTTCGGTGTCTATATAAACCGGAGGGTTTTAGTCCGTAGGACAACAAATCATACCATAGGCTAGCTTCTAGGGTTTAGCCACTCTGATCTCGTGGTAGATCTACTCTTGTACTACCCATATCATCAATATTAATCAAGAAGGACGTAGGGTTTTACCTCCATCAAGAGGGCCCGAACCTAGGTAAAACTTCATGTCCCCTGCCTCCTGTTACCATCCGCCTAGACGCACAGTGCGGGACCCCCTACCCGAGATCCATAAAACTTTTATTTACTTACAACTCAAGAATTACAACTCGATACTTAGAACAATATATGACTCTATGTGAATGCCTCCGGCAGTGTACCGGGATGTGAATGAATCAAGAGTGACATGTATGAAAGAATTATGAATGATGGCTTTGCCACAAATACGATGTCAACTACATGATCGCGCAAGGCAATATGACAATGATGAAGCGTGTCATAATAAACGGAACGGTGGAAAGTTGCATGGCAATAATCTTGGAATGGCTATGAAAATGCCATAATAGCTAGGTATGCTGGCTGTTTTGAGGAAGGGTAAATGGTGGGTTTATGGTACCGGCGAAAGTTGCGCGGTACTAGAGAGGCTAGCAATGGTGGAAGGGAGAGAGTGTGTATAATCCTTGGACTCAACATTAGTCATAAATAACTCACATACTTATTGCAAAAATCTATTAGTTATCGAAACAAAGTACTACGCGCTTGCTCCTAGGGGGATAGATTGGTAGGAAAAGACCATCGCTCGTCCCCGACCGCCACTCATAAGGAAGACAATCAATAAATAAATCATGCTCCGACTTCATCACATAATGGTTCACCATACGTGCATGCTACGGGAATCACAAACTTTAACACAAGTATCTCTAAAATTCACAAATACTCCACTAGCATGACTCTAATATCATCATCTTCATATCTCAAAACAGTCATCAAGTATCAAACTTCTCATACTATTCAATGCACTTTATATGAACGTTTTTATTATACCCATCTTGGATGCCCATCATATTAGGACTAAATTCATAACTAAAGAAAATTACCATGCTATTTAGGACTCTCAAAGTAATATAAGTGAAGCATGAGAGTTCATCTATTTCTTCAAAATAAAACCACCGTCATGCTCTAAGAAGATATAAGTGAAGCACTAGAGCAATCGACAAACTATTTCGAAAGATATAAGTGAAGATCAATGAGTAGTTGAATAATTATGTAACTATGTGAAGACTCTCTAACATTTAATAATTTCAAATCTTGGAATATTATTCAAACATCAAGCAAAACAAAAAAATGATGCTCCAAGCAAAACACATATCATGTGGTGAATAAAAATATAGCTCCAAGTAAAGTTACCGATGAACGAAGACGAAAAAGGGGGTGCCATCCGGGGCATCCCCAAGCTTAGGCTCTTGGTTGTCCTTGAATGTTACCTTGGGGTGCCTTGGGCATCCCCAAGCTTAGGCTCTTGCCACTCCTTATTCCATAGTCCATCGAATCTTTACCCAAAACTTGAAAACTTCACAACACAAAACTCAACAGAAAATCTCATGAGCTCTGTTAGTATAAGAAAATAAATCACCACTGTTGGTATTGTTGTGAACTTATTATAAATTCATATTGGTGTAATATCTACTGTATTCCAACTTCTGTATGGTTCGTACCCTCCCATACTACTCATAGATTCATCAAAATAAGCAAACAACACAATAAAAAGCAGAATCTGTCAAAAATAGAATAGTCTGTTGTAATCTGGAGGTTTTGAATACTTCTGTAACTCCAAAAATCCTGAGAAATTAGGAAGTCCTAGGAAATTTGTTTATTAATATACTTCAAGTGGAATTGGTATTTTGTCGCTCTCTGGTAAAAAATGAAAATTATTCTCGTGAGCGCATACTTTCTGTTTTTACAGCAAGATCAAATAACAATCACCCAAGAAGATCCTAAAGGCTTTACTTGGCACAAACACTAATTAAAACTTACAAAACACAAACATAACAGAGGCTAGATAAATTACTTATTACTAAATAGGAACAAAAACAAAATTGGGTTGCCTCCCAACAAGCGCTATCGTTTAACGCCCCTAGCTAGGCATGATGATTTCAATGATGCTCACATAAAAGATAAGAATTTAAACATAAAGAGAGCATCATGAAGAATATGACTATCATATATAAGTCTAACCCACTTCCTATGCATAAGTATTTTGTGAGCAAACAATTCATGGGAACAAGAATCAACTTGCATAGGAAGGTAAAGCAAGCATAACTTCAAGATTTTCAACACATAGATAGGAAACTTGATATTATTGCAATATGTAAAGGCATATGTTACTCTCTCATAATAATTTTCAGTAGCATCATGAATGAATTCAACAATATAACCATCACGTAAAGCATTCTTTTCATGATCTACAAGCATAGAATTTTTATTACTCTCCACATAAGCAAATTTCTTCTCATGAATAGTACTGGGAGAAAACTCAACAAAATAAATATCATGTGAGGCATAATCCAATTGAAAGTTAAAATCATGATGACATGTTTCATGGATATCATTATTCTTTATAGCATACATGTCATCACAATAATCATCATAGATAGGAGGGATGCTTTCATCATAATAAATTTGCTCATCAAAACTTGGGGGACAAAAAATACCATCTTCATCAAACATAGCATCCCCAAGCTTGTGTCTTTGCATATCATTAGCATCATGGATATTCAAAGAATTCATACTAAAAACATTGCAATCATGCTCATCATCCAAAGATTTAGTGCCAAACATTTTAATACATTCTTCTTCTAACACTTTGGCACAATTATCGAAATCCCTATTTTCACGGAAGACATTAAAAAGATGAAGCATATGAGGCAACCTCAATTCCATTTTTTGTAGTTTTCTTTTATAGACCGAACTAGTGATAAAACAAGAAACTAAAAGATTCGGTTGCAAGATCTAAAGATATACCTTCAAGCACTAACCTCCCCGGCAACGTCGCCTGATACGTCCATTTTGCATCATGCTTTTATATTGATATTTATTGCATTATGGGCTGTTATTACACATTATGTCACAATACTTATGCCTATTCTCTCTTATTTTACAAGGTTTACATAAAGAGGGAGAATGCCGGCAGCTGGGATTCTGGGCTGGAAAAGGAGCAAATATTAGAGACCTATTCTGCACAGCTCCAAAAGTCCTGAAACTCCACGGAAGACTTTTTCCAAATATATAAAAAATACTGAGAGCAAGAACTTCACCAGGGGGGCCACACCCTCCCCACGAGGGTGGGGGGCGCGCCCCCTACCTCGTGGGCCCCCTGTTGGCCCTCCGGTGGCCATCTTCTGCTATATGAAGTCTTTCGATGGGAAAAAAATAATAAGCCATCTTCTCGGACGAAACTCCGCCGCCACGAGGCAGAACCTTGGCGGAACCAATCTAGGGCTCTAGCGGAGCTGGTCTGCCGGGGAAACTTCCCTCCCGGAGGGGGAAATCATCGCCATCGTCATCACCAATGCTCCTCTCATCGGGAGAGGGCAATCTCCATCAACATCTTCATCAGCACCATCTCCTCTCAAAACCCTAGTTCATCTCTTGTATCCAATTCTTGTGTCCAAGTCCGGGATTGGTGCTAGTAGGTTTGTAGCGACCAGACCTCAAACAGTCCGATCTCTATGCTTTAGTGTCATCCCTGGATCAGTAATGCTGACACGCACAATACTTGAAGGATTTATAACAGAGTAGCAATCACACACTTATTACATCGAATGTCTCAAAAGAGAACTTATTGCAATAAATATGGCTTAAGGCCATCTAATAACGATAACAGCGGAAGGCTTGGAAGATAAGTGAGTCCATCAACTCCAACGGCATCACTGAGTATAGAACCACGACCTAAAGGCACCTTACTCGTCGTCTGAAAAGTCTGCAACATGAACATTGCAGCCCAAAAATGGGTCAGCACATGGAATATGTTGGCAATGTAACACATAGAGAGTAATGGAAGAATAAAGCTATACTACATGCATATATGGCTGGTGGAAAGCTCTATGGTTACAGTTTTGCATAAAGCCAATTTTTCCCTACTGCAAAGGAATAAATTTTATTTAACTATCATGGTAGTTGTTAAACATTGAGAGTGTAGACACCCTCTCAATCCCAATTTAGTATCATCATTAAAACCCAATAGTATTAATTTAAAGTAACATGATGAGATTCACATGATAATCCAAGTACTAGATACTCAAGACGTCCATAACCGTGGACACGGCTAACCATGATTAGTTTATACACTCTGCAGAGGTTTGCACACTTTTCCCCACAAGACTCGATCTCCTCCGTTGGGATTCTCGCACTACATGGTGTTTGAGAAACGGATGACCGAGACATAGTCTTTCAGAAGCGCTAGCACCTTACGATCGGGTAGACAGTACCAACCTACATCCCCTACATCTGCTAGTCTACCACTGTAAGAGTTCGCACGGCTTAATCGACTATGCTAGAGCCCATAGTAGCTTGTGGCTGCACACGGAAGTTTCTAGTATGAATAAATCTCATGATCCCTTTGAGCCTGGGTGGCGGTCCATAAAGAAAAACAGGCAATCGCTGGAATACGCAGGTGCCTCAATCCACCCAGATGTGTGTTTAAGTTGCCACCTTAAATAAACCATTTATTTATCAATCTCACATCTGTCATGGATACACTCTCCCAATCCACGTCTACTAGCATAGCATGGCATAATAAGCAAACGTAGAAGTAACTCCCAAGGGTTGATAATAAAACAGGTAATAGGTTCTACCTCGTCTACTTCCCAAAACCCACATATTAATCAGATCCTAATCATGCAATTGTTTGAGGATTGATCTAATGCAATAAAACTGGTAGTAAAGAGGTATGATCAAAGTGTTACTTGCCTTGCTGGTGATCCGTGAAACCTAGAGATTCGAAATAGCAAGCGGCGCACTCCGGGTACTCTATCACAAACAAACAAGCATACAATAAGTACTCATCTAATGCACGGGTAAAAATCAAATAAGAAAACTAACCAGAAAGTTCAACTTAAGAACTCCGATTTGCAAAAAGAATCAAATGAAACGAAGCAACGAAAGTCAAACGGCGAAAGAAACAAACTTCATTTACTAATCTGGATCTAAGTCAAATTTTACAGATGCAAAAACTTGTTTGAGTTGGTAAAACGGAAGGAGGGTTTCGAGATGAAACTCCAGGCGCTAGAATCGCCTGATTCCGATAAATGAGCAAAAAGTTATACTAGAACGAAATCGCGATCAAAAATAGCCGCGGAAAAAAAATCCGAGAAAAAGAAAAACTGACGAACAGATTAACGAATGAACATTCGTTAACTGAAAATAAACGACGAATTCGTCCGTTCAAATGAACGAACGGGTGAACGCTCGCTAAATGAATAAACCGAAAAATAAAACTGATCTATTTATAAAAAAACGAATCTGGGGTTTTCTAAGAAAATGAGATAGGTTTCTTTAGAAAAACCGGGGCAGCGGGCGGCTACCTCGGCTCGGGCTCCGGCGAGGTCCGGCGGGGTTCGGGCGGGGCTCCGGTGGCGGTGGGCGGCGTGGGGTGGCGGGGCGGCGGCTCCTGGCGGCGGCGGCGCAAGGCGGCGGGGCGACGGCAAGTGGCGGCGCGGGCGGCGGCAAGTGGCGGCGCGGGCGGCGGCAAGTGGCGGCGCGGGCAGCCAGGGGCTGCAACGGCGGCGACTTGGGGCTCCAGGGGGGGCCCTGGGGTGGTATTTAAAGGGGGAGAGGCGGCGGCGGCTCCGACTTGGGGAGGGGGTCGGGCGGCGGCGGCGGCTCGGACTCTCCCGAGTCCGGCGGCGGCACGGGACGGGAAGGCGGTGGCGCGGGCGGGCCGGCCTGACTCGGGTGGGCTTCGGCCCAGTCGGGCGCGCGGGAGGTATTTTAAAAAAAATCCCGCCGAACTAAGAAAAAACCTAGAAAAATAAATAAAAATGTAAAAATGCCAAAACATATTTTCACCGTCTAAATAAAATATTTAGAATAGGATGAACATTTTCTTGGCCCTAAAATGCAGTTTTGAAAACGTGCATTTTTTCCTAAATTCAAATAAAATAGCGAGAAAACTCCGAAATAAAATCTTACTTGATTTTTTATTAAACCTTCAATATTTCTTTATTTTGGGAAAGTCATTTTATTCCCTCTCTCATATTTTTATTATAGAAATAATTGAAGATAGAATAAATAAAATCAATGATCCTATTTTCAAAATTTGAGAAAAACCCAAATATGAATATAACAAAATCCCCAACTCTCTCCGTGGGTCCTTGAGTTGCGTAGAATTTCTGGATCAGGCCAAAAGCAAATAAAATATGATATGCAGTGATGACCTAATGTATAACATTCCAAATTGAAAATTTGGGATGTTACAAACCTACCCCCCTTAAGATGAATCTCGCCCTCGAGATTCGGGTTGGCTAGAAAACAGGTGAGGGTGGTCCTTCAGCAGTTCTTCCTCTCGCTCCCAGGTGGCTTAATCATCGGTGTGGTGGCTCCACTGAACTTTGCAAAACTTGATAACCTTGTTGCGGGTGACTCGGCTGGCATACTCAAGAATCTTGACTGGTTTCTCCTCATAGGTCAAATCACTATCCAACCAAATTGCTTCCAGCGGCATTGTATCTCTCAGCGGTATGCCCGCCATCTCTGCGTGGCACTTCTTCAACTGGGAGATGTGGAACACGTCGTGAACTCCCGACAATCCTTCGGGCAACTCCAACTTGTAGGCAACTTCTCCCATACGCTCCAAAACTTTGTATGGTCCCACAAAATGTGGCGCTAACTTTCCTTTAACTCCAAAGCGCTTAACTCCCCAAAGTGGAGATACTCGAAGATAAACTCGGTCTCCGACTTCATAAACTGTCTCCTTGCATTTAGAATCCGCGTAGCTCTTTTGCCTGGACTGGGCTACCTTGAGCCTATCGCGAATCAATTTCACTTTTTGTTCAGACTCCTTAATCAAATCCGGTCCAAACAACTGGCGGTCTCCAACTTCATCCCACGACAATGGTGTTCTGCACCTTCTTTTGTACAAGGCTTCGAAAGGGGCCATCTTCAAACTGGATTGATAACTGTTGTTGTAGGAGAACTCTGCATATGGCAAATTGTCGTCCCAACTAGATCCATAATCTAGTGCACAAGCTCTCAGCATATCCTCCAAAATCTGATTGACTCTCTCAGTCTGTCCATCTGTCCGCGGATGAAAAGCTGTACTGAACTCTAGCCTGGTACCCAAAGTTTCGTGCAATTGATTCCAGAACTTTGAGGTAAACTGGGTTCCTCTATCTGATACAATGCTCCTCGGAACTTCATGCAGACATACGATCTTGGTCATGTATATCTTTGCCAACTTAGCACTGGTGTAGGTGGTCTTTACTAGGATGAAATGAGCTACCTTCATCAAGCATCGACTACAACCCATATTGAGTCATAGCCTGAACGGGTCCTGGGTAATCCCGTGATGAAATCCATGCCTAGCTTATCCCACTTCCATTCGGGTATCGGCAATGGTTGTAGCAATCCTGCTGGCTTCTGATGCTCTGCCTTTACTCTCTGACATACATCACAAACTGCTACATACTCCGCAATATCCGTCTTCATTCCGGTCCACCAGAAAGTATCCTTCAAATCCAAATACATCTTGGTATTTCCTGGGTGAATCAAGTATGGTGAATCATGGGCCTCCTGCAGAATCAACTTCCTGATCTCTAGGTCATTAGGCACATAAACGCGGTCTTCAAACCATAGGGTATCGTGCTCATCCTCACGAAATCCTTTAACTTTACCTTTTCTCATCTTCTCCTTTATAGAGGCAACCTCCTTGTCAGTTTTCTGAGCTTCTCTGATCTTATCCATCAAAGTAGACTGAATCTCCAATGCTGCTACATAGCCTCTCGGAACTATCTCCAAACATAGCTCACGAAGGTCTTCGGCTAACACCTTCGGTAAATCTCTCGTCATTAATGTGTTGACATGGCTCTTACGGCTCAGCGCATCGGCTACTATGTTAGCCTTTTCGGGATGATAATGCAATCTCATATCATAATCCTTGATGAGCTCCAACCATCTCCTTTGCCCGAGATTTAGCTCCTTTTGTGTGAAAATATACTTCAAACTCTTGTGATCCATGTATACTTCACAATGGTTTCCAATGAGAAAATGTCTCCAAGTCTTCAATGCATGCACTACGGCTGCTAACTCCAAATCATGCGTGGCATAATTCAACTCATGAGGTTTCAGCTATCGTGAAGCATACGAAACAACTCTTCCCTCCTGCATAAGCACTGCTCCAAGTCCTCGACGTGAAGCGTCGCAATACACCTCATAATCCTTGCTCTGATCTGGCAGAATCAATACTGGTGATGTAACCAAACGTTTCTTCAACTCCTGGAAACTGGCCTCACATTCCTCAGTCCATTTGAACTTGGTATCCTTCTTCAACAACTCCATCATAGGCTTCGCAATTTTTGAGAAATTCTCAATGAATCTCCGGTAGTATCCTGCAAGTCCAAGAAAACTCCGGATCTCTCCAACTGTTGTTGGTGCTTCCCAATTTGTCACAGTGACAACCTTGGTGGGATCTACTGCTATACCTTCTCCGGATATAACGTGTCCGAGGAATCCAACTTCCTTCAACCAAAACTCACATTTACTGAACTTGGCATATAACTGATGTTCTCTGAGCTTCTCAAGTACCAAACGCAAATGCTCCTTATGCTCCTCTTCGTTCTTTGAGTAGACTAAAATATCATCAATGAACACCACGACGAACTTATCCAAAAACTCCATAAACACCTTGTTCATCATGTTCATGAAATATGCAGGTGCGTTAGTCAGACCAAATGACATAACGGTATACTCGTACAGCCCATACCTGGTGGTAAAAGCCGTCTTAGGTATATCCTGCTCTCGAATCTTCAACTGATGGTATCCTGATCGCAGATCGATCTTGGAAAATACCTTAGCTCCTTGCAATCGATCAAACAGATCATTGATCATCGGCAGTGGGTACTTGTTCTTGATTGTTACTTCGTTCAATCCTCGATAATCAACAACCATCCTTAACGATCCATCCTTCTTCTCCACTAGAAGTACTGGCGATCCCCAAGGTGAAGAACTTGGGCGAATATAACCTTTATCCAGTAACTCCTTAATCTGCTTCTTAATCTCCTCCAAATCTTTTGCGGGCATCCTGTATGGTCTCTTAGATATGGGCCCTGTGCCTGGCAAAAGCTCAATCAAAAACTCAATATCTCTATCCGGTGGCATGCCTGGCAACTCCTCCGGAAATACGTCAGGGAAATCCTTCACCACTGGTACTTCCTCCTGCACAACTCCTGATAAGGAATTTACTTGAGTCCTCTTCGGCACATGCCGGGATACATACTTGATCCTTCTTCCTTCTGGCGTTGTAAGCAAAATTGACTTACTGGCGCATTCAATGTTCCCTCCATACTTCGATAACCAATCCATGCCTAATATCACATCTAATCCTTGAGATTCCAATACTATTAGGTCCGAGGGAAATACATAGTTACCAATCCTTAATGGTAACCGATCACACCATAGACTAGCCATATACTCTGCTCCAGGCGAGGTTACTAACATGGGTGACCTAAGGGCTTGGGTTGGCAGTTTATACTTATCCACAAATCCCCTTGAGATGTATGAATGCGATGCACCAGTTTCAAAAAGAACGAGTGCAGTAAATGACTTAACCAAAAACTTACCTATTATTGCATCTGGCTGAGCTTCAACCTCCTCCACGTTAACGTGGTTCACCTGTCCCCTATTGAAAGGGTTCGTCTTCTTCCCAGAGCTTACATTGCCATTTCCACTCTGGGCTTCAGGACATTCATTGGCGTAATGTCCAGTCTTCTGGCACTTATAGCAAGTGACTTGGCTCAGGTCTCTCTTGGCTGGCGTCGATGGGTTGGTACGGTTCTGGCCGTTGCTTCCTCCATTCCCGTTACCATTCTTGGGGCCACTATGATTGTGCGAGCTGCCTCCTCCATGGGTATGTTGAAAATGTCCTCCCGGTTTAGGGGTAAAACGTGGCTTCTGCTGAGCTCCAGAATTGTACTTCCCTTGTCCATACTTCCTCTTGCGGTTTTCAATCTGCTGCTGCTTCCCTTCAATCATAAGAGCGTGATCTACCAACTCCTGGCAGTTGTTGAAGCTTGCTACCATCAACTGCATGCTCAACTCATCATTCAGTCCTTCCAGAAACTTCTCCTGCTTAGCTGCATCTGTAGCAACATCATCTGGGGCATAACGTGCTAGCTTACTAAAGTCATCCACATACTGGCCAACTATCCGTCCTCCTTGGCACAAGTTGCGAAACTCACGCTTCTTCATGGCCATAGCTCCTTCTGACACATGGGCAGTACGGAAAGCCTGTTGAAATTGGTCCCATGTCACTGTGGCTATAGGGTAGGTGACAGTGTAATTCTCCCACCATGATGCTGCTGGTCCATCCAACAGATGTGCGGCAAAGTGCACCTTCTCAGCATCAGTACATCCTGTAGTGGTTAACTCCCTTCCAATCTCGCGGAGCCAATCATCTGCTACTATAGGCTCGATGCTACTAGAGAACACCGGCGGATTCAACCTAAGAAAACGGGTAAAGTGATCCACGGGTGGTGGCAGTGGTGGGTTGTTGTTGTTGTTCCCCTGATTCTGATTCTGGACTAGCAACTGCATCAATGTATTCTGTTGCTGGATCAACTGAGTGAGCTCCGGTGGGAAAGCAAATCCATTGTCACGTCTGGGAGGCATCTGGGGGGGGGGGTTTAGAAAAGAGGAGAATATAGAATAGAATGAGGTCTAGAGGGAAAACACTACCCATGTGCACATGAGGCAAATGCAAACAAAATCACTTCATTCAATCAAACAAGGGCATACAACGGTCTATCTATCGTTACAAAAGTGCTCGGGCTACACTAGATACATGGGGAAATACTACTACTGATATGGGGGTCGACTAGAAAAACTGCTCCGATGAAGACTCCATGATATCTGCTCCGGCTTCATCAACATAGTCATCATCGCTATCGTCTGGGTCCGAGTCGGTGTCGTCGATGATGATGTAGTTCTCTGGACAAGTGCAATCTTCGTCTTCTCCTCCAGTTGCGGGAAATCCCATGAATATTTTTAGCTTCTTCTTCAGATCATCGTTCTTCTCCACGAGTGTTGCTATTTCCTCCTCATATCCATCGCGTGTAGACTTGAGTTCTTCTTCCAGCTCCGTGATCTTGGTCATGGCCTTCTTCAGGTCTATCATGCCTGCGCACATCTGGTTCTCCTGGCGTCGAATGTGCTGGTTTAACTCCTGGATGAAAGCTGCAATTGATCTATCCTTCCTGGTGCTGATCATCTCCCATTGCTCATCTCGGCGCCCACAAATCTGGTAGATAGTATCCTTGAGATCCTTGTGGTAGACTTCTCCAATGCGTCCCATAGTGATGTGGGCTGCCATGCTCTTTCCTAGACTCCAGGTTGGTGCATCAAAGGAAAACTCTATGGGCTCAGTGACGGGCATGAACGTCCTTCCTGGAACTTGAACTTGAATCATCCAGCGCTCCTCTTCAGGTAAAGTGGCGTTGTAGGTTCCGGTGAAGCTTGGTACTCCGATGTTCAGGTATCTAGTGACTTCCTTCAAGTGACGTCCAAAGGGTGTATCTTCATCCGGTTGCGTGAACTTGTTCCTTGCATCCGCCATCCTAAAGGAGTAGAAAAGATGAGGAGTCAGAAATGAGAAGAGGGAGTATTGATCTAGGGCTTTAGCTTAGTGGTCGTGTCCTACAGTCAGCGTGTGCTCTGATACCATCTTGTAGCGACCAGACCTCAAACAGTCCGATCTCTGTGCTTTAGTGTCATCCCTGGATCAGTAATGCTGACACGCACAGTACTTGAAGGATTTATAACAGAGTAGCAATCACACACTTATTACATCGAATGTCTCAAAAGAGAACTTATTACAATAAATATGGCTTAAGGCCATCTAATAACAATAACAACGGAAGGCTTGGAAGATAAGTGAGTCCATCAACTCCAACGGCATCACTGAGTATAGAACCACGACCTAAAGGCATCTTACTCGTCGTCTGAAAAGTCTGCAACATGAACGTTGCAGCCCGAAAACGGGTCAGCACATGGAATATGCTGGCAATGTAACACATAGAGAGTAATGGAAGAATAAAGCTATACTACATGCATATATGGCTGGTGGAAAGCTCTATGGTTACAGTTTTGTGTAAAGCCAATTTTTCCCTACTGCAAAGGAATAAATTTTATTTAACTATCATGGTAGTTGTTAAACATTAAGAGTGTAGACACCCTCTCAATCCCAATTTAGTATCATCATTAAAACCCAACAGTATTAATTAAAGTAACATGATGAGATTCACATGATAATCCAAGTACTAGATACTCAAGACGTCCATAACCGGGGACACGGCTAACCATGATTAGTTTATACACTCTGCAGAGGTTTGCGCACTTTTCCCCACAAGACTCGATCTCCTCCGTTGGGATTCTCGCACTACATGGTGTTTGAGAAACGGATGACCGAGACATAGTCTTTCAGAAGTGCTAGCACCTTACGATCGGGTAGACAGTACCAACCTACATCCCCTACATCTGCTAGTCTACCACTGTAAGAGTTCGCACGGCTTAATCGACTATGCTAGAGCCCATAGTAGCTTGTGGCTGCACGCGGAAGTTTCTAGTATGAACAAATCTCATGATCCCTTTGAGCCTGGGTGGCGGTCCATAAAGAAAAACAGGCAATCGCTGGAATACCCAGGTGCCTCAATCCACCCAGATGTGTGTTTAAGTTGCCACCTTAAATAAACCATTTATTTATCAATCTCACATCTGTCATGGATACACTCTCCCAATCCACGTCTACTAGCATAGCATGGCATAATAAGCAAACATAGAAGTAACTCCCAAGGGTTGATAATAAAACAGGTAATAGGTTCTACCTCATCTACTTCCCAAAACCCACATATTAATTGGATCCTAATCATGCAATTGTTTGAGTATTGATCTAATGCAATAAAACTGGGTAGTAAAGAGGTATGATCAAAGTGTTACTTGCCTTGCTGATGATCCATGAAACCTAGAGATTCGAAATAGCAAGCGGCGCACTTCGGGTACTCTATCGCAAATAAACAAGCATACAATAATTACTCATCTAATGCATGGGTAAAACTCAAATAAGAAAACTAACCAGAAAGTTCAACTTAAGAACTCCGGTTTGCAAAAATATTCAAATCGAACGAAGCAACGAAAGTCAAACGGCGAAAGGAACAAACTTCGTTTACTAATCTGGATCTAAGTCAATTTTTACAGATGCAAAAACTTGTTTGAGTTGGTTAAACGGAAGGAGGGTTTCGAGACGAAACTCCAGGCGCTAGAATCGCCTGATTTCGATAAACGAGCGAAAAGTTATACTAGAACGAAAATCGGATCAGAAATCGCGATCAGAAATAACCGCGGTAAAAAATCCGAGAAAAAGAAAAACTGACGAACAGATTAACGAATGAACATTCGTTAACTGAAACTAAACGACGAATTCGCCCGTTAAAACGAACGAACGGGCGAACGCTCGCTAAATAAATAAACCAGAAAATAAAACTGATCTATTTATAAAAAAACGAATCTAGGGTTTTCTAAAAAAATCGGGTCGGTTTCTTTACGAAAACCGGGGCGGCGTGTGGCTACCTTGGCTCGGGCTCCGGCGAGGTTCCGGCGGGGCTCCGGTGGCGGTGGGCGCGTGAGGTGGCGGGGGCGGCGGCTCCTGGCGGCGGCGGCGCAAGGCGGCGGGGCGGCGGCAAGTGGCGGCGCGGGCGGCGAGGGGCTGCGGCGGCGGCGACTCAGGGCTCCAGGGGGCCCCCGAGGTGGTATTTAAAGGGGGAGAGGCGGCGGCGGCTCCGACTTGGGGAGGTGTTCGGGTGGCGGCGGTGGCTCGGACTCTCCCGAGTCCGACGGCGGCATAGGACGGGGAGGCGGTGGCACGGGCGGGCCGGCCTGGCTCGGCTGGGCTTCGGCCCAGTCGGGCGCGCGGGAGGTTTTTTTTTAAATTCTGCCGAACTAAGAAAAAACCTAGAGAAATAAATTAAAATCTAAAAATGCCAAACCAAATTTTCATCGTCTAAATAAAATATTTAGAACAGGATGAACATTTTCTTGGCCCTAAAATGCAGTTTTGAAAACGTGCAATTTTTCCTAAATTCAAATAAAATAGCGAGAAAACTCCGAAATAAAATCTTACTTGATTTTTTATTAAACCTTCAATATTTCTTTATTTTGGGAAAGTCATTTTATTCCCTCTCTCATATTTTTATTATAGAAATAATTGACGATAGAATAAATAAAATCAATGATCCTATTTTCAAAATTTGAGAAAACCCCAAATATGAAAATAACGAAATCCCCAACTCTCTCCGTGGGTGCTTGAGTTGCGTAGAATTTCTGGATCAGGCCAAAAGCAAATAAAATATTATATGCAATGATGACCTAATGTATAACATTCCAAATTGAAAATTTGGGATGTTACAAGGTTGCTAGTAGTGTTAATTACTCTTTGTAGTTGATGCTAGTTGGTTTAATTGGTGGAAGATCATATGTTCAGATTCTATATGCATATTAATACCCCTCTGATTATGATCATGTTTATGCTTTATGATTAGTTATGTTTGTTCCTGAGGACATGGGAGAAGTCTTTCTATTTTTAGTCATGTGAATTTGGTATTCATTCGATATTTTGATGAGATGTATGTTGTCTCTCCTCTAGTGGTGTTATGTGAATGTCGACTACATGACACTTCACCATTATTTGGGCCTAGAGGAAGGCATTGGGAAGTAATAAGTAGATTATGGGTTGCTAGAGTGACAGAAGCTTAAACCCTAGTTTATGTGTTGCTTCGTAAGGGGCTGATTTGGATCCATATGTTTCATGCTATGGTTAGGTTTACCTTAATACTTTTGTTGTAGTTGCAGGTGCTTGCAATAGAGGTTAATCATAAGTGGGATGCTTGTCCAAGTAAGGGCAGAACCCAAGCACCGGTCCACCCACATACCAAATTATCAAAGTACCGAACGCGAATCATATGAACGTGATGAAAACTAGCTTGACGATATTCCCATGTGTCCTCGGGAGCGCTTTTCTCTATATAAGAGTTTGTCTAGGCTTGTCCTTTTCTATAAAAAGGATTGGGCCACCTTGCTGCACTTTATTTTCTTCTGTTACTTGTTGCTCGTTACAAACTATCCTATTACAAAACTATCTGTTACCACTTATTTCAGTACTTGCAGAGAATACCTTGTTGGAAACCGCTTATCATTTCCTTCTGCTCCTTGTTGGGTTCGACACTCTTACTTATTGAAAGGACTACAATAGATCCCCTATACTTGTGGGTCATCAGCGCCAGAAAAGAGCTTGATGTCTACTACACAACCTTCTTCTTGTAGACGTTGTTGGGCCTCCAAGTGCAGAGGTTTGTAGGACGGTAGCAAATTTCCCTCAAGTGGATGACCTAAGGTTTATCAATCCGTGGGATGCGTAGGATGAAGATGGTCTCTCTCAAGCAACCCTGGAACCAAATAAAAAAGAGTCTCTTGTGTCCCCAACACACCCAATAAAATGGTAAATTGTATAGGCGCACTAGTTCGGCAAAGAGATGGTGATACAAGTGCAATATGGATGGTAGATATAGGTTTTTGTAATCTGAAAATATAAAAACAGCAAGGTAACTAATGATAAAAGTGAGCGAAAACGGTATTGCACTGCTTTGAAACAAGGCCTAGGGTTCATACTTTCACTAGTGCAAGTTCTCTCAATAATAATAACATAATTGGATCATCTAACTATCCCTCAACATGCAACAAAGAGTCACTCCAAAGTCACTAATAGAAGAGAACAAACGAAGAGATTATTGTAGGGTACGAAACCACCTCAAAGTTATTCTTTCCGATCAATCCATTGGGCTATTCCTATAAGTGTCACAAACAACCCTAGAGTTCGTAGTAAAATAACACCTTAAGACACAAATCAACCAAAACCCTAATGTCACCTAAATACTCCAGTGTCACCTCAATTATCCGCGGGTATAATTATACGATATGCATCACACAATCTCAGATTCGTCTATTCAACCAACACAAAGAACTTCAAAGAGTGCCCCAAAGTTTCTACCGGAGAGTCAAGACGAAAACATGTGCCAACCCCTATGCATAAGGTCACAAGGTCACATAACTCGCAAGTTGATAACCAAAACATACATCAAGTGGATCACGTGAATATCCCATTGTCACCACAGATAAGCACATGCAAGACATACATCAAGTGTTCTCAAATCCTTAAAGACTCAATCCGATAAGATAACTTCAAAAGGAAAACTCAATTCATCACAAGGAGATAGAGGGGGAGAAACATCATAAGATCCAACTATAATAGCAAAGCTCGTGGTACATCAAGATCGTGCCATATCAAGAACACGAGAGAGAGAGAGATCAAACACATAGCTGCTGGTACATACCCTCAGCCCCAAGGGTGAACTACTCCCTCCTCGTCATGGAAAGCGTCGGGATGATGAAGATGGCCACTGGTGATGGATTCCCCCCTACGGCAGGGTGCCGGAACAGGGCCCCGATTGGTTTTTGGTGGCTACAGAGGCTTGCGGCGGCGGAACTCCCGATCTAGGTTATTTTCTGGAGGTTTATGTATTTATAGGAATTTTTGGCGTCGGTCTCATGTCAGGGGGGTCTCCGAGTTGTCCATGAGATAGGGGGACGCGCCCAGGAGGTAGGGCGCGCCCTCCACCCTCATGGATGGCTCGGGACTCTTCTGGCCCAACTCTTTTACTCCCGGGGCTTCTTTTGGTCCATCAAAAATTATCAAAAATTGGCACGTCAATTGGACTCCATTTGGTATTCCTTTTCTGTAAAACTCAAAAACAAGGAAAAATAGAAACTGTCACTGGGCTCTAGGTTAATATGTTAGTCCCAAAAATCATATAAAATAGCATATAAAACATCCAAGATTGATAATATAATAGCATAGAACAATCAAAAATTATAGATACATTGGAGACGTATCATTCGTTGCCTGAAAACACAACCAGCACAACTATCTAGGAAGTCCCTGGAAGCATCTGTTAGTCCATTATAGAAGATATCAAGTATTTCATTTTTCTTAAGAGGATGATCAGGCAAAGCATTAAGTAGCTGGAAAAGCCTCCCCCAATCTTGTGGGAGGCTCTCTTCTTTAGTTTGCACAAATTTAAATATTTCCTGTAAGGCAGCTTGTTTCATATGAGCAGGAAAATATTTTTCAGAGAAGTAATAAATTATATCCTAGGGACTACGCACACAACCAGGAGTAAGAGTATTGTACCATGCTTTAGCATCACCCTTTAATGAGAAAGGAAATAATTTGAGAATAAAGTAATAATGAGTTTTCTCATCATGAGTAAAAAGGGTGGCTATATCATTCAACTTAGTAAGATGTGCCACAACAGTTTCAGTTTCATAACCATGGAAAGATCAGATTCAACCAAAGTAATTAACTCTGGGTCGACACATAATTCATAATCCTTATCATCAATATAGATAGGTGAAGTAGCAAACTTAGGATCACATTTCATTATAGCATTCAGAGATTTTTCTTTATACTTGCATAGTAATTTCTCTAAATCATCTCTATCATTACAAGCAAGAATATCTCTAGTTGCTTCTTCACTCATAACATAACTACCTTAGGCAATTCATATCTAGCAAGGCTAGTTCTAGCAGGTGTTTCGGGAATTTCAGTTTCAAGCTCATCATCAGATTCAACAACATCATGTTGTATAACTCTAGCGATTTGTTCATCAAGGAAATCACCAAGTGGCACATCATCATTATCAAGCAAGGTACTAGCATCATCATAAGCATCATTCATAGTAGAAGTAGCATCATGAATAACTTGCGACATATCAGGATTAATAGCATGTGGTGGTGTTGCAAGTTTACTCGTAACAGAAGGTGAATCTAAAGCAGAACTGGATGGCAGTTCCTTACCTCCCCTCGTCTTAGAGGGATAAATCTTAGTCTTTGGATCCTTCAAATTCTTCATAGTGATAATATGATAATAATCCCAAGTGACTCAACAAATATAGCTATGCTCCCCGGCAACAGCGCCAGAAAAAGGTCTTGATAACCCACAAGTATAGGGGATCGCAACAGTTTTCGAGGGTAGAGTATTCAACCCAAATTTATATATTCGACACAAGGGGAGCCAAAGAATATTTGAAGGTATTAGCAGCTGAGTTGTCAATTCAACCACACCTGGAGATTAATTATCTGCAGCAATATGATCAGTAGCAAAGTAGTTTGATAGTTTCGATAGTAGTGACAATAGCAACGATAATAGTAACAGTGATAGCAATAATTTGTAGCTAGTGTAACAGTGATGATAGCAGTAATTTGTAGCAAGTGTAACAGTCATGATAGCAATAGTAACGCAGCAAGATCAATAAGGATAAATTCGTAGGTATTGGATCAGTGACTTGTTGGATGATATTCATCATGTGACAGTTATAACCTAGGGCGATACGGCACTAGCTCCAGTTCATCGATATAATGTAGGCATGTATCCCGTAAATAATCATATGTGCTTTATTAAAAGAACTTGCATGGCATCTTTTGTCCTACCCTCCCGTGGCAGTGGGGTCCATATTGGAAACTAAGGGATATTAAGGCCTCCTTTTAATAGAGAACCGGAACAAAGCATTAACACATAGTGAATACATGAACTCCTCAAACTATGGTCATCACCGAGAGTGGGCCTAGTTGTTGTCACTCCGGGGTTGTCGGATCATAACCGTAGTAGGTGACTATAACTTGCAAGATCGTATCTAAAACATGGATATAATGATGAATTCATAAACGGTTCAGATCTGGAATCATGGCACCCGGGCCCAAAGTGACAAGCATTAAGCATAGCAAAGTCATAGCAACATCAATATAAGAACATTTTGGATACTAGGGATGAGGCCCTAACAAAACTAACTCGATTACATGATGAATCTCATCCAACTCCTCACTGACCAGGGAGCCTACGAAGGAATTACTCACTCCCGGTGGGGAGCATCATGGAATTGGTGATGGAGAAGGGTTGATGATGACGAAGAACGAAGACCCCCTCTCCGGAGCCCCAAATGGACTCCTTATCCGCCCTCGCAAGGAAGAACAGGGCTTGGCGGCGGCTCCGTCTCATGGATCACGATAATTCTTTCTTCCTGATTTTTTTCTGGAATAATGCAATTTTATAGTATCAGGGGGGTCATCAGCGGGGCCACCAGGTGGGTACAACCCACCTGGGCGTGCCAGGAGAGGGGGGCGTGCCAGGAGAGGGGGGCGTGCCCTGGTGGGTTGTGCCCAACCAGGGGCCTATTGGGGAACGCAGTAATTTCAAAAAAAATCCTACGCACACGCAAGATCATGGTGATGCATAGCAACGAGAGGGGAGAGTATTTTCTACGTACCCTCGTAGGCCATAAGCAGAAGCGTTATGACAGCGTGGTTGATGTAGTCGTACGTCTTCACGATCGACTGATCCTAGCACCGAAAGAACGACACCTCCACGATCTGCACACGTTCGGCTCAGTGACGTCCCACAAACTCATGATCCAGTAGAGTGTCGAGGGAGAGCTTTGTCAGCACGATGGCGTGATGATGGTGACGATGATGCTACCGGAACAGGGCTTCGCCTAAGCACCGCTACGATATGACCGAGGTAGATTATGGTGGAGGGGGGCACCGCACACGGCTAAGAGATCAATGTTCAACTTATGTGTGTATTGGGTGCCCCCTCCCCCGTATATAAAGGAGTGGAGGAGGGGAGGGCCGGCCCTCTACTATGGCGCGCCCTAGGGAGTCCTACTCTCACCGGGAGTAGGATTCCCCCCTTTCCAAGTAGGAGTAGGAGAGAAGGAAGGGAAGGAGAGAAGAGAAGGAAGGAGGGGGCGCCACTCCTCCCCCTTAGTCCAATTCGGACTAGGCCTTGGGGGGCGCGCAGCTTGCCCGAGGCAGCCCCTCTCTCTTTCCCCTAAAGCCCAATAAGTCCCATATACTCTCCGGGGGGTTCCGGTAACCTCCCGGTACTCCGGAAAATGACCAAACGCATCCGGAACCATTCCGATGTCCAAACATAGGCTTCCAAAATATCGATCTTTACGTATTGACCATTTCGAGACTCCTCGTCATGTCCGTGATCAAATCCGGGACTCCGAACTACCTTCGGTTCATCAAAACACATAAACTCATAATACCGATCATCACCGAACGTTAAGCGTGCGGACCCTACGGGTTCAAGAACTATGTAGACATGACCGAGACATGTCTCCGGTCAATAACCAATAGCGGAACCTAGATGTTCATATTGGCTCCCACATATTCTACAAAGATCTTTATCAGTCAAACCGCATAACGATATACGTTGTTCCCTTTGTCATCGGTATGTTACTTGCCCGAGATTCGATCGTCGGTATCTCAATAACTAGTTCAATCTCATTACCGGCAAGTCTCTTTACTCATTCCGTAATGCTCCATCCCGTAACTAACTCATTAGCTACACTGCTTGCAAGGCTTATATTGATGTGCATTACTGAGAGGGCCCAAAGATACCTCTCCGACAATCGGAGTGACAAATCCTAATCTCGATCTATGCCAACTCAACAAACACCATCGGAGACACCTGTAGAGCACCTTTATAATCAACCGGTTACGTTGTGACGTTTGGTAGCACACAAAGTTTTCCTCCGACATTCGGGAGTTGCATGATCTAATGGTCATAGGAACATGTATAAGTTATGGAGAAAGCAATAGCAACAAACTAAACGATCATCATGCTAAGCTAATGGTTGGGTCAAGTTAATCACATCATTTTCTAATGATGTGATCTTGTTAATCAAATGACAACTCATGTCTATGGTTAGGAAACATAACCATCATTGATTCAACGAGCTAGTCAAGTAGAGGCATACTAGTGACATTCTGTTTGTCTATGTATTCACACATGTACTAAGTTTCTGGTTAATACAATTCTCACATGAATAATAAAATTTTATCATGATATAAGGAAATATAAATAACAACTTTATTATTGCCTCTAGGGCATATTTCCTTTAGTCTCCCACTTGCACTAGAGTCAATAATCTAGTTCACATCTTCATGTGATTTAACACCAATAGTTCACATCTTTATGTGATTAGTTCACATCTCCATGTGACTAACACCCATAGGGTTTACTAGAGTCAATAATCTAGTTCACATTGCTATGTGATTAAACACCCAAAGAGTGATCATGTTTTTCTTGTGAGAGAAATTTAGTCAACAGGTCTGCCACATTCAGAGCCGTATGTATTTTGCAAATTTTCTATGTCTACAATGCTTTGCACGGAGCTACTCTAGCTAATTGCTCCCACTTTCGATATGTATCTAGATCGAGACTTAGAGTCATCCAAATCGGTGTCAAAGCTTGCATCGACATAACTCTTTACGATGAACTCTTTGTCACCTCCATAACCGAGAAACATTTCCTTATGACACTAAGGATATTTTTGACCGCTGTCTAGTGATCCACTCTTGGATCACTATTGTACCCTCTTGCCAAACTTATGGTGAGGTACACAATAGGTCTGGTACACAGCATAGCATACTTTATATAACCTATGACTGAGGCATAGGGCATGCCTTTTCATTCTCTTTCTATTTTCTGCCGTGGCCGGGTTTTGAGTCATTACTCAACTTCACACCTTGCAACACAGGCAAGAACTCCTTCTTTGACTTTTCCATTTTGAACTACTTCAAAATCTTGTCAAGGTATGTACTCATTTGAAATATATCAAGCGTCTTGATCTATCTCTATAGATCTTGATGCTCAATATGTAAGTAGTTTCATCGAGGTCTTTCTTTGAAAAACTCTTTTCAAACACTCCTTTATGCTTTCCGGAAAATTCTACATTATTTCCGATCAACAATATGTCATTCACATATACTTATCGGAAAAGTTGTAGTGCTCCCACTCACTTTCTTGTAAATACAGGATTCACCGCAAGTCTGTATAAAACCATATGCTTTGATCACTTTATCGAAGTATATATTCCAACTCCGAGATGATTGCACCAGTCCATAGATGGATCGCTGGAGCTAGCACACTTTGTTAGCACCTTTAGGATTGAAAAACCTTCTTGTTGCATCATATACAACTCTTCTTTAAGAAATCCATTAAGGAATGCAGTTCTGACATCCATTTGCCAGATTTCATAAAATGTGGCAATTGCTAACATGATTCGGACAGACTTAAACATCGCTACGAGTGAGAAAATCACATCATAGTCAACATCTTGAACTTATCGAAAACCTTTTGCGACAATTGAGCTTTGTAGATAGTAACACTACTATCAGTGTCCGACTTCCTCTTGAAAATCCATTTATTCTTAATGGCTCACCGATCAACGGGCAAGTAAATCAAATTCCATACTTTGTTCTAATACTTTGTTCTAATACATGGATCTCATCTCAGATTTCATGGCTTCAAGCCATTTCGCGGAATCTGGGCTCATCGTCGCTTCCTCATAGTTCGTAGGTTCGTCATGGTCAAGTAACATGACCTCCAGAACAGGATTACCATACCACTCTGGTGTGGAACGTATTCTGGTTGACCTACGAGGTTCAGTAGTAACTTGATCTGAAGTTTCATTATCATCATCATTAACTTCCTCACTAATTGGTGCAGGAATCACTAGAACTGATTTCTGTGATGAACTACTTTCCAATTTGGGAGAAGGTAAAATTACCTCATCAAGTTTTACATTCCTCCCAATCACATCTTTCGAGAGAAACTTCTTCTCTATAAAGGATC
The DNA here is from genome assembly GCF_018294505.1 of Triticum aestivum. Classification (NCBI taxonomy): domain Eukaryota; kingdom Viridiplantae; phylum Streptophyta; class Magnoliopsida; order Poales; family Poaceae; genus Triticum; species Triticum aestivum. The sequence goes on from NC_057800.1 coordinate 542,068,553, forward strand.
CATTCTTAGTAACGAATATCTTGCCTTCGGATCTGTGATAGAAGGTGTACCCAACAGTTTTCTTTGGGTATCCTATGAAGACGCATTTCTCCGATTTGGGTTCGAGCTTATCAGGTTGAAATTTTTTCACATAAGCATCGCAACCCCAAACTTTAAGAAATGACAACTTGGGTTTCTTGCCAAACCAGAGTTCATAAGGTGTCGTCTCAACGGATTTAGATGGTGCCCTATTTAACGTGAATGCATCCGTCTCTAAAGCATAACCCCAAAACGATAGCGTTAAATTGGTAAGAGATATCATAGATCGCACCATATCTAATAAAGTACGGTTATGACGTTCGGACACACCATTACGTTGTGGTGTTCCGGGTAGCGTGAGTTGCGAAACTATTCCACATTGTTTCAAATGAAGACCAAACTCGTAACTCAAATATTCTCCTCCACAATCAGATCGCAGAAACTTTATTTTCTTGTTACGATGATTTTCCACTTCACTCTGAAATTCTTTGAACTTTTCAAATTCAGACTTATGTTTCATCAAGTAGATATACCCATATCTGCTCAAATAATCTATGATGATCAGAAAATAACGATACCTGCCGCGAGCCTCAACACTCATCGGATTGCATACATCAGCATGTATTATTCCCAATAAGTCAGTTGCTTGCTCCATTGTTTTGGAGAACGGTGTTTTAGTCATCTTGCCCACAAGGCATGGTTCGCATGTTGGGGATCATTGCAGAAATTAAAAAAAAAACTATGCATCACCAAGATCAATCTATGTAGAGACTAGCAACGAGAGAGAAGGAGTGCATCTTCATACCCTTGAAGATCGCGATGCGGAAGCGTTACAAGAACGCGGATGAAGGAGTTGTACTCGCAGCTATTCAGATCGCGGTTGATTCCGATCTAAGTGCCGAAAAACGGCGCCTCCGCGTTCAAAACACGTACAGCCCGGGGACGTCTCCTCCTTCTTGATCCAGCAAGGGGGAAGGAGAATTTGGGGAAGAGCTCCAGCAGCACGACGGCGTGGTGGTGGAGCTTGCAGTTCTCCGGCAGGGCTTCGCCAAGCTCAACGGAGGAGGAGGGGGTGTTGAAGAGGGGGAGGGCTGCGCCTTGGATGAGGTATTGCTGCCCTCCCTCCACCCCTCTATTTATAGGGTGAAGGGGGAAGGGGGTCGACCCCTCTAGATGAGATCTAGAGGGGGGCGGCGGCCAAGGGGAGGGGGCTTGCCCCCCAAGCCAAGGGGGCGCCTCCTTTAGGGTTCCCTCCAACCCTAGGCGCATGGCCCCTAGGGGGGATGGCGCCCAGCCCACTTAGGGGCTGGTTACCTTCCACATACAACCCATATGGCCCTCCGGGGCAGGTGGACCCTCCCGGTGGACCCTCGGAACCCCTTCGGTGGTCCCGGTACAATACCGATAAACCCCCGAACACTTCAGGTGACCGTATGATGACTTCCCATATATAAATCTTCACCTACGGACCATTCCGGAACTCCTCATGACGTCTGGGATCTCATCCGGGACACTGAACAACATTCGGTAATTGCATACTATTTCCCATAACAACTCTAGCGTCACCGAACCTTAAGTGTGTAGACCCTATGGGTTCGGGAATCATGCAGACATGACCGAGACATCTCTCCGGCCAATAACCAACAGCGGGATCTGGATACCCATGTTGGCTCCCACATGTTCCATGATGATCTCATTGGATGAACCACGATGTCGAGGATTCCATCAATCCCGTATACAATTCCCTTTGTCTACAGGTATGATACTTGCCCGAGATTTGATCGTCGGTATCCCTATACCTTGTTCAATCTCGTTACCGGAAAGTCTCTTTACTTGTTCCATAACACATCATCCCGTGATCAACTCCTTGATCACATTGAGCTCATTATGATGATGTCTTAGCGAGTGGGCCCAGAGATACCTCTCCGTCACACGGAGTGACAAACCCCAGTCTCGATTCGTGCCAACTCAACAGACACTTTCGGAGATACCCGTAGTGTGCCTTTATAGCCACCCAGTTATGTTGTGACATTTGGCACACCCAAAGTATTCCTACGGCATCCGGGAGTTGCACAATCTCATGGTCTAAGGAAATGATACTTGACATTATAAAAGCTTTAGCAGACGAACTACACGATCTTGTGCTATGCTTAGAATTGGGTCTTGTCCATCAGATCATTCTCCCAATGATGTGATCCCGTTATCAACGACATCCAATGACCATGGTCAGGAAACAGTAACCATCTATTGATCAATGAGCTAGTCAACTAGAGGCTCACTATGGACATGTTGTGGTCTATGTATTCACACATGTATTACGATTTCCGGATAACAAAATTATAGCATGAACAATAGACAATTATCATGAACAAGGAAATATAATAATAACCATTTTATTATTGCCTCTAGGGCATATTTCCAACAGTCTCCCACTTGCACTAGAGTCAATAATCTAGTTACACTATGATGAATCGAACACCCGTAGAGTTCTGGTGTTGATCATGTTTTGCTCGTGGAAGAGGTTTACTCAACGGATCTGCGACATTCAGGTCCGTATGCACTTTACAAATATCTATGTCTCCATCTTGAAAATTTTCACGAATGGAGTTGAAGCGACGCTTGATATGCCTGGTCTTCTTGTGAAACCTGGGATCCTTGGCCAGGGCAATAGTGCCAGTGTTGTCACAGAAGAGAGCCATCGGGCCCGACGTATTTGGAATAACTCCTAGGTCGGTAATGAACTCCTTCATCCAGATTGCTTCATGTGCTGCCTCCGAGGCTGCCATCTACTCCGCTTCACATGTAGATCCCTCCATGATGCTTTGCTTGCAACTGCACCAGCTGACTGCCCCACCATTCAAAATATACATGTATCCGGTTTGTGACTTGGAGTCATCCAGATCTGTGTCGAAGCTAGCATCGATGTAACCCTTTACGACGAGCTCTTCGTCACCTCCATAAACGAGAAACATATCCTTAGTCCTTTTCAGGTACTTCAGAATATTCTTGACCGCTATCCAGTGTTCCATGCCGGGATTACTTTGGTACCTACCTACCAAACTTATGGCAAGGTTTACATCAGGTCTGGTACACATCATGGCATACATAATAGACCCTATGGCTGAGGCATAGGGGATGACACTCATCTTTTCTCTATCTTCTGCCGTGGTCGGGCATTGAGCCATGCTCAATCTCACACCTTGTAGTACAGGCAAGAACCCCTTCTTGGACTGATCCATATTGAACTTCTTCGATATCTTGTCAAGGTACGTGCTTTGTGAAAGACCAATGAGGCGTCTCGATCTATCTCTATAGATCTTGATGCCTAATATATAAGCAGCTTCTCCAAGGTCCTTCACTGAAAAACACTTATTCAAGTAGGCCTTTATGCTTTCCAAGAGTTCTATATCATTTCCCATCAATAGTATGTCATCCACATATAATATGAGAAATGCTACAGACCTCCCACTCACTTTCTTGTAAACACAAGCTTCTCCATAAATCTGCGTAAACCCAAACGCTTTGATCATCTCATCAAAGCGAATGTTCCAACTCTGAGATGCTTGCACCAGCCCATAGATTGAGCGTTGGAGCTTGCATACCTTGTCAGCATTCTTAGGATCGACAAAACCTTCTGGCTACATCATATACAATTCTTCCTTAAGGTAACCATTAAGGAATGTCGTTTTGACATCCATTTGCCATATCTCATAATCATAGAATACGGCAATTGCTAACATGATTCGGACGGACTTCAGCTTCGCTACGGGTGAGAAGGTCTCATCGTAGTCAACCCCTTGAACTTGTCGATAACCCTTAGTGACAGGTCGAGCTTTATAGATGGTCACATTGACATCCGCGTCCGTCTTCTTCTTAAAGATCCATTTATTTTCTATGGCTCGCCAATCATCGGGCAAGTCTGTCAAAGTCCATACTTTGTTTTCATACATGGATCCTATCTCGGATTTCATGGCTTCAAGCCATTTGTTGGAATCTGGGCCCACCATCGCTTCTTCATAGTTCGAAGGTTCACCGTTGTCTAACAACATTATTTCTAGGATATGGTTGCCATACCATTCTGGTGTGGAACGTGTCCTTGTGGACCTACGAAGTTCAGTAGTAACTTGATCCGAAGTTCCTTGATCATCATCATTAACTTCCTCTCTAGTCGGTGCACGCACCACAGAAACATTTTCTTGAGCTGCGCTACTTTTCGGTTCAAGAGGCAGTACTTCACCAAGTTCTACTTTCCTCCCACTTACTTCTTTAGAGAGAAACTCTTTCTCTAGAAAGGATCCATTCTTGGCAACAAAGATCTTGCCTTCGGATCTGAGGTAGAAGGTATACCCAATAGTTCCCTTAGGGTATCCTATGAAGACGCATTTTTCTGACTTGAGTTCGAGCTTTTCAGGTTGAAGTTTCTTGACATAAGCATCGCATCCCCAAACTTTCAGAAATGACAGCTTAGGTTTCTTTCCAAACCATAATTCATACGGTGTCGTCTCAACGGATTTCAACGGAGCCCTATTTAAAGTGAATGCGGTAGTCTCTAAATCATAACCCCAAAATGATAGCGGTAGATCGGTAAGAGACATCATAGATCGCACCACATCTAATAGAGTGCGATTACGACGTTCGGACACACCATTACGCTGAGGTGTTCCAGGCGGCGTGAGTCGTGAAACAATTCCACATTTCCTTAAGTGTGTGCCAAATTCGTGACTCAAATATTCCCCTCCACGGTCTGATCGTAAGAACTTTATTTTCTTGTCAGGTTGATTCTCAACTTCACTCTGAAATTCCTTGAACTTTTCAAAGGTCTCAGACTTGTGTTTCATTAAGTAGACATACCCATATCTACTCAAGTCATCAGTGAGGGTGAGAACATAACGATAACCACCGCGAGCTTCAACGCTCATTGGACCGCACACATCAGTATGTATGATTTCCAATAAGTTGGTTGCTCGCTCCATTGTTCCGGAGAACGGAGTCTTGGTCATTTTGCCCATGAGGCATGGTTCGCACGTGTCAAATGATTCATAATCAAGAGACTCCAAAAGTCCATTTGCATGGAGTTTCTTCATGCGTTTGACACCAATGTGACCAAGGCGGCAGTGCCACAAGTATGTGGGACTATCATTATCAACCTTACATCTGTTGACATTCACACTATGCATATGTGTAACATCATGTTCGAGATTAAATAATAATAAACCATTGACCAGCGGGGCATGACCATAAAACATGTCTCTCATATAAATAGAACAACCATTATTCTCAGATTTAAATGAGTAGCCATCTCGCATTAAGAGAGATCCAGATACAATGTTCATGCTCAAAGCTGGCACTAGATAACAATTATTGAGGTTTAAAACTAACCCCGTAGGTAAATGTAGAGGTAGCGTGCCGACGGCGATCACATCGACCTTGGAACCATTCCCGACGCGCATCGTCACCTCGTCCTTTGTCAGTCTCCGCTTATTTCGCAGCTCCTGTTTTGAGTTACAAATATGAGCAACTGCACCGGTATCAAATACCCAGTAGCTACTATGAGTGCTGGTAAGGTACACATCAATAACATGTATATCATATATACCTTTGGTATTTCCGTCCTTCTTATCCGCTAAGTACTTGGGGCAGTTCCGCTTCCAGTGACCATTTCCCTTGCAATAAAAGCACTCAGTCTCAGGCTTGGGTCCATGCTTTGGCTTCTTCCCGGCAACTGGCTTACCAGGCGCGGCAACTCCCTTGTCGTCCTTCTTGAAGTTCTTCTTACCCTTGCCTTTCTTGAAACTAGTGGTTTTATTGACCATCAACACTTGATGTTCCTTTTTGATCTCCACCTCCGCTGATTTCAGCATTGAATATACCTCAGGAATGGTTTTCTCCATCCCCTGCATATTGAAATTCATCACAAAGCTCTTGTAGCTAGGTGGGAGCGACTGAAGGATTCTGTCAACGACCGCGTCATCCGAGAGATTAACTCCCAGCTGAGACAAGCGGTTGTGCAACCCAGACATTTTGAGTATGTGCTCGCTGACAGAACTATTCTCCTCCATCTTACAACTGTAGAACTTGTCGGAGACTTCATATCTCTCGACCCGGGCATGAGCTTGGAAAACCATTTTCAGCTCTTGGAACATCTCATATGCTCTGTGCTGCTCAAAACGCTTTTGGATCCCCGGTTCTAAGCTGTAAAGCATGCCGCATTGAACCAGGGAGTAATCATCACTACGCGACTGCCAGGCGTTCATAACGTCTTGAGTTGCTGGGAAAACAGGTGCTTCACCTAGTGGTGCTTCAAGGACATATTCTTTCTTGGCAGCTATGAGGATAATCCTCAGGTTACGGACCCAGTCTGTGTAGTTTCTACCATCGTCTTTCAGCTTGGTTTTCTCTAGGAACGCGTTGAAGTTGAGGGCAACGTTAGCATGGGCCATTTGAACTACAAGACATATTGCAAAGATTTTTAGACTATGTTCATGATAATTAAGTTATCTAATCAAATTATTTAGTGAACTCCCACTCAGATAGACATCCCCCTAGTCATCTAAGTGATACATGATCCGAGTCGACTAGGCTGTGTCCGATCATCACGTGAGACGGACTAGTCATCATCCGTGAACATCTTCATGTTGATCATATCTTCTATACGACTCATGTTCGACCTTTCGGTCTTCTGTGTTCTGAGGCCATGTCTGTACATGTTAGGCTCGTCAAGTCAACCTAAGTGTATCGCGTGTGTAAATCTGGCTTACACCCATTGTATGGGAACGTTAGAACCTATCACACCCGATCATCACGTTGTGCTTCGGAATAACGGACCTTAGCAACGGTGCACAGTTAGGGGAACACTTTCTCGAAATTATTGCGAGGGATAATCTTCTTTATGCTACCGTCGTTCTAAGCAAATAAGATGTAAAAACATGATAAACATCACATGCAATCAAATAGTGACATGATATGGCCAATATCATTTTTGCTCCTTTTGATCTCCATCTTCGGGGCGCCATGATCATCATCGTCACCGGCATGACACTATGATCTCCATCATCATGATCTCCATCATGGTGCCTTCATGAAGTCGTCTCGCCAACTGTTACTTCTACTACTATGGCTAACGTTTAGCGATAAAGTAAAGTAATTACATGGCGTTATCATTGACACACAGGTCATACAATAAATTAAGACAACTCCTATGGCTCCTGCAGGTTGTCATACTCATCGACATGCAAGTCGTGATTCCTATTCCAAGAACATGATCAATCTCATACATCACATATATCATTCATCACATCCTTTTGGCCATATCACATCACACGGCATATGCTGCAAGAACAAGTTAGTCGTCCTATAATTGTTGTTGCAAGTTTTTTACGTGGCTGCTATAGGTTTCTAGCAAGAACGTTTCTTGCCTACGCCAAAACCACAACGTGATATGCCAATTTCTATTTACCCTTCATAAGGACCCTTTTCATCGAATCCGATCCGACTAAAGTGGGAGAGACAGACACCCGCTAGCCACCTTATGCAACTAGTGCATGTCAGTCGGTGGAACCTGTCTCACGTAAGCGTACGTGTAAGGTCAGTCCGGGCCGCTTCATCCCACGATGCCGCCGAATCAAGATAAGACTAGTAACGGCAAGTAAATTGACAAAATCGATGCCCACAACAACTTGTGTTGTACTCGTGCATAGAAACTATGCATAGACCTAGATCATGATGCCACTATTGGGGATCGTTGCAGAAATTAAAAAAATTCTATGCATCACCAAGATCAATCTATGGAGAGACTAGCAATGAGAGAGAGGGGAGGATGATACGTCTCCAACGTATCTATAATTTTTTATTGTTCCATACTATATTATATCCTGTTTTGGACATTATTGGGATTTATTATACACCTTTATATTTTTTTGGGACGAACCTATTAACCGGAGGCCCAACCTAGAATTGCTGTTTTTTGCCTATTTCAGAGTTTCGCAGAAAAAGAATATCAAACGGAGTCCAAACGGAATGAAACCTTCGGGAACATGATTTTCAGAACGAACATGATCCAGAGGACTTGGACCCTACGTCAAGACATCAACCAGGAAGGCACGAGGTAGGGGGCGCGCCTACCCCCCCCCCCCCCCCCCCAGGCTCGCCCTCCACTCTCGTGGGGCCCATGTTGCTCCACCGACGTACTTCTTCCTCCTATATATACCTATGTACCCCCAAACTACCAGATACAGAGCCAAAACCCTAATTCCACCGCCATAACTCTCTGTATCCACGAGATCCCATCTTGGGGCCTTTTCCGGAGCTCCGCCGGAGGGGGCATCGATCACGGAGGGCTTCTACATCAACACCATAGCCTCTCCGATGAAGTGTGAGTAGTTTACTTCAGACCTTTGGGTCCATAGTTATTAGCTAGATGGCTTCTTCTCTCTTTTTGGATCTCAATACAAAGTTCTCCCCCTCTCTTGTGGAGATCTATTCGATGTAATCTTCTTTTGCAGTGTGTTTGTTGAGACCGATGAATTGTGGGTTTATGATCAAGTTTATCTATGAACAATATTTGAATCTTCTCTGGATTCTTTTATGTATGATTGGTTATCTTTGCAAGTCTCTTCGAATTATCAGTTTGATTTGGCCTACTAGATTGATCTTTATTGCAATGGGAGAAGTGCTTAGCTTTGGGTTCAATCTTACGGTATCCTTTCCCAGTGACAGTAGGGGCAGCAAGGCACGTATTGTATTGTTGCCATCGAGGATAACAGGATGGGGTTTATATCATATTGCATGAGTTTATCCCTCTACATCATGTCATCTTGCTTAAAGCGTTACTCCGTTCTCTTGAACTTAATTCTCTAGATGCATGCTGGATAGCGGTTGATGTGTGGAGTAATAGTAGTAGATGCAGGCGGGAGTCGGTCTACTTGTCTCAGACGCGATGCCTATATACATGATCATACCTAGATATTCTCATAACTATGCTCAATTCTATCAATTGCTCAACAGTAATTTGTTTACCCACCGTAATACTTATGCTCTCGAGAGAAGCCACTAGTGAAACCTATGGCCCCCGGGTCTATTTTCCATCATATTAATCTTCCATCTACAAGCTATTTCCTTTTCCGTTTATCTTGCTTTCTTTACTTTGCATCTTTATCATAAAAATGGCAAAAATATTATCTTATCATATCTATCAGATCTCACTTTCGTAAGTGACCGTGAAGGGATTGACAACCCCTTTATTGTGTTGGTTGCGAGGATATTATTTGCTTGTGTAGGTGCGAGGGACTCGCGCATGGCCTCCTACTGGATTGATACCTTGGTTCTCAAAAATTGAGGGAAATACTTACGCTACTTTGCTGCATCACCCTTTTCTCTTGAAGAGAAAACCAACGCAGTGCTCAAGAGGTAGCAAGAAGGAGTTCTGGCGCCGTTGCCGGGGAGTATACACAAAAGTCAACATACCAAGTACCCATCACAAACTCTTATCTCCCGCATTACATTATTTGCCATTTGCCTCTCGTTTACCTCTCCCCCCCACTTCACCCTTGCTGTTTTATTCGCCCTCTCTCTCCGTCCTCCTTCTCTTTCTCTATTTGCCTCTTTTTGCCTGTCTCTTGTTTGCTTGTGTGTTGGATTGCTTGCTTGTCGTTATGGCTAGTCCCCTATCTTCTCTGTTGTCTCCCGAAAATGAAGTTCTTAATTTTAAGCAAAGGGAAGGAGCAAATCTAAAAGATGCTTGGTATAGAATTTGCAATGCTTAAAATAGATCTACCAAAAAGCAATCTACTTCCAGTCTTCTTCGCAATTTTTATGTAGGCACTACTCCTTGGCACAGATACGTCCTTGATACCATTACTAGAGGGAATTTCTTGGGTAGCCACACTTTTGATTCTTATAATGCTATGATAGATTTGTTTGGCTCACCCCCTCTTTTGGTTAATGGAACTATGTTAACTTTGGAGCATGTAATGCAAATACTTGAAATTATTGAAAATAAAGTTGCTACCGAAGAGTTAATTGAAAATTTGGATAAAAAGATACACGACCAAATTACTCAATATGGATCTAAAGTAGGAGTCACTTTGAAAAATATTAAGGAGAAGGAACCCATAGTTAATGAAAGAATAAATCAGGATTCCACTAGAATCGATGAACTTGAGGGTATCATCACCAACTTGGGAACTGCCTTTTCTTCCATAAATAATACTCCAAGTCCTCCAACTAAAATTTCCAAGATTATGCATGTTCCTAAAAATAAGGGTGAATCCTCTAGCAAGGAAACTTCGGATCTTAAATCTATAAGTATTCACCCCAATCTTTTTGCTATCATTAAGGAACCATTTGCTACAAATGGTTTTTTTCGATTTTGTGCCTAGAATTTTGATAATTAATAAAAAGGAATAAACTCTTAAGGGTGATAGATGTCTCACTAAAGAATTACCAACTAAAGATACCTAGATCTATCCGTGCTTTTATGCCTAGCTAGGGGCGTTAAACGATAGCGCTTGTTGGGAGGCAACCCAAGTTTATTTTTATTCCTTGATTTTTGCTACTGTTTAGTAATAAATAATTTATCTAGCCTCTGTTTTGGTTGTGTTTTTGTGTTTAATTAGTGTTTGTGCCAAGTAGAACCGTTGGGAAGACTTGGGGTAAGTCTTTTTAATCTTGCTGTAAAAAACAGAAACTTTAGCGCTCACGAGAATTGCTGCCATTTTTACTTGGAAAGTTATATTTAGTTAATTATTTTTTTAGATGATTAATAGATAAATTCCTCACGTCCATAAATTTATTTTAGAATTTTTGGGGTTCCAGAACTTGCGTTAGCTACAGATTACTACAGACTGTTCTGTTTTTGACAGATTCTGTTTTTCGTGTGCTGTTTGCTTATTTTGATGAATCTATGGCTAGTAAAATAGTTTATACACCATAGAGAAGTTTTAATAAAGTAGGTTTAACACCAATATAAATAAAGAATGAGTTTATTACAGTACCTTGAAGTGGTGTTTTGTTTTCTTTCGCTAACGGAGCTCGCGAGATTTTCTACTTTAAGTTTTGTGTTGTGAAGTTTTCAAGTTTTGGGTGAAAGATTTGATGGATTATGGAACAAGGAGTGGCAAGAGACTAAGCTTGGGGATGCCCATGGCACCCCAAGATAATCTAAGGACACCTAAAAGCCCAAGCTTGGGGATGCCCCGGAAGGCATCCCCTCTTTTGTCTACTTCCATCAGTAACTTTACTTGGAGCTATATTTTTATTTACCACATGATATATGTTTTTCTTGGAGCGTCTTGTATTATTTGAGTCTTTATTTGTTAGTTTTCCAAAATCATCCTTGCTGTACACACCTTTTGAGAGAAACACACATGATTCGGAAATTGTTAGAATACTCTATGTTCTTCACTTATATCTTTTGAGTTATATAGTTTTTGCTCTAGTGCTTCACTTATATCTTTTAAAGCACGGTGGTAGATTTGTTTTATAGAAACTATTGTTCTCTCATGCTTCACTTAGATTATTTTGAGAGTCCTACAAAACAGCATGGTAATTTGCTTTAATTATGTTAGGCATTCAAGATTAATAAAAAAGTTTTCTTATGAGTGTTTTGAATACTATGAGAAGTTTGATACTTGATAATTGTTTTGAGATATGGAGATGGTGATATTAGAGTCGTGCTAGTTGAGTAGTTGTGAATTTGAGAAATACTTGTGTTGAAGTTTGTGATTCCCGTAGCATGCACGTATGGTGAACCGTTATGTGATGAAATCGGAGCATGATTTATTTATTGATTGTCTTCCTTATGAGTGGCGGTCAGGGACGAGCGATGGTCTTTTCCTACCAATCTATCCCCCTAGGAGCATGTGCGTAATACGTTGTTTCGATAACTAATAGATTTTTGCAATAAGTATGTGAGTTCTTTATGACTAATGTTGATTCCATGGATTATACGCACTCTCACCCTTCCATCATTGCTAGCCACTCTAATACCGCGCACTTTTTGCCGGTATCATACACCCACCATATACCTTCCTCAAAACAGCCACCATACTGCTACCTCTTGAGCACTGCGTTGGTTTTACCTTGAAGAGGAAAGGGTGATGCAGCAAAGTAGCGTAAGTATTTCCCTCAGTTTTTGAGAACCAAGGTATCAATCCAGTAGGAGGCTATGGGCGAGTCCCTCGCACCCGCACAAAACAAATAAATCCTCGCAACCAACTCGATAAGGGGTTGTCAATCCCTTCACGGTCACTTACGAGAGTGAGATCTGATAGATATGATAAGATAAGATTTTTGGTATTTTTGTGCTAAAGATGCAAAGTAAAATAAAAGCAAAGGAAATAACTAAGTATTGGAAGATTAATATGATGAAGATAGACCCGGGGGCCATAGGTTTCACTAGTGTCTTCTCTCAAGAGCATATGTATTTTACGGTGGGTGGATGAATTACCGTTCAGCAATTGACAGAATTGAGCATAGTTATGAGAATATCTAGGTATGATCATGTATATAGGCATCACGTCCGAGACAAGTAGACCGACTCCTGCCTGCATCTACTACTATTACTCCACTCATCGACCGCTATCCAGCATGCATCTTGAGTATTAAGTTCATGAGAATAGAGTAACGCCTTAAGCAAGATGACATGATGTAGAGGGATAAATTCATGCAATATGATAAAAAAACCATCATGTTATCCTCGATGGCAACAATACAATACATGCCTTGTTGCCCCTACTGTCACTCGGAAAGGACACCGCAAGATTGAACCCAAAGCTAAGCACTTCTCCCATTGCAAGAAAGATCAATCTAGTAGGCCAAACCAAACTGATAATTCGAAGAGACTTGCAAAGATAAGCAGTCATACATAAAAGAATTCAGAGAAGATTCAAATATTGTTCATAGATAAACTTGATCATAAACCCACAATTCATCGGTCTCAACAAACACACCGCAAAAAGAAGATTACATCGAATAGATCTCCACAAGAGAGGGGGAGAACATTGTATTGAGATCCAAACAGAGAGAAGAAGCCATCTAGCTAATAACTATGGACCCGAAGGTCTGAGGTAAACTACTCACACTTCATTGGAGGGGTTATGGTGTTGATGTAGAAGCCCTCCGTGATGGATGCCCCCTCCGGCGGAGCTCCGGAACAGGCCCCAAGATGGGATCTCGTGGATACATAAAGTTACGGCGGTGGAATTAGGGTTTTGGCTCCATATCTGGTCGTTTCGGGGTACATAGGTATATATAGGAGGAAGGAGTACATTGGTGGAGGAACAGGGGGGCCCACGAGGGTGGAGGGCGCGCCTGGGGGTAGGCGCGCCCCCTACCTCGTGGCCTCCTCCTTTGTTTCTTGACATAGGGTCCAAGTCTCCTGGATCATGTTCGGTGAGAAAATCACGTTCCCGAAGGTTTCATTCCGTTTGGACTCCGTTTGATATTCCTTTTCTTCGAAACCCTAAAATAGGCAAAAAAACAGCAATTCTGGGCTAGGCCTCCGGTTAATATGTTAGTCCCAAAAATAATATAAAAGTGGATAATAAAGCCCAATAATGTCCAAAACAGTAGATAATATAGCATGGAGCAATCAAAAATTATAGATACGTTGGAGACATATCACATACCTACCTATTATGGCATTTCCATAGCCATTCCGAGATATATTGTCATGCAACTTCCATCGTTCCGTTTACTATGACACGCTCCATCATTGTCATATTGATTTGCATGATCATGTAGTTGACATTGTATTTGTGTCAAAGCCACCGTTCATAATTTTTCATACATGTCACTCATGCATCATTGCACATCCCGGTACACCGCCGGAGGCATTCACATAGAGTCATATTTTGTTCTAAGTATTGAGTTGTAATTTTTGAGTTGTAAAGTAAATAAAAGTGTGATGATCATCATTATTAGAGCATTGTCCCAAGTGAGGAAAGGATGATGGAGACTATGATTCCCCCACAAGTCGGGATGAGACTCCGGACTTAAAAAAAGAGGCCATAAAAATAAAAAAGGAAAAGGCCCAAATAAAAAAATGGGATAAAAGAGAGAATGGACAATGCTACAATCCTTTTACCACATTTGTGCTTCAAAGTAGCACCATTATATTCATGATAGAGAGTCTCCTATGTTATCACTTTCATATACTAGTGGGAATTTTTCATTATAGAACTTGGCTTGTATATTCCAATGATGGGCTTCCTCAAAATGCCCTAGGTCTTCGTCAGCAAGCGAGTTGGATGCACACCCACTTAGTTCTTTTTGTTGAGCTTTCATATACTTATAGCTCTAGTGCATCTGTTGCATGGCAATCCCACTCACTCACATTGATATCTATTAATGGACATCTCCATAGCCCGTTGATACGCCTAGTTGATGTGAGACTATCTTCTCCATTTTTGTCTTCTCCACAACCACCATTCTATTCCACATATAGTGCTATGTCCATGGCTCACGCTCATGTATTGCGTGAAGATTGAAAAAGTTTGAGAACACCAAAAGTATGAAACAATTGCTTAGCTTGTCATCGAGGTTGTGCATGATTTAAATACTTTGTGTGGTGAAGATGGAGCATAGCCAGACTATATGATTTTGTAGGGATAACATTCTTTGGCCATGTTATTTTGAAGAGACATAATTGCTTAGTTAGTATGCTTGAAGTATTATTATTTCTATGTCAATATTAAACTTTTGTCTTGAATCTTTCAGATCTGAATATTCATACCACAATTAAGAGAATTACATTGAAATTATGCCAAGTAGCATTCCACATCAAAAATTCTGTTTTTATCATTTACCTACTCGAGGATGAGCAGGAATTAAGTTTGGGGATGCTTGATACCACTACTAGGGAAAAGCCTAGCAGCAACGCGGGTTTTAGGCCTATCAGTAGCGCGGGGCGATGCGCTACTGATAAGGCGCTACAGCTAACGTATAGCAGTAGCGTGCCTCCGCCCACGCTACTACTAAATCGACTTAGTAGTAGCGACTTCCCGGAGGAGCGCTACTGGTAATTAGTAGTACCGCTTCTCCCTGCCCGCGCTGCTACTATTATTTCATATTTTATTTATTTATTATTTCATGTTGTTTTCGTACACCTTTACACAAGTTTTCATACAACAGGAATTTAGAAATTGTTTTTACATCATAATGAGTTATTACATCACGGGGTGAAAGAACCATGGACTAGTTTCAAGTGGATGGACATCCACTTGAAACTAATCCGTGGTTCTTTCACCCAATGATATAATAAATATCATCATCATCATCATATCATTAACAACTTATCATCATAATACATCATTGTCATATAACACCTCCTCAAGATCATCGTTTTCATCAATGAGACATCACATAGCAAATTGGTCACTAGTCGTAATCACAAGTACTCCTCATCATCAACTCTAACACATTGTATCACATAATAAACATATTGTACCTCATAGGACCTACTACATTCTCTTAGGACCTACTATATTCTCTAAGGTAAAATAGCAAAAAACAAGATAGCCCCTGACTCTCCATTATGGAGAATGGAGATTATCCTGTCTCCAATTCTTGCCTTTCGCTTAATGTTACTTCCAAGAACCTCCTTGCGAATGTCCAAACATTTTTTCCATTCTTTGATTAGCATGTGTTCACCGGTTTTAGAAATCCGATATGCACAGGTGAGCTCCTTAGATTGACCTGGCTGTATGTTCAGAACTGCAAGGCGACCATTCTGATACATCAGATGAGGCACACAATCCATCGGGATTTTCTGTTGAAAAACATAGTAATAACTTCGTAGTTAGCAATGATGTACTAGTTTTAGAAGTATGCAAAAGATGCACGGATGTCGTAATAGTAAAAAATCTTACCAGGGTATCTCCATAGAAGTTACCGTGGTTCAACACGTGCACTAGTGGCACGTATTCACCATAATTTGGAGGAGTTCGATAATAGGTATTGTAATTCTCAAGATAAGTACAATAAGCAATCAGATGACTTTTCTCCTTATAAGTTAATTCGGAGCCATCAGTGTAGTGGGTTTTGTCTACCATCTTCTGCACATTCTTTGAAGATTCAAAATAAGCTGTCAATGGAAATAAGCTGTCAACTATTTTGAAATAAACAATATAAATTAGTTAATAACTATGTTTGAGAAACTCACATTGCGGTAGAATCGGAAGCGTATCAACAAGGACCCAAATGTCCATATTGTCTTGCTCGATGTCAGGATCACCAAGATCCATGGTGACAATCATACCCTCATAAAAACCATACATTTTGCAAAGTGCTTCCCAATTTTGGCAACCAAAATGGGTTACGCTCTGAGAATTGTACAGATTTACTTCAAAATCGATATCATGATGGGTCCTTAGGTGTATTTTCTTTGTTTGAAAATTTTCATGGTCTTCAAAACCCATCCTCTCCAAGACATAGCGTCTTGCATCGCGTGGAATAAGCTAGTCGAATTGTAAAAGATGAAAATTAGACGTTGAAATAGTTGAAGTCATGCTTAATTACGAAAAAAACACTTGTCGTTGTTGCGTACCGTTTCAACATCGAAGGTCTCCTCGAGCTTAATGCTGAAGCGCCGATCTTCGTCCAACTCAATGAACCTGTCGCACATACCTCGATCGTCGTGGCACCAGCTGCACTCCCCCGGGAGACTGTCGTTGTCCGAGTACGACATTTCCTACGTTCATAATTCAAAGATTAAACTTGTACAATTAAATATATGTACTAAAAAACCTAAATTAGATCATTATTTTTCGAGAAAATCCAGGCCACTCGATATTTCCTACATATTCTAGCACAAGTCATGCCAGACCTCACGGAAAAAATTGGCATGACCTTTGCTAAAAAAGGACATATCGAGCGCCTGAAATTTGCCGGAATGGAAATTAATCAACACTCCGGCAAAACATAGGCCACTCGGAGGTGTAAACTGAACATGAACGGCCACTTGGGCAACCACATATCCTATTTGAGCAACACAAGATATACATGGATATTTGGCTGGTCTCACCTCGATGTCGGTGGGGGTCGGTGACGGGGACGACGTCGGGAATGATGGAGGGGCTCCTTGATTTCTGCAAAAGCAAAAACCATATAAGTTATCACTAATACATCCCGAATAATTGCTTAAACTAAAAAATAACAACAAATATGACATGTTCAACTAGTTTTATTAATTCAACTAGTTATTACTAAATATAAACTTACTATAAATAGAAAAAAACTAGTTCTTTCTAAAAATAAAGTAGTTCAGCTAGTTATATTAATTATCTTACTGAAAAAACATTAGTTCTATTAATTCAACTAGTTCAACTAGTTTATTAATTTACTTACTAAACTAGTTCAACTACAACTAAAGTAGTTCAACTAGTTTATTAATTTACTTAATAATTGTTTTAAACACTTACTAAAAACAGTAAAAATAAACTACATTATACAATAGTTAACTAGTACCATCACTACTACTAATTAACATATACTACTGCTAAAAATCATTATCTATGAACCCTAAATTAACATCTACTACTACTAAAAAGATCTAGTACTAACTAAGCAGAGAGAACGAGGGTGGGGGGAGGGGTGGGGGGCTTACAGAGAGGGGAGAGATGGTGGCTGGGAGGTGCTCGGCAATGGAGAGGTAAGGGCGGCGAGGGCGGGCTCGGGATCGGGAGGTGGCGGCGGGGTTGGGGGAGGCGGCGGCGACGGTGAGGTCGAGAGCGGCGGTGAGGTTGAGAGCGGAGGGGGTGGGGGAGGCGGCGGCAACGGTGAGGTCGAGAGCGGCGGCGGGCGGCGGCGGTGAGGTTGACGGCGGCCTCGGGCGGCGGCGGTGAGGGCAGGCTCGGGCTCGGACGGCGGCGACAAAGGAGTAGGGGAACAGTGGGGGGAAGGAGGACTTAGAGAAATTTTGAGCAGGCGGGTGGTTAAGTCGAACTAGCAGTAGCGCACTTCAGGAAACGCGCTATAGCTAAAGTAGCTATAGTGCGTTTTTAGGAAAAACGCTACTGCTAAGTCTAAGCACGCATCAAAAATATACGTTGGTCATCATTGATCTTTTTGTGTAGAATCTAAATAGTCAACATATTTAAGGTGGTAAACACCTTGTTCGCTTAGAAGTATGGGACTAAACTTAATTAGGTGCAACACTTAGCAGTAGCGAGTTTTGCAGAAACACGCTGCTCCTAAGTACCTTAGCAGCAACGCGTCCGGGGAAGGGCGCTACTACTATATCTAGCCTGGGGGCAAATCCGTGGCAATTATAGTAGTAGCGCTTGTTTCACCTAGAGTGCTACTGCTATCTAGTTATTAGTAGCGCGGTTCCTTTAAGCTCGCTACTGTTAGTTAGCAGTAGCACCTGTTTTTAAACTACGCTGCTGCTAAGATTCTGTGTATAACGTTTTCCCTAGTAGTGTACGTCTCCAATGTATCTATAATTTTTTATTGTTCCATGCTATATTATTTCCTATTTTGGACATTATTGGGCTTTATTATACACTTTTATATTATTTTTGGGACTAACCTATTAACCGGAGGCCCAGCCCAGAATTGTTGTTTTTTTGCCTATTTTAGAGTTTCGCAGAAAAAGAATATCAAACGGAGTCCAAACGAAATGAAACCTTCGGGAACGTGATTTTCAGAACGAACATGATCCAGAGGACTTGGACCCTACGTCAAGACATTAACCAGGAAGTCACGAGGTTGGGGGCGCGCCTACCCCCCCCCCCCCCAGGCGCTCCCTCCACCCTTGTGGGGCCCATGTTGCTCCACCGGCGTACTTCTTCCTCCTATATATTCCTACGTACCCCCAAACTACCAGATACAGAGCCAAAACCCTAATTCCACCACCGTAACTCTCTGTATCCACGAGATCCCATCTTGGGGCATTTTCCGGAGCTCCGCCAGAGGGGGCATCGATCACGGAGGGCTTCTACATCAACACCATAGCATCTCCGATGAAGTGTGAGTAGTTTACTTCAGACCTTCGGGTCCATAGTTATTAGCTAGATGGCTTCTTCTCTCTTTTTGGATCTCAATACAAAGTTCTCCCCCTCTCTTGTGGAGATCTATTCGATGTAATCTTCTTTTGCGGTGTGTTTGTTGAGACCGATGAATTGTGGGTTTATGATCAAGTTTATCTATGAACAACATTTGAATCTTCTCTGCATTCTTTTATGTATGATTGGTTATCTTTGCAAGTCTCTTCGAATTATCAGTTTGATTTGGCCTACTAGATTGATCTTTATTGCAATGGGAGAAGTGATTAGCTTTGGGTTCAATCTTGCGGTGTCCTTTCCCAGTGACAGTAGGGTCAGCAAGGCACGTATTGTATTTTTGCCATCGAGGATAACAAGATGGGGTTTATATCATATTGCATGAGTTTATCCCTCTACATCATGTCATCTTGCTTAAAGCGTTACTCTGTTCTCTTGAACTTAATACTCTAGATGCATGCTGGATAGCGGTCGATGTGTGGAGTAATAGTAGTAGATGCAGGCAGGAGTCGGTCTACTTGTCTCGGACGTGATGCCTATATACATGATCATACCTAGATATTCTCATAACTATGCTCAATTCTGTCAATTGCTCAACAGTAGTTTGTGAAGGAAATATGCCCTAGAGGCAATAATAAAGTTATTATTTATTTCCTTATATCATGATAAATGTTTATTATTCATGCTAGAATTGTTGGGTAACGTAGCAGAAATTCAAAATTTTCCTACGTGTCACCAAGATCTATCTATGGAGAAACCAGCTACGAGTAGAAGGAGAGTGCATCTACATACCCTTGTAGATCGCTAAGCGGAAGCGTTCAAGTGAACGGGGTTGAAGGAGTCGTTCTCGTCGTGATTCAAATCACCGATGATCAAGTGCCGAACGCACGACACCTCCACGTTCAACACACGTACAGCCCGGTGACGTCTCCCACGCCTTGATCCAGCAAGGAGAGAGGGAGAGGTTGAGGAAGACTCCATCCAACAGCAGCACAACGGCGTGGTGGTGGTGGAGGAGCGTGGCAATCCTGCAGGGCTTCGCCAAGCACCGCGGGAGAGGAGGAAGACTTGGGAGAGGGGAAGGGCTGCGCCAGAACTTCGTCTTCAGCTCCCATGCGTCTCCCCACTATATATAGGGGTGGAGGGGATGGTTTCTTGCCCTCCAAGTCCATTGGGGCGTTGGCCAAGGTGGGAGGAAAGAAATCCCATCATTTCCTTCCTCACCGATTGTTATCCCCCCTTTTTAGGGATCTTGATCTTATCCCTTTGGGATATGATCTTATTCCTTCTAAGGGGGGGTCTTGGTGCGCCTTGACCAGGGGTGTGGGGCCTTTCCCCCACTACCCACGTTCATGTGGGTCCCCCCATGCAGCTGGGCCCCACTCCGGAACCTTCTAGAACCTTCCCGGTACAATACCGAAAAATCCCGAACATTTTCCGGTGACCAAAACAGGACTTCCCATATATAAATCTTTACCTCCGGACCATTCCGGAACTCCTCCTGACATCCGGGATCTCATCCGGGACTCCGAACAACATTCGGTAACCACATACAAACTTCCTTTATAACCCTAGCGTCATCGAACCTTAAGTGTGTAGACCCTACGGGTTCGGGAGACATGCAGACATGACCGAGACGTTCTCCGGTCAATAACCAACAGCGGGATCTGGATACCCATGATGGCTCCCACATGTTCCACGATGATCTCATCGGATGAACCACGATGTCAAGGACTTATTCAATCCCGTATTCAATTCCCTTTGTCTATCGGTATGTTACTTGCCCGAGATTCGATCGTCGGTATCCAATACCTTGTCCAATCTCGTTACCGGCAAGTCTCTTTACTCGTTCCGTAACACATCATCCCGTGATCAACTCCTTGGTCACATTGCGCATATGATGATGTCCTACCGAGTGGGCCCAGAGATACCTCTCCGTTTACACGGAGTGACAAATCCCAGTCTCGATCCGCATAAAACAATAGATACTTTCGAAGATACCTGTAGTGCACCTTTATAGTCACCCAGTTACGTTGTGACGTTTGATACACCCAAAGCACTCCTACGGTATCCAGGAGTTACACGCTCTCATGGTCGAAGGAAGAGATACTTGACATTGGCAAAGCTCTAGCAAATGAACTACACGATCTTTTGTGCTAGTCTTAGGATTGGGTCTTGTCCATCACATCATTCTCCTAATGATGTGATCCCGTTATCAACGACATCCAATGTCCATAGCCAGGAAACCATGACTATCTGTTGATCACAACGAGCTAGTCAACTAGAGGCTCACTAGGGACATATTGTGGTCTATGTATTCACACGTGTATTATGATTTCCGGATAATACAGTTATAGCATGAATAAAAGACAATTATCATGAACAACGAAATATAATAATAACTAATTTATTATTGCCTCTAGGGCATATTTCCAACAGTCTCCCACTTGCACTAGAGTCAATAATCTAGCTCACATCGATATGTGATTAACACTCAAGGTCACATCCCCATGTGACTAACACCCAAAGAGTTTACTAGAGTCAATAATCTAGTTCACATTTACCATGTGATTAACACTCGATGAGTTCTGGGTTTGATCATGTTATGCTTGTGAGAGAGGTTATAGTCAACGGGTCTGAACCTTTTAGATCCGTGTGTGCTTTACAAATCTCTATGTCATCTCCGAGATGCAGCTACCACGCTCTATTTGGAGCTATTCCAAATAAATGTTCCACTTGGAGCTATTCTAAATTGTTGCTCCATCATACGTATCCGGTATCTCTACTCAGAGCTATCCGGATAGGTGTTAAGCTTGCATCGACGTAACCCTTTACGACGAACTCTTTTACCACCTCCATAATCGAGAAAATTCCTTAGTCCACTAGTTACTAAGGATAACTTTGACCGCTGTCCTGTGATCCATTCTTGGATCACTCTTGTACCCCTTGACTGACTCATGGCAAGGCACACTTCAGGTGCGGTACACAGCATAGCATACTGTAGAGAGCCTATGATAAAAGCATAGGGGATGACCTTCGTCCTTCCTCTTTCTTCTGCCGTGGTCGAGCTTTAAGTCTTAACTTCATACCTTACAACTCAGGCAAGAACTCCTTCTTTGACTGATCCATCTTGAACACCTTCAAGATTATGTCAAGGTACGTGCTCATTTAAAAGTATTATTAAGCATTTTGATCTATCTTATAGATCTTGATGCTCAATGTTCAAGTAGCTTGATCCAGGTTTTCTATTGAAAACACCTTTCAAATAACCCTATATGCTTTCTAGAAATTCTACATCATTTCTGATCAACAATATGTCAAGAACATATACTCATCAGAAATTCTATAGTGCTCCCACTCACTTCTTTGGAAATACAAGTTTCTCATAAACTTTGTACAAACCCAAAATCTTTGATCATCTCATCAAAGTGTACATTCCAACTCCGAGATGCTTACTCCAGTCCTTAGAAGGATCGCTGGAGCTAGCATACCTTTTAGCATCCTTAGGATTGACAAAACTTTTCTAATTGTATCACATACAACCTTTCCTTACAAAAACTGGTAAGGAAACTTGTCTTGACATCCATCTGCCAGATTTCATAAATGCAGCCAATGCTAACATGATTCTGACGGACTTTAAGCATCGCTACGGATGAGAAAATCTCATCGTAGTCAACTCCTTGAACTTGTGAAAAATTCTTCGCCACAAGTCGAGCTTCATGGACGGTGACATTACCGTCCACGTCCGTCTTCTTCTTAGAGATCCATTTATCTCAATGGCTTGCCAATCATCGGGCAAGTCCACCAAAGTCCATGCTTTGTTCTGATACATGGATCCTATCTCGGACTTTATGGCTTCTAACCATTTGTCGGAATTTGGGCCCACCATCGCTTCTCCATAGCTCGTAGGTTCATTGTTGTCTAGCAACATGACCTTCAAGACAGGATTACTGTACCACTCTGAAGTAGTACGTATCCATGTCACCCTACAAGGTACGGTAGTGACTTGATCCGAAACTTCATGATCACTCATAAGCTTCTACTTCAATTGGTGTAGGTACCACAGGAACAACTTCCTGTGCCCTGCTACACACTTGTTGAAGTGATGGTTCAATAACCTCATCAAGTCTCCAACATCCTCCCACTCAACTCTTTCGAGAGAAATCTTTCCTCGAGAAAGGACCCGATTCTAGAAACAATCCATATTGCTTTCGGATCTGAATTAGGAGGTATACCCAACTGTTTTGGGTTTCCTATGAAGATGCATTTTATCCGCTTTGGGTTCGAGCTTATCAACCTGAAACTTTTTAATATAAGCGTCGCAGCCCCAAACTTTTAAGAAACGACAACTTAGGTTTCTCTAAACCATAATTCATATGGTGTCATCTCATCGGAATTACGTGGTGCCCTATTTAAAGTGAATGTGGTTGTCTCTAATGCCTAACCCATGAACGATAGTGGTAATTCGATAAGAGACATCATGGTACGCACCATATCCAATAGGGTGCAACTATGATGTTCGGACACACCATCACATTATGGTGTTCCAGGCGGTATTAATTGCGAAACAATTTCCACAATGTCTTAATTGTGTGCCAAAACTCGTAACTCAGATATTCATCTCTATGATCATATCATAGACATTTTATCCTCTTGTCACAATGATCTGCTACTTCACTCTGAAATTTCTTGAACCATTCAATAATTCAGACTTGTGTTTCATCAAGTAAATATACTCAACATTTACTCGAATCATCTGTGAAGTAAGAACATAATGATATTCACTGCATGCCTCAGCACTCATTCGACTGCACACATCAAAATGTGTTACTTCCAACAAGTTGCTATCTTGTTCCATCTTACTGAAAATGAGGCTTTTCAGTCATCTTGCCCATGTGGTATGATTTGCATATCTCAAGTGATTCAAAATCAAGTGAGTCCGAACGATCCATTCGCATGGAGTTTCTTCATGCATATACACCAATAGAACTTACGTGGCAGTGCCAGAAATAGGTGGTACTATCATTACTATCTTTTGGCATGAACATGTGTATCACTACGATCGAGATTTCAATGAACCATTCATTTTAGGTGCAAGACCATTGAAGGTATTATTCAAATAAATAGAGTAACCATTATTCTCTTTAAATGAATACCGTATTGCGATAGACATAATCCAATCATGTCTATGCTCAACGCAAACACCAAATCTCGATGGTAGAGGGAGCGTGCGATGCTTGATCATATCAACATTGGAAACACTTCCAACACATATCGTCAGCTCACCTTTAGCTAGTCTCCGTTTATGCCGTAGCTTTTATTTCGAGTTACTAACACTTAGCAACCGAACCGGTATCTTATACCCTGGTGCTACTAGGAGTACTAGTAAAGTACACATTAACATAATGTATATCCAATATACTTCTATCGACCTTGCCAGCCTTCTCATCTACCAAGTATCTAGGGTAATTCTGCTCTAGTGACTGTTCCCCTTATTACAGAAGCACTTAGTCTCGGGTTTGGGTTCAACCTTGGGTTTCTTCACTGGAGCAGCAGCTGATTTGCCGTTTCATGAAGTATCCCTTCTTGCCCTTGCCCTTCTTGAAACTAGTGGTTTCACCAACCATCAACAATTGATGCTCCTTCTTGATTTCTACTTTCGCGGTGTCAAACATCATGAATACCTCAAGGATCATCTTATTTATCCCTGATATGTTATAGTTCATCACGAAGCTCTAGCAGCTCGGTGGCAATGACTTTGGAGAAACATCACTATCTCATTTGGAAGAACAACTCCCACTCAATTCAAGTGATTGTTGCACTCAGACAATCTGAGCACAAGCTCAACGATTGAGATTTTCTCCCTTAGTTTGCAGGCTAAGAGAATCGTCGGAGGTCTTATACCTCTTGACGTGAGCACGAGCCTGAGATCCCAATTTCAGCCCTCGAAACATCTCATATGTTCCGTGATGTTTCGAAAACGTCTTTGGTGCCTCTACTTAAACCATTTAACTGAACTATCACGTAGTTATCAAAACGTGTATGTTCGATGTTCGAAACATCCACAAACGACGTTTGGGGTTCAGCACACTGAGCAATGCATTAAGGACATAAGCTTTCTACTGTTCGCATAATCGCTACTATCAACTTTCAACTATATTTTCTCTAGGAACATATCTAAAACAGTAGAACTAAAGCGCGAGCTACGACATAATTTGCAAAAGGTCTTTTGACTATGTTCAGGATAATTAAGTTCATCTTATGAACTCCCACTTACATAGACATCCCTCTGCTCATCTAAGTGATCACATGATCCGAGTCAACTAGGCCGTGTCCGATCATCACGTGAGACGGACTAGTCATCATCGGTGAACATCTTCATGTTGATCGTATCTACTATACGACTCATGCTCGACCTTTCGGTCTCCGTGTTCCGAGGCCATGTCTGCACATGCTAGGCTCGTCAAGTTAACCCTAAGTGTTTTCGCTGTGTAAAACTGTCTTACACCCATTGTATGTGAACGTAAGAATCCATCACACCCGATAATCACGTGGTGCTTAGAAGCGACGAACTGTAGCAACGGTGCACAGTTAGGGGAGAACACTTCTTGAAATTTTGTAAGGGATCATCTTATTTACTACCGTCGTCCTAAGTAAACAAGATGCATAAACATGATAAACATCACATGCAATCAAATAGAGTAGTGACATGATATGGCCAATATCATATAGCTCCTTTGATCTTCATCTTCGGGGCTCCATGATCATCTTGTCACCGGCATGACACCATGATCTCCATCATCATGATCTCCATCATCGTGTCTTCATGAAGTTGTCACGCCAACGACTACTTCTACTTCTATGACTAACGCGTTTAGCAATAAAGTAAAGTAGTTTACATGGCGTTCTTCAATGACACGCAGGTCATACAATAAATAAAGACAACTCCTATGGCTCCTGCCGGTTGTCATACTCATCGACATGCAAGTCGTGATTCCTATTACAAGAACATGATCAATCTCATACATCACATATATATCATTCATCACATCCTTTTGGCCATATCACATCACAAAGCATACCCTGCAAAAACAAGTTAGACGTCCTCTAATTGTTGTTGCATGTTTTACGTGGCTGCTATGGGTTTCTAGCAAGAACGTTTCTTACCTACGCAAAACCACAACGTGATATGCCAATTGCTATTTACCCTTCATAAGGACCCTTTTCATCGAATCCGTTCCGATTAAAGTGGGAGAGACTGGCACCCGCTAGCCACCTTATGCACCAAGTGCATGTCAATCGGTGGAACCTGTCTCACGTAAGAGTACATGTAAGGTCGGTCCGGGCCGCTTCATCCCACAATACTGTCGAAACAAGATTGGACTAGTAACGGTAAGCATATTGAACAAAATCAACGCCCACAACTACTTTGTGTTCTACTCGTGCAAAGAATCTACGCAATAGACCTAGCTCATGATGCCACTGTTGGGGAACGTAGCAGAAATTCAAAATTTTCCTACGTGTCACCAAGATCTATCTATGGAGAAACCAGCTACGAGTAGAAGGAGAGTGCATCTACATACCCTTGTAGATCACTAAGCGGAAGCGTTCAAGTGAACGGGGTTGAAGGAGTCGTTCTCGTCGTGATTCAAATCACCAATGATCAAGTGCCGAACGCACGGCACCTCCGCGTTCAACACACGTACAGCCCGGTGACATCTCCCACGCCTTGATCCAGCAAGGAGAGAGGGAGAGGTTGAGGAAGACTCCATCCAACAACAGCACAACGGCGTGGTGGTGGTGGAGGAGCGTGGCAATCCTGCAGGGCTTCGCCAAGCACCGCGGGAGAGGAGGAAGACCTGGGAGAGGGGAAGCGCTGCGCCAGAACTTTGTCTTCAGCTCCCATGCGTCTCCCCACTATATATAGGGGTGGAGGGGCTGGTTTCTTGCCCTCCAAGTCCATTGGGGCGTTGGCCAAGGTGGGAGGAAAGAAATCCCATCATTTCCTTCCTCACCGATTGTTATCCCCCCTTTTTAGGGATCTTGATCTTATCCCTTTGGGATATGATCTTATTCCTTCTAAGGGGGGATCTTGGTGCGCCTTGACCAGGGGTGTGGGGCCTTTCCCCCACTACCCACGTTCATGTGGGTCTCCCCATGCAGGTGGGCCCCACTTCGGAACCTTCTAGAACCTTCCCGGTACAATACCGAAAAATCCCGAACATTTTCCGGTGACCAAAACAGGACTTCCCATATATAAATCTTTACCTCCGGACCATTCTGGAACTCCTCGTGACGTCCGGGATCTCATCCGGGACTCCGAACAACATTCGGTAACCACATACAAACTTCCTTTATAACGCTAGCGTCATCGAACCTTAAGTGTGTAGACCCTACGGGTTCGGGAGACATGCAGACATGACCGAGACGTTCTCCGGTCAATAACCAACAGTGGGATCTGGATACCCATGATGGCTCCCACATGTTCCACGATGATCTCATCGGATGAACCACGATGTCAAGGACTTATTCAATCCCGTATTCAATTCCCTTTGTCTATCGGTATGTTACTTGCCCGAGATTCGATCGTCAGTATCCAATACCTTGTTCAATCTCGTTACCGGCAAGTCTCTTTACTCGTTCCGTAACACATCATCCCGTGATCAACTCCTTGGTCACATTGCGCATATGATGATGTCCTACCGAGTGGGCCCAGAGATACCTCTCCGTTTACACGGAGTGACAAATCCCAGTCTCGATCCGCATAAAACAATAGATACTTTTGGAGATACCTGTAGTGCACCTTTATAGTCACCCAGTTACGTTGTGACGTTTGATACACCCAAAGCACTCCTACGGTATCCAGGAGTTACACGCTCTCATGGTCGAAGGAAGAGATACTTGACATTGGCAAAGCTCTAGCAAATGAACTACACGATCTTTTGTGCTAGTCTTAGGATTGGGTCTTGTCCATCACATCATTCTCCTAATGATGTGATCCCGTTATCAACGACATCCAATGTCCATAGCCAGGAAACCATGACTATCTGTTGATCACAACGAGCTAGTCAACTAGAGGCTCACTAGGGACATATTGTGGTCTATGTATTCACACGTGTATTATGATTTCCGGATAATACAGTTATAGCATGAATAAAAGACAATTATCATGAACAAGGAAATATAATAATAACTAATTTATTATTGCCTCTAGGGCATATTTCCAACAAGAATTGTATTAACCGGAAACATAATACATGTGTGAATACATAGACAAACAGAGTGTCACTAGTATGCCTCTACTTGACTAGCTCGTTAATCAAAGATGGTTATGTTTCCTAACCATGAACAAAGAGTTGTTATTTGATTAATGGGATCACATCATTAGGTGAATGATCTGATTGAAATGACCCATTCCATTAGCTTAGCACCCGATCGTTTAGTATGTTGCTATTGCTTTCTTCATAACTTATACATGTTCCTATGACTATGAGATTATGCAACTCCCGTTTGCCGGAGGAACACTTTGTGTGCTACCAAACGTCACAACGTAAATGGGTGATTATAAAGGTACTCTACACGTGCCTCCAAAGGTACATGTTGGGTTGGCATATTTCGAGATTAGGATTTGTCACTCCGATTGTCGGAGAGGTATCTCTGGGCCCTCTCGGTAATGCACATCACATAAAGCCTTGCAAGCATTGCAACTAATGAGTTAGTTGCAAGATGATGTATTACGGAACGAGTAAAGAGACTTGCCGGTAACGAGATTGAACTAGGTATTGAGATACCGACGATCGAATCTCGGGCAAGTAACATACCGATGACAAAGGGAACAACATATGTTGTTATGCGGTCTGACCGATAAAGATCTTCGTAGAATATGTAGGAGCCAATATGAGCATCCAGGTTACGCTATTGGTTATTGACCAGAGACGTGTCTCGGTCATGTCTACATTGTTCTCGAACCCGTAGGGTCCGCACGCTTAAGGTTTCGATGACAGTTATATTATGAGTTTATGAGTTTTGATGTACCGAAGTTAGTTCGGAGTCCCGGATGTGATCACGGACATGACGAGAAGTCTCGAAATGGTCGAGACATAAAGATTGATATATTGGACGGCTATATTCGGACACCGGAAGTGTTCCGGGTGATTTCGGAGAAAACCGGAGAGCCGGAGGGTTACCGGAACCCCCCCGGGAGAAGTAATGGGCCATATGGGCCTTAGTGGAGAGAGAGAGAGAGGGGCAGCCAAAGGTGGGCCGCGCGCCTCCTCCCCCATGGTCCGAATTGGACTAGGAGAGGGGGGCGGCGCCCCCCCCCCTTTCCCTCTCCCTCCCCACTTCTTTCCCCCTCCTAGTAGGAGTCCTACTCCTACTAGGAGGAGGACTCCTCCTTGGCGCGCCTATAGGGCCGGCCGGCCTCCTCCCCTTGCTCCTTTATATACTGGGGCAGAGCCACCCCTAGACACACAAGTTGATCCACCTGATCATATTCTTAGCCGTGTGCGGTGCCCCCTTCCACCATAGTCCTCGATAATATTGTAGCGGTGCTTAGGCGAAGCCCTGCGACGGTAGTGCATCAAGATTGTCACCACACCGTCGTGCTGACGGAACTCTTCCCCGACACTTTGCTGGATCGGAGTCCGGGGATCGTCATCGAGCTGAACGTGTGCTAGAACTCGAAGGTGCCGTAGTTTCGGTGCTTGATCGGTCGGGCCGTAGAGACGTACGACTCCATCAACCAAACGCTTCCGTTGTCGATCTACAAGGGTACGTAGATCACACTCTCCCCTCTCGTTGCTATGCACCACCATGATCTTGCGTGTGCGTAGGAATTTTTTTGAAATTACTATGAAACCCAACAGTGGCATCCGAGCCTAGGTTTTATATGTTGATTTTATAAGCATGAGTAGAACACAAGTGAGTTGTGGGTGATATAAGTCATACTGCTTACCAGCATGTCATACTTTGGTTCGGCGGTATTGTTGGACGAAGCGGCCCGGACCGACATTACGTGTACGCTTACGCGAGACCGGTTCTCCCGACGTGCTTTGCACATAGGTGGCATGCGGGTGACAGTTTCTCCAACTTTAGTTGAACCGAGTGTGGCTACGCCCGGTCCTTGTGAAGGTTAAAACAACACCAACTTGACAAACTATCGTTGTGGTTTTGATGCATAGGTAAGATTGGTTCTTGCTTAAGCCCGTAGCAGCCACGTAAAACTTGCAACAACAAAGTAGAGGACGTCTAACTTGTTTTTGCAGGGCATGTTGTGATGTGATATGGTCAAGACATGATGCTAAATTTTATTGTCTGAGATGATCATGTTTTGTAACCGAGTTATCGGCAACCGGCAGGAGCCATATGGTTGTCGCTTTATTGTATGCAATGCAATCGCGCTGTAATGCTTTACTTTATCACTAAGCGGTAGCGATAGTCGTGGAAGCATAAGATTGGCGAGATGACAACGATGCTACGATGGAGATCAAGGTGTCGCGCCGGTGACGATGGTGATCACGATGGTGCTTCGAAGATGGAGATCACAAGCACAAGATGATGATGTCCATATCATATCACTTATATTGATTGCATGTGATGTTTATCTTTTATGCATCTTATCTTGCTTTGATTGACGGTAGCATTATAAGATGATCTCTCACTAATTATCAAGAAGTGTTCTCCGTGAGTATGCACCGTTGCGAAAGTTCTTCGTGCTGAGACACCACGTGATGATCGGGTGTGATAGGCTCTACGTTCAAATACAATGGGTGCAAAATAGTTGCACACGCGGAATACTCAGGTTATACTTGACGAGCCAAGCATATACAGATATGGCCTCGGAACACGGAGACTGAAAGGTCGAGCGTGAATCATATAGTAGATATGATCAACATAAATGATGTTCACCAATGAAACTACTCCATCTCACGTGATGATCGGACATGGTTTAGTTGATTTGGATCACGTAATCACTTAGAGGATTAGAGGGATGTCTATCTAAGTGGGAGTTCTTTAAGTAAATTAATTGAACCTAAATTTATCATGAAACTTAGTACCTGATAGTATCTTGCTTGTTTATGCTTGATTGTAGATAGATGGCTCGTGCTGTTGTTCCGTTGAATTTTAATGCGTTCCTTGAGAAAGCAAAGTTGAAAGATGATGGTAGCAATTACACGGACTGGGTCCGTAACTTGAGGATTATCCTCATTGCTGCACAGAAGAATTACGTCCTGGAAGCACCGCTGGGTGCCAGGCCTGCTGCTGGAGCAACACCAGATGTTATGAACGTCTGGCAGAGCAAAGCTGATGACTACTCGATAGTTCAGTGTGCCATGCTTTACGGCTTAGAATCGGGACTTCAACGACGTTTTGAATGTCATGGAGCATATGAGATGTTCCAGGAGTTGAAGTTAATATTTCAAGCAAATGCCCGGATTGAGAGATATGAAGTCTCCAATAAGTTCTATAGCTGCAAGATGGAGGAGAACAGTTCTGTCAGTGAGCATATACTCAAAATGTCTGGGTATAATAATCACTTGATTCAATTGGGAGTTAATCTTCCAGATGATTGCGTCATTGACAGAATTCTCCAATCACTGCCACCAAGCTACAAGAGCTTCGTGATGAACTATAATATGCAAGGGATGAATAAGACTATTCCCGAGCTCTTCGCAATGCTGAAAGCTGCAGAGGTAGAAATCAAGAAGGAGCATCAAGTGTTGATGGTCAACAAGACCACTAGTTTCAAGAAAAAGGGCAAAGGGAAGAAGAAGGGGAACTTCAAAAAGAACGGCAAGCAAGTTGCTACTCAAGAGAAGAAACCCAAACCTGGACCTAAGCCTGAAACTGAGTGCTTCTACTGCAAGCAGACTGGTCACTGGAAGCGGAACTACCCCAAGTATTTGGCGGATAAGAAGGATGGCAAGGTGAACAAAGGTATATGTGATATACATGTTATTGATGTGTACCTTACTAATGCTTGCAGTAGCACCTGGGTATTTGATACTGGTTCTGTTGCTAATATTTGCAACTCAAAACAGGGACTACGGATTAAGCGAAGATTGGCTAAGGACGAGGTGATGATGCGCGTGGGAAACGGTTCCAAAGTCGATGTGATCGCAGTCGGCACGCTACCTCTACATCTACCTTCGGGATTAATATTAGACCTAAATAATTGTTATTTGGTGCCAGTGTTAAGCATGAACATTATATCTGCATCTTGTTTGATGCGAGACGGTTATTCATTTAAATCTGAGAATAATGGTTGTTCTATTTATATGAGTAATATCTTTTATGGTCATGCACCCTTAAAGAGTGGTCTATTTTTATTGAATCTCGATAGTAGAGACACACATATTCATAGTGTTGAAGCCAAAAGATGCAGAGTTGATAATGATAGTGCAACTTATTTGTGGCACTGCCGTTTAGGTCATATCGGTGTAAAGCGCATGAAGAAACTCCATACTGATGGACTTTTGGAACCACTTGATTATGAATCACTTGGTACTTGCGAACCGTGCCTCATGGGCAAGATGACTAAAACACCGTTCTCCGGTACTATGCAGAGAGCAACATATTTGTTGGAAATCATACATACAGATGTATGTGGTCCGATGAATATTGAGGCTCGTGGCGGATATCGTTATTTTCTCACCTTCACAGATGACTTAAGCAGATATGGGTATATCTACTTAATGAAACATAAGTCTGAAACGTTTGAAAAGTTCAAAGAATTTCAGATGAAGTTGAAAATCATCGTAACAAGAAAATAAAGTTTCTACGATCTGATCGTGGAGGAGAATATTTGAGTTACGAGTTTGGTGTACATTTGAAACAATGCGGAATAGTTTCGCAACTCACGCCACCCGGAACACCACAGCGTAATGGTGTGTCCGAACGTCGTAATCATACTTTACTAGATATGGTGTGATCTATGATGTCTCTTACTGATTTACCGCTATCGTTTTGGGGTTATGCTTTGGAGACGGCCGCATTCACGTTAAATAGGTCACCATCAAAATCCGTTGAGACGATGCCTTATGAACTATGGTTTAGCAAGAAACCAAAGTTGTCGTTTCTGAAAGTTTGGGGCTGCGATGCTTATGTGAAAAAGCTTCAACCTGATAAGCTCGAACCCAAATCAGAGAAATGTGTCTTCATAGGATATCCAAAGGAGACTATTGGATACACCTTCTATCACAGATCCGAAGGCAAGACTTTTGTTGCTAAGTTCGGAAACTTTCTGGAGAAGGAGTTTCTCTCAAAAGAAGTGAGTGGGAGGAAAGTAGAACTTGACGAGGTAATTGTACCTGCTCCCCTATTGGAAAGTAGTGCATCACAGAAAACTGTTTCTGTGACACCTACACTAGTTAGTGAGGAAGCTAATGATGATGATCATAAAACTTCAGAACAAGATACTAATGAACCTCGTAGATCAACCAGAGTGAGATCCATGCCAGAGTGGTATGGTAATCCTGTTCTGGAAGTCATGCTACTAGATCATGATGAACCTACGAACTATGAAGAAGCGATGGTGAGCCCAGATTCCGCAAAATGGCTTGAAGCCATGAAATCTGAGATGGGATCCATGTATGAGAACAAAGTATGGACTTTGGTTGACTTGTCCGATGATCGTCAAGCAATTGAGAATAAATGGATCTTCAAGAAGAAGACTGACGCTGACGGTAATATTACTGTCTACAAAGCTCGACTTGTCGCAAAAGGTTTTCGGCAAGTTCAAGGGATTGACTACGATGAGACCTTCTCACCCGTAGCGATGCTTAAGTCTGTCCGAATCATGTTAGCAATTGCCGCATTTTATGATTATGAAATTTGGTAGATGGATGTCAAAACTGCATTCCTGAATGGATTTCTGGAAGAAGAGTTGTATATGATGCAACCAGAAGGTTTTGTCAATCCAAAGGGAGCTAACAAAGTGTGCAAGCTCCAGCGATCCATTTATGGACTGGTGCAAGCCTCTCGGAGTTGGAATAAACGCTTTGATAGTGTGATCAAAGCATTTGGTTTTATACAGACTTTTGGAGAAGCCTGTATTTACAAGAAAGTGAGTGGGAGCTCTGTAGCATTTCTGATATTATATGTGGATGACATATTACTAATTGGAAATGATATAGAATTTCTGGATAGCATAAAGGGATACTTGAATAAGAGTTTTACGATGAAAGACCTCGGTGAAGCTGCTTACATATTAGGCATTAAGATCTATAGAGATAGATCAAGACACTTAATTGGACTTTCACAAAGCACATACCTTGACAAAGTTTTGAAGAAGTTCAAAATGGATCAAGCAAAGAAAGGGTTCTTGCCTGTGTTACAAGGTGTGAAGTTGAGTAAGACTCAATGCCCGACCACTGCAGAAGATAGAGAGAAAATGAAAGATGTTCCCTATGCTTCAGCCATAGGCTCTATCATGTATGCAATGCTGTGTACCAGACCTGATGTGTGCCTTGCTATAAGTCTAGCAGGGAGGTACCAAAGTGATCCAGGAGTGGATCACTGGACAGCGGTCAAGAACATCCTGAAATACCTGAAAAGGACTAAGGATATGCTACTCATTTATGGAGGTGACAAAGAGCTCATCGTAAAAGGTTACGTTGATGCAAGCTTTGACACTGATCCGGACGATTCTAAATCGCAAACCAGATACGTGTTTACATTAAACGGTGGAGCTGTCAGTTGGTGCAGTTCTAAACAAAGCGTTGTAGCGGGATCTACATGTGAAGCGGAGTACATAGCTGCTTCGGAAGCAGCAAATGAAGGAGTCTGGATGAAGGAGTTCATATCCGATCTAGGTGTCATACCTAGTGCATCGGGTCCAATGAAAATCTTTTGTGACAATACTGGTGCAATTGCCTTGGCAAAGGAATCCAGATTTCACAAGAGAACCAAGCACATCAAGAGACGCTTCAATTCCATCCGAGATCTAGTCCAGGTGGGAGACATAGAGATTTGCAAGATACATACGGATCTGAATGTTGCAGACCCTTGACTAAGCCTCTTCCACGAGCAAAACATGATCAGCACCAAGGCTCCATGGGTGTTAGAATCATTACTGTGTAATCTAGATTATTGACTCTAGTGCAAGTGGGAGACTAAAGGAAATATGCCCTAGAGGCAATAATAAAGTTATTATTTATTTCCTTATATCATGATAAATGTTTATTATTCATGCTAGAATTGTATTAACCGGAAACATAATACATGTGTGAATACATAGACAAACAGAGTGTCACTAGTATGCCTCTACTTGACTAGCTCGTTAATCAAAGATGGTTATGTTTCCTAACCATGAACAAAGAGTTGTTATTTGATTAACGGGATCACATCATTAGGTGAATGATATGATTGAAATGACCCATTCCATTAGCTTAGCACCCGATCGTTTAGTATGTTGCTATTGCTTTCTTCATAACTTATACATGTTCCTATGACTATGAGATTATGCAACTCCCGTTTGCCGGAGGAACACTTTGTGTGCTACCAAACGTCACAACATAAATGGGTGATTATAAAGGTACTCTACAGGTGTCTCCAAAGGTACATGTTGGGTTGGCGTATTTCGAGATTAGGATTTGTCACTCCGATTGTCGGAGAGGTATCTCTGGGCCCTCTCGGTAATGCACATCACATAAAGCCTTGCAAGCATTGCAACTAATGAGTTAGTTGCAAGATGATGTATTACGGAACGAGTAAAGAGACTTGCCGGGAACGAGATTGAACTAGGTATTGAGATACCGACGATCGAATCTCGGGCAAGTAACATACCGATGACAAAGGGAACAACATATGTTGTTATGCAGTCTGACCGATAAAGATCTTCGTAGAATATGTAGGAGCCAATATGAGCATCCAGGTTCCGCTATTGGTTATTGACCAGAGATGTGTCTCGGTCATGTCTACATTGTTCTCGAACCCGTAGGGTCCGCACGCTTAAGGTTTCGATGACAGTTATATTATGAGTTTATGAGTTTTGATGTACCGAAGTTAGTTCAGAGTCCCGGATGTGATCACGGACATGACGAGGAGTCTTGAAATGGTCGAGACATAAAGATTGATATATTGGACGGCTATATTCGGACACCGGAAGTGTTCCGAGTGATTTCGGAGAAAACCGGAGAGCCGGAGGGTTACCGGAACCCCCCCCCCCCGGGAGAAGTAATGGGCCATATGGGCCTTAGTGGAGAGAGAGAGGGGCAGCCAAAGGTGGGCCGCGCGCCTCCTCCCCCCTGGTCCGAATTGGACTAGGAGAGGGGGGCGGCGCCCCCCCTTTCCCTCTCCCTCCCCACTTCTTTCCCCCTCCTAGTAGGAGTCCTACTCCTACTAGGAGGAGGACTCCTCCTTGGCGTGCCTATAGGGTCGGCCGACCTCCTCCCCTTGCTCCTTTATATACGGGGGCAGGGGGCACCCCTAGACACACAAGTTGATCCACATGATCATATTCTTAGCCGTGTGCGGTGCCCCCTTCCACCATAGTCCTCGATAATATTGTAGCGGTGCTTAGGCGAAGCCCTGCGATGGTAGTGCATCAAGATCGTCACCACGCCGTCGTGCTGACGGAACTCTTCCCCGACACTTTGCTGGATCGGAGTCCGGGGATCGTCATCGAGCTGAACATGTGCTAGAACTCGGAGGTGCCGTAGTTTCGGTGCTTCATCGGTCGGGCCGTAGAGACGTACGACTACATCAACCAAACGCTTCCGTTGTCGATCTACAAGGGTACGTAGATCACACTCTCCCCTCTCGTTGCTATGCATCACCATGATCTTGCGTGTGCGTAAGAAATTTTTTGAAATTACTACGAAACCCAACAATTTGTTTACCCACCGTAATACTTATGCTCTCGAGAGAAGCCACTAGTGAAA
This sequence comes from Triticum aestivum, assembly GCF_018294505.1. Taxonomy (NCBI): domain Eukaryota; kingdom Viridiplantae; phylum Streptophyta; class Magnoliopsida; order Poales; family Poaceae; genus Triticum; species Triticum aestivum. The sequence goes on from NC_057800.1 coordinate 542,105,454, forward strand.
CCTATGGCTCCCGTGTCTATTTTCCATCATATTAATCTTCCATCTACAAGCTATTTCCTTTTCCATTTATCTTGATTTCTTTACTTTGCATCTTTATCATAAAAACACCAAAAATATTATCTTATCATATCTATCAGATCTCACTTTCGTAAGTGACGAGAAGGGATTGACAACCCCTTTATTGTGTTGGTTGCGAGGATTTTATTTGCTTGTGTAGGTGCGAGGGGCTCGCGCGTGGCCTCCTACTAGATTGATACCTTGGTTCTCAAAAACTAAGGGAAATACTTACACTACTTTGCTGCATCACCCTTTCCTCTTCAAGGGAAAACCAACGCAGTGCTCAAGAGGTAGCAGAGTGCATCTTCATACCCTTGAAGATCGCGATGCGGAAGTGTTACTAGAACGCGGATGAAGGAGTCATACTCGCAGCTATTCAGATCGCGGTTGATTCCAATCTAAGCACCGAAAAACGGCACCTCCATGTTCAACACACATACAGCCCGGGGACGTCTCCTCCTTCTTGATCCAGCAAGGGGGAAGGAGAAGTTGGGGAAGAGCTCCAGCAACACGACAGTGTGGTGGTGGAGCTTGCAGTTCTCCGGCAGGGCTTCGCCAAGCTCAACGAAGGAGGAGGGGGTGTTGAAGAGGGGGAGGGCTGCGCCTTGGATGAGGTATTACTGCCCTCCCTCCACCCCTCTATTTATAGGGTGAAGGGGGAAGGGGGGCGACCCCTCTAGATGGGATCTAGAGGGGGGCGGCGGCCAAGGGGAGGGGGCGCCCCCTTTAGGGTTCCCTCCAACCCTAGGCGCACGGGCCCTAGGGGGGTGGCGCCCAGCCCACTTAGGGGCTGGTTCCCTTCCACATACAGCCCATATGGCCCTCCAGGGCAGGTGGACCCTCCCGGTGGACCCCCGGAACCCCTTCGGTGGTCCCGGTACAATACCGATAAACCCCCGAACACTTCCGGTGATCATATGATGACTTCCCATATATAAATCTTCAGCTCCAGACCATTCTGGAACTACTTGTGACGTCCGGGATCTCATCCGGGACTCCGAACAACATTCGGTAACTGCATACTATTTCCCATAACAACTCTAGTGTCACTGAACCTTAAGTGTGTAGACCCTACGGGTTCGGGAATCATGCAGACATGACCGAGACATCTCTCCGGCCAATAACCAACAGCGGGATTTGGATACCCATGTTGGCTCCCACATGTTCCAAGATGATCTCATCGGATGAACCACAATGTCGGGGATTCAATCAATCCTGTATACAATTCCCTTTGTCTACCGGTATGATACTTGCCCGAGATTTGATCGTCGGTATCCCTATACCTTGTTCAATCTCGTTACCGGCAAGTCTCTTTACTCGTTCCGTAACACATCATCCCGTGATCAACTCCTTGATCACATTGAGCTCATTATGATGATGTCTTAGCGAGTGGGCCCAGAGATACCTCTCCGTCACACGGAGTGACAAATCCCAGTCTCGATTCGTGCCAACTCAACAGACACTTTCGGAGATACCCGTAGTGTGCCTTTATAGCCACCCAGTTATGTTGTGATGTTTGGCACACCCAAAGCATTCCTACGGCATCCGGGAGTTGCACAATCTCATGGTCTAAGGAAATGATACTTGACATTAGAAAAGCTTTAGCAGACGAACTACACGATCTTGTGCTATGCTTAGAATTGGGTCTTGTCCATCACATCATTCTCCCAATGATGTGATCCCGTTATCAACGACATCCAATGTCCATGGTCAGGGAACCATAACCATCTATTGATTAATGAGCTAGTCAACTAGAGGCTCACTAGGGACATGTTGTGGTCTATGTATTCACACATGTATTACGATTTCCGGATAACACAATTACAGCATGAACAATAGACAATTATCCTAAACAAGGAAATATAATAATAACCATTTTATTATTGCCTCTAGGGCATATTTCCAACATCACAAGCATCATGTGATTCATAATCAAGTGATTCCAAAAGCCCATCAGCATGGAGTTTCTTCATGCGCTTTACACCAATATGACCTAAATGGCAGTGCCACATATAAGTTGCACTATCATTATTAACTTTGCATCTTTTGGCTTCAATATTATGAATATGTGTATTACCGCGATCAAGATTCAATAAACCATTCACCTTGGGTGTATGACCTCAGAAGGTTTTATTCATGTAAACAGAATAACAATTATCCTTGACTTAAATGGATAACCGTATTGCAATAAACATGATCCAATAATATTATGCTCTACACAAACACCAAATAACATTTATTTTAGGTTCAACACTAATCCCGAAGGTAAAGGGAGTGTGCGATGGTGATCCACCTCGCCCTTAACTAGTCTCTCTTTATTTTGCAACTCCTGTTTCGAGTTACTACTCTTAGTAACTAAACAAGTATCAAATACTAAGGTGTTGTTATAAACACAAGTAAAGTGCACATCAATAACATGTATATCAAATATATACTTTTGTTCACTTTGCCATCCTTCTTATCCACCAAGTATCTAGGGCAGTTCCACTTCCAGTGACCATTTCCTTTGCAGTAGAAGCACTCAGTTCCGGGCTTGGGTCTAGCTTTGAGCTTCTTCGTGGGAGCAAGAACTTGCTTGCTATTCTTCTTTGAAGTTCCTATTTCTTTCCCTTTGCCCTTTTCTTGAAACTAGTGGTCTTTTTAACCATCAACACTTGATGCTATTTCTTGATTTCTACCTTCGCCGATTTCAGCATCGCGAAGAGCTTGTGAATTACTTTTGTTATCCCTTGCATATTATAGTTCATCAATAAGTTCTAGTAACTTGGTGATAGTGACTAGAGAACTTTGTCAATTACTATCTTATCTGGAAGATTAACTCCCACTTGAATCAAGCAATTGTAGTACCCAGACAATCTAAGCACATGCTCACTAGTTGAGCTATTCTCCTCCATCTTGTAGGCAAAGTACTGTCAGAGGCCTTCTACCTCTCGACACGGGCATGAGTATGAAATACCAATTTCAACTCTTAGAACATCTTATATGCTCTGTGGCTTTCAAAACGTTTTTGAAGTCCCGGTTCTAAGCCGTAAAGCATGGTGCACTAAACTATCAAGTAGTCATCATACCGAGCTTTACCAAACGTTCATAATGTCTGTATTTGCTCCTAAAATAGGTCCGTCACCTAGCGGTGCATCAAGGACATAATTCTTCTATGCAGCAATGAGGATAATCCTCAAATCACAGACCTAGTCTGCATCATTGCTACTATCATCTTTCAACATAGTTTTTCTCTAGGAACATATCAAAAATAAATGGGGAGCAACATTGCAAACTATTGATCTACAGCATAGTTATGCAAATACTATCAGGACTAAGTTCATGATAAATTAAAGTTCAATTAATCATATTACTTTAAGAACTCCCACTTAGATAGACATCCCTCTAGTCATATAAATGATCACGTGATCAAAATCAACTAAACCATTTCCGATCATCACGTGAGATGGAGTAGTTTTCAATGGTGAACATCACTATGTTGATCATATCTACTATATAATTCACGCTCGACCTTTCGGTCTCTAGTGTTCCGAGGCCATATCTGCATATGCTAGGCTCGTCAAGTTTAACCCGAATATTCCGCGTGTGCAAAACTGGCTTGCACCCGTTGTATGTGAACGTAGAGCTTATCACACCCGATCATCACGTGGTGTCTCGGCACGACGAACTGTAGCAATGGTGCATACTCAGGGAGAACACTTATACCTTCAAATTTAGTGAGAGATCATCTTATAATGCTACCGCCGAACTAAGAAAAATAAGATGCATAAAGGATAAACATCACATGCAATCAATATAAGTGATATGATATGGCCATCATCATCTTGTGCCTTTGATCTCCATCTCCAAAGCACCGTCATGATCACCATCGTCACCGGCTTGACACCTTGATTTTCATCGAAGCATAGTTGTCGTCTCGCCAACTATTGCTTCTACGACTATCGCTGTCGCTTAGTGATAAAGTAAAGCAATTACATGACGATTGCATTTCATACAATAAAGCGACAACCATATGGCTCCTGCCAGTTGCCGATAACTTTGTTACAAAACATGATCATATCATACAATAAAATTTAGCATCATTTCTTGACCATATCACATCACAACATGCCCTGCAAAAACAAGTTAGACGTCCTCTACTTTGTTGTTGCAAGTTTTACGTGGCTGCTACGAGCTGAGCAAGAACCGTTCTTACCTACGCATCAAAAACCACAACGCGGTATAGTGATTGCTTTTTGATCTTCAGAAAGAACCATGTTCATTGAATCCAATTCAACTAAAGTTGGAGAAACTGACACCCACCAGCCACCTGTGTGCAAAGCACGTCAGTAGAACCAGTCTCGCGTAAGCGTACGCGTAATGTCGGTCTGGGCCGCTTCATCCAACAATACCGCCAAATCAAGAAACAACTAGTAACGACAAGCAATATGTATATACCCACGCCCACAGCTCCTTTGTGTTCTACTCGTGCATATAACATCTATGCATAAACCTGGCTCGGATGCCACTGTTGGGGAATGCAGTAATTTCAAAAAAATTCCTACGCACACGCCAGATCATGGTGATGCATAGCAACAAGAGGGGAGAGTATTGTCTACGTACCCTCATAGACCGTAAGCGGAAGTGTTATGACAACGCGGTTGATGTAGTCGTATGTCTTCACGATCGACCGATCCTAGCACCGAAAGTACAACACCTGCACGATCTGCACACGTTCAGCTCGGTGACGTCCCATGAACTCACGATCCAGCAGAGTGTCGAGGGAGAGCTTCATCAGCACGATGGCATGATGACCGTGATGATGATGCTACCGGAATAGGGCTTCGCCTAAGCACCGCTACGATATGACCGAGGTGGATTATGGTGGAGGGGGCACCACACACGGCTAAGAGATCAATGATCAACTTGTGTGATTCCCCCCTTTCCAAGTAGGAGTAGGAGAGAAGGAAGGGAAGGAGAGAAGAGAAGGAAGGAGGGGGCACCGCCCCTCCCCATTAATCCAATTCAGACTAGGCCTTGGGGGGAGTGCGGCCTGCCCTAGGCAGCCCCTCTCTCTTTCCCCTAAAGCCCAATAAGGCCCATATACTCCCCTGGGGGTTCCAGTTACCTCCTGGTACTCCGGAAAATGCCCGAACTCATCCGGAACCATTCCGATGTCCAAACGTAGGCTTCCAATATATCGATCTTTACATCTCGACCATTTTGAGACTCCTCGTCATGTCCGTGATCAAATCCGAGACTCTGAACTACCTTCGGTTCATCAAAACACATAAACTCATAATACCGATCGTCACTGAACGTTAAGCGTGCGGACCCTACGGGTTCAAGAACTATGTAGACATGACCGAGACACGTCTCCGGTCAATAACCAATAGAGGAACCTGGATGTTCATATTAGCTCCCACATATTCTATGAATATCTTTATCGGTCAAACCGCATAACAATATACATTGTTCCCTTTGTCATCGGTACGTTACTTGCCCGAGATTCGATCATCGGTATCTCAATACCTAGTTCAATCTCATTACCGACAAGTCTCTTTACTCATTCCGTAATGCTACATCCCATAACTAACTCATTAGCTACATTGCTTGCAAGGCTTATATTGATGTGCATTACCGAGAGGGCCCAGAGATACCTCTCTGATAATCAGAGTGACAAATCCTAATCTCAATCTATGCCAACTCAACAAACACCATCGGAGACACCTGTAGAGCACCTTTATAATCACCCAGTTATGTTGTGATGTTTGGTAGCACACAAAGTGTTCCTCCGGCATTCGGGAGTTGCATGATCTCATAGTCATAGGAACATGTATAAGTTATGGAGAAAGCAATAGCAACAAACTAAACGATCATCGCGCTAAGCTAACGGTTGGGTCAAGTCAATCACATCATTCTCTAATGATGTGATCTCGTTAATCAAATGACAACTCATGTCTATGGTTAGGAAACATAACCATCATTGATTCAACGAGCTAGCCAAGTAGAGGCATACTAGTGACATTCTGTTTGTCTATGTATTCACACATGTACTAAGTTTTCGGTTAATACAATTCTAGCATGAATAATAAACATTTATCATGATATAAGGAAATATAAATAACAACTTCATTATTGCCTCTAGGGCATATTTCCTTCAGGGCCCCTCTCTGGTGGGTCTTGACTCCAGAAATTCTTATTATTGATATAAAAAATCCTCGCAAAGTTTCGTTCCATTCCGAGAACTTTTATTTCTGCACAAAAACAACACCATGGTAGTTCTGGTGAAAAAAGCGTCAGTCCGAGGTTAGTTTCATTCAAATCATGCAAATTAGAGTCCAAAACAAGAGGAAAAGTGTGATAAAAAGTAGATACATTGGAGACGTATCATCCGTCGGGGCAAAAACCACCAGAGAATCCCCCGGTCGGTGGCGATGAACTGAGATCAGCTCCGGGGAATCCCCAGCTTGCCCTCCAGCATGTCCTTCACTCGATCTGTCGAAAGAACGCGCCTTGAGCCCGCAACGTATGCCACCATGGCAAATTGAAACCGGGGCTCCAGATCCACGACGATCCTCGACCGCCTGGTGATGCAGAGCTCCGCAGGTCCATCCTCCACATCGAGCGTGACCTGGAGCCGCGGAGGCATCAGCGGTGGCCAGGCCATAGCCGCCGCAAACTGGATGAACGACCGCGGCGGGGGGGGTGGCGGCGCAACACAAGACCCCAGGCCCACAGGGGAAGCACCCGGCGAGGACCGGCAAGCCACCTTGGCCAGTGCATCCCGCCGTAGCTCGTCTATGGGGAAGGGGCTCCGTGGTCGCTTGCAGTCCCGGGAGCCATGTCCGGGGAGACTGCATCGAAAGCAGACGATGTCGTTTGTATAGTCGGTCTTGTAGTGGCCCTTCTCAAGAAAACGGAAGCACTTGTCCCGCATCTCCGGCGACACCTTGAGCCGCACCGCCTCGCGCTCGGGGACGTGGCCACGCACGGCCAGCTCGCCGACTCCATGGCGCTTTCTCCACATCTCCTTCTTGGTGGGTGGCGGGTGATGTAGACACAGACCTAGGGTAGGGTAATAGGCCTGACCTATACGCCCCACCTAAAGTCTTGTCCTAAGAACTAAGGAGTTCAAGAATCAGAAGCAGAGGACCAACAAAGGTGTCGAAGCGAAGTCCACTCGACCTATCAATCACTCAGAGACCTCTCTTACTCAGGTCACTCGACCACCAAACCACTCGACATATCAGAAGACCTAAAGCCACTCCGCGCAGCAACGGTCAAGCATTCATTCGCATACTTAATGCTCATTTGTAGCACTTTAATACAGGCGTTATCTGTAATGCCTCCTCTTAATGTATATTGAACCCTGCGTAAAGGAGGGGAGCTGGGGTCCTGGCGCACTCCATATAAGCCACCCCCTCCTCTGGGACAAGGGTTCGCACCCCCGGTAACTCAAACACGTATAATCCAGTCGACCGCCTCCGGGCTCCGAGACGTAGGGCTGTTACTTCCTCCGAGAAGGGCCTGAACTCGTAAACCTTGTGTGTACAACTCCTCCATAGCTAAGGTTTTGCCTCTCCGTTCCTACCCCCATATTCTACTGTCAGACTTAGAACCACGACAGTTGACGCCCACCGTGGGGCAGGTGTCCTAGCGTCTTGTTGGAGAAGTTGCGATTTTTCCGATCCCCTTCATCATGGTTTCAGGCGGAGTTTTGGTGGAGGGCAGCGAGATCCATCTCGACGCGCTCACGTTCATCGCCGACGACTCCGCTTGGCTTCAGGAGGCTCCGCTCGACGTCGACGCGCTCCCTGTCCGCGGGGCAACGCACTTTCGTGCGTGCGTCTGCGGCGTCCTCTTGCGGCAGCCGTCGACCCAGTATCGGTCGGCCCCTGTGTCGTCCTCCCTGTTTCTCGCCGGCGCAAGCGCTCCGGTCGGTCGAGACTTCAGCGGTGGGTGAGACACGCGGTGGCTCGCCAGTCAGCCACCCCCAAGTCGTAGCGATCGAGGCCGACGAATCTCTCTACGGCCTGTTCGACTGGCTCCGTAGAGACTGCATCCGAGTGCGAAGCAATGATCCAGCGGCAGAGGTTCTGATGGTCGATGAACCATGCAGTCCTCCCAGCTTTCCCCGCACCGACGGAGGCGACGGCGGAGGCGGTCCGTCGCATACTCATGAAGAGTATCTCCCTGAGCCCCTTACTTCGCTGCAGAGAGAAGAACTTCGCCGCCGGAACATGGATGCGCTGCACACTCCTATCGTTGGAGAAACCCCAGAGGCCCGTGCCTTAGAGGACGCGCGCTTGGCCAACTTGGCTGAGCGCACTCGACTGGAGAACCTCCAGCGAGCACTCGACGAGCGTGCGCGACAACGGATTCCAACATCCAGTCGACGTCAGCTCTTTCTGCCACCGACTCAGGTATATCGAACTCCGATTCAGAATTTAGCAGCTGCAGCCCGTATAGCAGAGTCGATTCAGCCTTCTTAGTCGGAGGCTGGCAGAGGCTTGTTGCAGATCAGATCATTGCTCCGGGAGGCAGGAGATCAGAATTCAGCTGTGTCACAGTCGTGAAATAGGATCCACAGCAGATCCGTCGCTGGAGATACAGTCCAGTCGGCCCACAGCCCAAGATCGCCCCCGAGGCATGAGGGACGTGGAGACTGGCGCGATCAGAACAGGAACCGTGAGCAGTATGATCACCGACTCGATTGGGATGATCGACGTCGAGTACCCACCCCTCCCCCAAGGAGTGGATCGTACGTGCCTCGACAGCAGGATGACAGACGCCCTCATAGTGTTGGGCGAAGGATTCCAGTCGACCCCAGGGAGCCAGGCTTTGATGCGAGATCCATTCTCGTTCAGGGTTTGGTAGACAGGAACAGAGCCCACCAACAAGGTCGAGACAGATATGTACCCACCAGCAGTAGAGTACACGTCTCAGGACCGGAGTGCTTCAGTAGAGTCATCAGAGCCGCGGTGATTCCTCCCAACTTCAGGTTGGCGACTGGAGTCAGTAAGTTCACTGGTGAGTCCAAGCCTGATACTTGGCTTGAGGATTACCGAGTGGCTGTTCAGATTGGCGACGGTAATGATGAAGTGGCAATGAAACACCTGCCTCTTATGTTGGAAGGCTCGGCCAGAGCATGGCTGAATCAGTTAGCGCCCAGCGGCATTTACACTTGGGAAGATCTTGCCCGAGTGTTTGTCAGAACATTTGAAGGAACTTGCAAGCGACCAGCAGGGTTGACAGAGCTGCAATCTTGCGTGCAGAAGCCGAATGAAACTTTGAGGGCCTACATCCAGAGATGGATTACATTGCATCACACAGTAGAGAACATATCTGATCACCAAGCAGTCTGTGCCTTCAAGGAAGGCGTTAAGTACAGAGAACTGAACCTGAAATTCGGTCGAACCGGAGACATGTCTCTGAGTCGAATGATGGAGATTCCACCAAGTATGCCAATGGTGAAGAAGAGGATCGACTCTGGAGTGGCAAGCACAAGTCAGTCGCCCACGAAACCGGAGGAGGGAACTCCAGTCGGAAGCAGAAGCGGAAAGCCGAGCCAGCTGCTCCTGGAGAAGCCTTGGTCGTGACTCAAGGAAAGTTCAAGGGGAAGCCCAAAGGGCCTTGGAACCCCAAGAAGGTGAAAGACCAAGACGGAAATGATGTGTTGGATCTGCCATGTCACATTCACACAAAGAAAGATGAAGAGGGTAAACTCATTTATCTGAAGCATACCACTCGACAGTGCCGGCTCTTAATCCAGCAGTTCCAAGGGAAACAACCCAAAGATAAGGAAAATGAGTCGGACAAAGTTGAGGACAAGGAAGATAATGCTGATGGGTATCCCCAGGTCAATTCTACCATGATGATTTTTGCTGATGTTGAAAGCAAAAGTCGATTGAAAGTTATTAATCGAGAAGTGAATATGGTCGCCCCGGCGACACCAAGTTATTTGAAATGGTCTCAGACTGCCATCACATTCAACCAGTCCGATCACCCGACGCACATAGCCACCCCTGGGAGGCAAGCTTTGGTGGTCGACCCAATTGTTGAAGGCACTCGACTGACCAAGGTTTTGATGGATGGAGGCAGTGGCCTGAATATACTGTATGCAGAGATGTTGAAAGGGATGGGCATTCTGATGTCCAGACTCAATACCAGCAACATGAGCTTCCATGGAGTCATTCCTAGAAAAGAAGGTTGAGTCACTCGGCCAACATGCTCTTGATGTGGTTTTCGGTGATTCCAAAAATTACCGCAAAGAAAAGTTGATGTTTGAAGTTGTGGACTTCCAGAGCGCTTATCATGCTATTCTAGGCAGGCCAGCTTATGCACGATTCATGGCTCGACCATGTTACATGTACCTCAAACTGAAGATGCCTGGTCCCAGAGGTGTGATCACTATTACCGGTAATCGGAAGAAAGCGGAAGAGTGCTTTCAGAAAGGCTCAAAGATCGCCGATGCTCAGATGGCAGTGGTAGAGCTGTAGGAATACCAGAAAACTGCAAACCCGAGTGATTTGTTGCGAGCCAAGAAGCCCACTACGGAATCAGCGTTTCAGTCGTCCAGTGAGACAAAGCCGATTCACATTCACCCGACCGACCCCAGTGCTGCTCCGACTCATATCTCTACGACACTCGACTCCAAATAGGAAGAAGTGCTCATCCAGTTCCTCCGTGAGAACTGGGACATCTTCGCATGGAAGCCTTCTGACATGTCGGGTGTTCCCAAAGGGCTGGCTGAGCACCGTCTACGAGTCGACTCAAAAGTGAAACAGGTCAAAGAACATCTTCAACGGTCCGCCGTCCAGAAGAGAAAGGCCATCGGCAAGGAGGTGGCTCGGCTCTTAGCAGCAGAGTTTATCTGAGAGATTTACCACTCCGAGTGGCTCACCAATGTTGTCATGGTCCCCAAGAAGGACAAGTCACTTCGCATGTGCATTGACTTTAAACATATCAATCGGGCCTGCCCGAAAGATCATTTTCCTCAACCCCGCATCGACCAGATAGTCGACTCGACTGCGGGATGCGAGCTTTCATCACTCCATTCAGGTGCTTCCGTTATGTTACCATGCCATTCGGCCTCAAAAATGCCGGAGCCACGTTCATGAGGATGATTCAGAAGTGTTTGCTCACTCAAATCAGTCGGAATGTGGAAGCATACATGGATGATATTGTGGTCAAGTCACGGAAAGGTTTCGACCTATTGACTGACCTTGCTGAGACATTTGCCAACCTCAGGAGGTATGATATCAAGCTTAACCCATCAAAGTGCACATTCGGAGTTCCTGGCGGAAAGTTACTCAGTTTTCTCGTTTCCGAACAAGGAATCGACGCCAACCCAGAAAAAATTGGTATTATACTCCGAATGAAGCACCCTGTGCGCGTGCACGATGTCCAGAAGCTTACTGGTTGCTTGGCCGCTTTAAGTCAATTCATTTCTCGTCTCGGTGAAAAGGCATTGCCTCTTTACCGACAGATGAAGAAGTCAGACATGTTCGAGTGGACTCCTGAAGCTGATGCAGCGTTTGCAAAGCTAAAAGCCTTGCTCTCCACCCAGCCGGTGCTTGCTGCCCCAATCAGCGAAGAGCCTTTGCTGCTTTACATTGCAGCCACGGGACAAGTCGTTAGTTCAGTACTTACGGTCGAGCGGGAAGAAGAAGGAAAAACCTTTAAAGCTCAGCGCCCAATATATTATGTTTCTGAAGTTTTGACCCCATCAAAGCAAAGATATCCTCATTATCAGAAGCTCGTATATGGGATTTATATGACCACGAAGAAGGTTGCACATTACTTCTCTGACTATTCCATTACAGTCGTCAGCGACACTTCATTGTCAAAGATTCTGCACAACAGAGATGCAACTGGTCGAGTGGCAAAATGGGCGATTGAACTCCTTCCCCTAGATATCAAGTTTGAGGCAAAGAAAGCTATCAAGTCCCAAGCAATTGCAGATTTCGTCGCCGAGTGGATTGAACAGCAACCGCCGACTCAAGTTCACTCAGAGCACTGGACCATGTTCTTCAACAGTTCTAAGATGCTGAATGGTTTTGGTGCTGGGGTAGTATTGGTTTCCCCCCGAGGAGATATGCTCAGATATGTTCTCCAAATCCACTTTGATTCCTCCAATAATGAAGCAGAATATGAAGCACTTATGTATGGGTTGCGCATGGTCATTTCACTTGGCGTCCGTCGCCTCATGGTCTATGGCGACTCAGATTTGGTGGTGAATCAAGTGATGAAGGAGTGGGACGTCAGAAGTCCATCCATGACCGGTTATTGCAATGCAGTAAGAAAGCTAGAGAAGAAATTCAAGGGGTAGAGCTGCATCATATACCCCGACTGAAAAATCAAGCAGCTGATGATTTGGCAAAAATAGGTTCCAAGAGAGAAGCCATTCCCAGCAATGTGTTTCTGGAACACATCCACACACCATCAGTTCAAGAGGATCCTTTCACCGAAGAAGTCCCGCAACCAAAAAGTGCCACGGATCCGACTGAAGTTGAGGTTCCAGCAGTGGTCGACCTGATCATGGAAGTTTTGGTCATCACTCCCGACTGGACAGTGCCGTACATCACGTACATCTTAAGGAAAGAACTCCCAGATAATGAAGAAGAGGCTCGACAGATCGTCCGCCGATCTAAGGCCTTCAATGTGATAAAGGGACAGTTGTACAAGGAAAGCACGACTGGAGTCGGTCAAAAATGTATAACGCCAGAAGAAGGTCAAATAATTCTTGATGATATCCACTCGGGGACCTGTGGCCATCATGCGTCCTCTCGGACCATCGTGGCTAAAGCATACTGAGCGGGATTTTACTGGCCAAAAGCAAATGAGATGGCAAAGGAGATAGTCGACAAATGTGAAGGATGTCAGTTCTATTCCAATATGTCACACAAACCCGCCTCAGCCTTGAAGACCATTCCACTCGTCTGGCCCTTCGCTGTTTGGGGATTGGATATGGTTGGACCGCTGAGAACTGGCAGGAGCGGCTTCACCCATGTGCTGGTGGCAGTCGACAAATTCACTAAATGGATTGAAGCTAAACCTATCAAGAATCTTGATGCCTGCACCGCTATCAGCTTTATCAGAGAGTTGATATTCAGATATGGAGTTCCGCATAGCATCATCGCTGACACTGGGTCAAACTTCAATTCCGACAAGTTCAGAGCTTTTTGCGCCTCTCAAGGCACACGAGTCGACTACACGTCAGTCGCTCACCCCCAGTCGAATGGACAAGCAGAAAGAGCTAATGGTCTAATTCTAAAAGGACTAAAACCTCGACTGATGCGTGATCTCAAGCATGCAGCAGACGCATGGGTCGACGAACTTCCGTCTGTTCTTTGGGGGTTGAGGACCACCCCGAATCGGTCGACTGGACGAACCCCATTCTTTCTGGTCTATGGAGCTGAAGCAATTTTGCCGAGTGACTTGCTTCACAATGCACCCCGAGTCGAACTCTACTCTGAAGATGAAGCAGAACAAGCCCGGCAGGACTCAGTCGACCTCCTAGAAGAGGAAAGAGAGATGGCCATGATCCGATCGACCATCTATCAACAGGACTTGCATCGATTCCATGCCAGAAATGTGAAGAGTCGAGCCTTCCAAGAAGAAGACTTGGTCCTCCGAGTGGATCAACAGAAACCACACAAGCTCGCTCCTACTTGGGAAGGTCCTTTCATCGTCACCAGAGTTCTCCACAATGGAGCATACCATCTTTACAATGTCGATCACCAGATTGATGAGCCACGAGCCTAGAATGTGGAGTTGCTCCGCCCCTTCTATACTTAAGTACTCACTCGGATGAGATGTAATAAGAGATACCTCTGTAGTTTGTTTATCAAAAGACAAAAGTGTTATAATTTTCCCAGTGATTGTTGTTGCTTTTGTTTACGTGAGAAATCCCCCAGTGGGTGGCTTAGCAGCGAATCCATTTCGCCTAAGTTTTAAAAAATCCTACCGAGTGGTGGGCCAGCCTCCCACTCGGGGGCTTAGCTGCGAATCCATTTCACCTAAGTTTTAAAAAATCCTACCGAGTGGTGAGCCAGCCTCCCACTCGGGGGCTTAGCTGCGAATCCATTTTGCCTAAGTTTTAAAAAATCCTACCGAGTGGTGAGCCAGCCTCCCACTCGGGGGCTTAGCTGCAGTCCAAGTACTCGCCTAAGTTAAAAAAAATCTTACCGAGTGGTGAGCCAGCCTCCCACTCGGGGGCTTAGTTGCAGTCCAAGTACTCACCTAAGTTTGTAAAATCCTGCTGAGTGGTGAGCAACCCTCTCACTCGGGGGCTTAGCTGCAGTCATGTACTCGCCTAAGTTTTAAAAATCCTCCCGAGTGGTGAGCCAGCCTCCCACTCGGGGGCTTAGCTGTAGTCCAAATACTCGCCTAAGTTTGTAAAATCCTACCGAGTGGTGAGCAACCCTCTCACTCGGGGGCTTAGCTGCAGTCCTGTACTTGCCTAAGTTTTAAAAATCCTACCGAGTGGTGAGCGATCCTCCCACTCGGGGGCTTAGCTGCAGTCCTGTACTCACCTAAGTTTTAAAAATCGTACCGAGTGGTGAGCGATCTTCCCACTCGGGGGCTTAGCTGCAGTCCAAGTACTCGCCTAAGTTTTAAAAGTACTACCGAGTGGTGAGCCAGCCTCCCACTCGGGGGCTTAGCTGCAGTCCAAGTACTCGCCTAAGTTTTAAAAATCCTACCGAGTGGTGAGCGATCCTCCCACTCGGGGGCTTAGCTGCAGTCCAAGTACTCGCCTAAGTTTCAAAAATCCTACCGGGTGGTGAGCGATCCTCCCGCTCATCGGCTTAGCTGCAGTCCAAGTACTCGCCTAAGTTTTAAAAATCCTACCGAGTGGTGAGCGATCCTTCCACTCGGGGGCTTAGCTGCAGTCCAAGTACTCGCCTAAGTTTTAAAAATCCTACCGAGTGGTGAGCGATCCTCCCACTCAGAGGCTTAGCTGCAGTCCAAGTACTCGCCTAAGTTTTAAAAATCCTACCGAGTGGTGAGCGATCCTCCCACTCGGAGGCTTAGCTGCAGTCCAAGTACTCGCCTAAGTTTTAAAAATCCTACCGAGTGGCGGGAGATCCTCCCACTCGGAGGTTTAGCTGCAGCCAAGTACTCGCGTAAGTTTTAAAAATCCTACCAAGTGTCGGGTGATCCGCCCACTCAGAGGCTTAGCTGCAGTCCAAGTACTCGCCTAAGTTTTAAAAATCCTACCGAGTGGTGAGCGATCCTCCCACTCGGAGGCTTAGCTGCAGTCCAAGTACTCGCCTAAGTTTTAAAAATACTACCGAGTGGCGGGCGATCCTCCCACTCGGAGGCTTAGCTAAAGTCAAGTACTCGCCTAAGTTTTAAAAATCCTACCAAGTGTCGGGCGATCCGCCCACTCGGAGGCTTAGCTATAGTCAAGTACTCGCCTAAGTACTCCCCACCTCAGAGCTGCATTCCAAGCACAAAGAGTATTCTGAGCAAAAAACAAATTCCAGTCGAAAGCAAACACCAGCATATTCAAAAATAAACCAAGTTCGGATAAACCCCAAGGTCCCAGACGGCAGATCAAAAGTATTTGAGCATCAAGCCCGATGAAGTTTAACGGTTACACAATCGCTCAGCATTCCGAGGCAAATAAAAGTGGAGCATAATGTTTTTCGGTCACGCATCAGGAGAAGGACTGGTTGGGTCACAGAAACTGTCGAGGTCAATGCTGTCTGCAATGCGAGTGGAGGCGTCAAGGAAGGTGTCCATGAAAGACTGAAATGTATGCTTCCTCGTGTTAGCAACCTTGAGCTCCGCCAGCTTGTCTTCTTTGACATCCTTGCAGTGCACTCGAACCAGAGACAGAGCAACGTCAGCACCACATCGAGCAGATGACTTCTTCCATTCTCGCACGCGTTCAGGGATTTGATTCAGTCGAGCCATCAAAGACTCGAGATCTTATGACAGCTCCGCCTGAGGCCAAAGACCAACATCAACCTGAGTCATTGCAGCTTTCAAGCGTGCCAGATAAGCAACCGCGCTGTCCATGCGAGACTCCAACCGCAGCACGTTCATCGCAACATCATCTTTGACTAGACAGTTGATGGGATCGAGACCCGTCTCGACCCGCCCGGTTTCCACTTCAAAGTCTTGGCAAAGTTTTGCATGATCGAGAGAATTATGAGTCGATGACACCACTAGACTTGTCAGTCGACAGAAATAAGACGGATTAGTCAATACCTTCAAGTTTCAAGACTAGCTTCGCAGCAAGTTGGCCCAGATAAGACTCTAGCTCGCCATTCTTGGCCTTGAGGCTTCCAAGTTCGTCGGTCAACTTCTCTTTGTTCTTCTTCAGTCGCTCGACCTCCTGATTGGCATTAGATACAACAGTCTTCAGCTTGGAGTTTTCTTCTTCTAACTTGCTGACTGAAGCAAGCTTCTTGTCAGCAAGCGCTGTCTTCTCGCGCTCCTCCTTCTGTGCTGCGGCAAGATCCAGATCCTTCTTCTCCAGAGCTTCCTTCATTTTCTCTAAAGAAATAACATTCTTCAGGCGAGCTTGGAGTTGGCAGTTTTCACTACATACATCTGCTCGAGTGAAGCCACTCGGTTCAAAGATGGAAAGGAAAAGTGCCAGTGTTGGGATATGGAGCGGTCGATTGGTTACCTCCCATGGCAGCTACTTCATCACGAGCAGTCTTGAGGTTCTTCTTGGCCAGTTCCAGATCAAGGTTGAGGCTGATTTGTTGTTTGTTCATGTCAGAAAGTTGAGCCCCAAGATCACAAGATTTCTGCAGTCACGGCCATATCAGTCGACAGAGATAAAAAGACGTAATTATTCTAAGACTACCGCTGAATCAAACATTCAACGACAGTCTCGGGGACTACACCCAGTGGGTGCACTTAGCATGCCCCCACTGATTTCCAGATCACAGTCGATGGTTGACTGTCCTTCAAAAAAAAGGAAGACAGGTCCAAATTCTCAGACCACAGTCGACTGCCCGTAGTCAACTACGGTCTCGGGGACTACACCCAGTGGGTGCACTCAGCGTGCCCCCACTAGTACAAAGAATCAGTTCGAACCGACACAAAGAGATATACTATTTCCGAACAGCCACACTCCAGTGGGTGGTCAGACAAAAAAAATGGTCGATCAAAAAATCAACTAACCTGGACATTGGTTTGCATGGCAGCTCCAGCATTGAAGGCCACCTGAGTGGCCTCATGCACAACCTTCAGCTGCCCCATCACAAGGTTCAGTTGAAGAAGAGCTTCTTTGGCAGCAGCCGGTGGATCGTCCGGAGTTTGATATGCAGCAAAAAGTGACGGAGGTAGAGCAGTCGAAGTAGCCGCCGGATCTGAAGCATGGAATGACGTCGGCACAGCAGGAGCCTGAGCAGCTGATCCCGAGGGACAATCAGTTGATAGAGGAACATCAAAGGTGACATTGGTTTGAGCCGGGTCTGTTGACCGCTCGACCGTCGCCGCAGGCGTCCCAGTCGACCGAAGAACTTGGGCTTCGGTTGCCTTCCTGCCCGGCTCCTTGTCCTTCCTCCTCCTTCCTCTCAGTGGTACTTCCTCTTCGTCGTTTGGGAACACAACAATGTCTCGTGGAGCTGCAATAAATAGAGAGAGCCATAAAGACAACCGACCAATATTCCAGTCGACCAAACAAACTTTGAGTCAGGCAAACATACTGGCTTTGGAGGTAATAGCATCATCAGCTTCCTCATCGGCAGGGGTCTTGTCAACATCCATATCAGTCGCAGCCGAGGTCGGGCTATACAGGTCCATCATCCGCTCGGTCAGAACAAGAAAACCGATCGGAACAAGAAAATATGAGAAGAATATTTACCCAGAGGCAACATGGATGTCCATCTTGATCCTGGGCAAGGTCTTCCGAGCCTTCGAAGGATTAGCTTTGGGCTGCTTGGGGACCGTCTCAGTCAACTCTGGAGTCGGAGACCGAGTGCGCTTGTGAGATGGAGCACTCGACGCCGCGGCTTTGCCGCATCTGCTCACAGGGTCGTGCCACTGCTTGGATCGATGTTCAGAGCGAGGCGGCGAGTCGGCCACCTCCTCATCGTCAGACTCGTCACTCTCGTCATCTTCACCATCAGCTGGGGACTCCCACTCGCCGCTCTCCTCGGCGCTGTCCCCGCCCTCTTGGTCTTTCTCCAGGGCTTGTTCACCATTGGGCACCGAATACATCTCCGTGTAGATCTGCAAAACAAGGAACTGATCATAAGTCGGTCGGAACCTCAATCAGTCGGAAAATATGTTCAAAAATTCGGTTATGACGACCATACCTTGTCTGGCAGGTTGCTGTCGCTGAAAGGGTCGACTCTCCTGGCACCCCTAGGGTTGTCTTTGTTCCCGGTAATGCCCATTAGCCAGTCGGCCACGGTTTTGGCCTCCACTTCCTCCGGATGAACCCGAGCAGTGTCACCAGCCCCGGAGTACATCCACATAGAATGATCGCGAGCTTGGAGGGGTTGGATCCGCCGACTGAGGAACACCTCGAGCATGTCCATACCAGTGACGCCCTGATTGATCAGTTGGACTACTCTCTCAACTAGCATGCCCGTCTCTGCCTTCTCAGCAGCGGTCACTCGCAAGGAAGATGGAGTTTGGACATGATCAAAAGAAAAAGGGGGAAGTCCGGTCGACTGGCCTGGGGTCGCGATATCCTGGCAATAGAACCAGGTCGACTGCCAACCCCTGACCGATTCAGGAAGAGCCATCGGAGGAAAAGAGCTCCTCTTCCTCTTCTGAATGCCCAGGCCCCCGCACATCTGGATAACGTGGGTTTTCTCGTCTTTCGAGTTTGCTTTCTTCACGGTTTGGGATCGGATGGTAAAGATGTGTTTGAAGAGGCCCCAGTGCGGTCAGCACCCGAAAAAATTCTCACACATAGAGACGAATGCAGCAAGGTACGTGATGGTATTGGGAGTAAAGTGATGGAGTTGGGCACCGAAAAAGTTTAAGAAGCCTCGAAAGAAAGGATGTGGTGGAAGCGAGAAACCACGGTCGACATGGGTGGCAAGCAAGACACACTCACCCGGTTGTGGCTGCGGCTCCGATTCCCCCTTCGGCAGGCGTGCGGACTCATGGACGATCAGCCCTAACTCGGCCAAATCATCCAAGTCCTCTTGCTGGAGCGAAGATCGGATCCAGTCTCCCTGGATCCAACCTGACGGCAGCCCCGAGCGCGATGAAGACCCCTGATTCATCTTCTTGTTCTTCGTCGCCCCCGTCGCCTTCTTCGCACGCTCTAACGCCACCGTTTTGTCCTTCCCCATGGCGGCAGGACAGCGGTGTCGAGAGTGGTCGTGCTAGGCGAGGTGGAGACGCGAGAGGAAGAAGAAGGGGAATGAGCACGCACGATGCGAATGCCTCGGCTTCGCCGCTTTTAAAGGCCTACTTCCGAGTGGCTGACGCGTGGGCCCGATCAGTCCTGTCAAGTCCCCCCAACAGTTGGGCACGTGATACGTGGTGAAAAAGGTGGCGCGGAAATCGAAACATCTGATTTATCTACTCCACTTACCGCGGGACGCTCCGCCTAGCGCGCTTCCACTCAAATTTCGAATCCCGTGAGATCCGGCGAGGACCGGCAAGCCACCTTGGCCAGCGCATCCCGCCGTAGCTCGTCGATGGGGGAGGGGCTCCGTGGTCGCTTGCAGTCCCGGGAGCCATGTCCGGGGAGACCGCATCGAAAGCATACGATGTCGTTCGTACAGTTGGTCTTGTAGTGGCCCTTCTCAAGACAACGGAAGCACTTGTCCCGCATCTTCGGCGACACCTCGAGCCACACCGCCTCGCGCTCGGGGATGTGGCCACGCACGGCCAGCTCGCCGACTCCATGGCGCTTTCTCCACATCTCCTTCTTGGTGGGTGGCGGGTGATGTAGACACAGACCTAGGGTAGGGTAATAGGCCTGACCTATACGCCCCACCTAAAGTCTTGTCCTAAGAACTAAGGAGTTCAAGAATCAGAAGCAGAGGACCAACAAAGGTGTCGAAGCGAAGTCCACTCGACCTATCAATCACTCGGAGACCTCTCTTACTCAGGTCACTCGACCACCAAACCACTCGACATATCAGAAGACCTAAAGCCACTCCGCGCAGCAACGGTCAAGCATTCATTCGCATACTTAATGCTCATTTGTAGCACTTTAATACAGGCGTTATCTATAACGCCTCCTCTTAATGTACATTGAACCCTGCGCAACGGAGGGGAGCTGGGATCCTGGCGCACTCCATATAAGCCACCCCCTCCTCTGGGACAAGGGTTCGTACCCCCGGTAACTCACACACGTATAATCCAGTCGACCGCCTCCGGGCTCCGAGACATAGGGCTGTTACTTCCTCCAAGAAGGGCCTGAACTCGCAAACCTTGTGTGTACAACTCCTCCATAGCTAAGATCTTGCCTCTCCATTTCTACCCCCATATTCTACTTTCAGACTTAGAACCACGACAGCGGGCGGGCCCAAGCCTCCTCGCCCTGCGCCGGCTTCGCCGTCTCTGGCGCAGCCTCCAGCCTCACGGCAAGAACAACTAGCCCCCGAACCTCCGAGCCATCAGAACCTGAGGAGATCCCCAGACCCGAGACCACCGGGCACTCGCCCTGCAGCCGAAACGTGGAGGTGATCGATCTCGGGCTCGCAGCCATGACACACGGGGAGGAGGAGGTAGCAGGAGGGAGGGGGCGAGGGAGGGGAAGGGAGGTGACCACCGCGGTCGGAGTGAGCCGCGGCGTGGGCGCATGGCATGGTGGACGCCGGCGCCGGAGTGGCACATGGCGTGGGGCTCTCGCTCGCTCTCGCTAGCCCATTTTCCTCTCTCTTGATGTATGCCCGTTTATCTCAATATGACCTTCAGGATATAAGGATCTTGTTCAATTATCTCAATATGACCTTCAGGATACAAAGGATCCTGACTCATTTTACCACCTCTAATAATTACTCCAACAACACGCTTATTAGTTTTATTATGCACCTCGTTAAACAAACCATTTTGTGATCCAACAACTTGTTCCAGTTGAGTGTGAAACATAGCATAGTGCTTACTTAAGCCTTTACCATCATTGGAAATTCTAACAAGCACATCACTTAAGTGTTCAATCATAATAGAGTTGCGATTCAATTGATCACATATTTTCATATTGAAGTGTTATTGTTTAAGGACAAAACTATCAAATTTATCTAAGCACCGACTTGGAGATTTATTATAAGGAACATCACCCTCATCAAACCTATAAAGAGAGTTTACCTCTACTACCTGTGTCAGAATTTAAGTTCATTTGTTTCTTCAATAGGTGGTAGATTCTTAACATCTTCTGATTTAATACCTTTCTCTTTCATAAATTTCTTGGCTTCTTGCATATCTTCTGGACTGAGAAATAGAATACTTGTCTTCTTCGAAGTTGGCTTAGGCGGTGGTTCGAAGTGTTGAATCAACGACATTTCTCAATATATTATTCAAGAAATTCTGAGCTTGTTCAATTGTTCTTTCCCCGAAAACACCAATATAATTATCTAGGTAGTCCCTAGATGCATCGGTTAGTCAATTATAAAAAATATCAAGTATTTTATTTTTGTTAAGAGGATGATTAGGCGAAGCATTTAATAATTGGAGAAGCCTCCCCCAAGCCCGAGGGAGACATTCTTCCTCAAGTTGTGCAAAATTGTATATTTCATGTAAGGCAACTTCTTTCTTATTAGCAGGAAAATATTTTTCAGTAAAGTAATAGGTCATATCCTTGGGACTACGCAGACAACCAGGAGCAATATTATTGAACCATATCTTATCATCACCCTTTAATGAGAAAGAAAACAATTTAAGAATGTAATGGTAGCGAATATTTTCCTCTTGGGCCTACGGGGTAGCAATATCATTCAATTTAGTAACATGTACAACAATTGTTTCAGCTTCATAACCATG
This sequence comes from Triticum aestivum, assembly GCF_018294505.1. Taxonomy (NCBI): domain Eukaryota; kingdom Viridiplantae; phylum Streptophyta; class Magnoliopsida; order Poales; family Poaceae; genus Triticum; species Triticum aestivum. Next base: position 542,127,414 of record NC_057800.1, read on the forward strand.
AAAATGATCGGATTCTATCAATGTAATAAGTTCAGGATCAATAGAGAATTTGTAACCCTTATCAGTAACAAAAATAGGAGAAATTGCAAACTTAGAATCATATTTTGTCATTGTGTTCATGACCTTTATTAACTATAGCCATAAAACCTTCTATGTCATCTCGAGTATCATAAGCCATAAGTTCTCTAGTAAACTCCTCAAGGAGAGTGTAACCATCAGGAATATCAAGCATCTTAGTTCTAGTTAGAGTACTAGGTGTAGCACGTGATTCAGGATTTTCTTCAATTTCAGATTCTTTAGCTTTAACAATATGAGCATCAAGTAATCCAGCAAGTGGCACAGATTTATCAAGCAAAGTAAAAGCACCATCATGAATATCATCAATAGCAGGAGTATTATCAATTACTTGCGACATATCAGATTTAATAGCAGGTGGTGGTGTCGCAAGCTGACTTAAAACAGAAGGTGAATCAAGCGTAGATCGAGCTGGCAGTTCCTTACCCCCCTCGTCTTAGAGGGCATGATCTTGGTCCTAGAGTCATTTCGATTATGCATAGTGAATATAAAATGCAGCAGATATTTAACTCCCAAGTGAAATTAGTAAATAGCGCTATACTCCCCGGCAACGACGCCAGAAAATAGTCTTGATGACCCACAAGTATAGGGGATCGCAACAATCTCCGAGGATAGTATTTCATCCAAATTTATTGATTTGATACAAGGGAAGCCTAGCAATATTTATAAGCCTTAACAGTTGAGTTATCAATTCAACCATAGCTGAGAAGAAAATTCCTTAAAGCAATTTATTAGTAGCATAGTAATTTGATAGTAGTGATAAAAACAGTAGCAATAGTAATAGACTAATAGTAACAGTAGCAGTTTTGTAGCAAGTTTAACAACAACAACAACAGTAGTAGTAACTTAACAAAATACAATATTAGCAAAGCATAGGCATTGGATCAACGATGGATATTTGGATGAAATTCAATATGTAACAGTCACAACCTAGAGAGCTACACAATAGCTCCAATTCATCAATCATATGTAGGCATGCATTCCATATATAGTCATACGTGCTTGCAGTATAAACTTGCATGACATCTTTTGTCCTACCCTCCCGTGGCAGCGGGGTCCTAATGGAAACTAAGGGTAATTAAAATGTTCCTTTTAATAGAGAACTGGAACAAAGCATTAACACTTAGTGAATACATGAACTCCTCAAATTACAGTCATTCCCGGAGAGTATCTCAATTATTGTCATCTTGGGGTCTACGGTTTGGAACAATAACATGTGCATATAACTTGCGGATAGGATCAAGAACTGAAATATATTCATGAAAACATAATAGGTTTAGATATGAAATCATGGCACTTGGACCCTAGTGACAAGCATTAAGCATAGCAAAGTCGTAGCAACATTAATCCCAGAACATAGTGGATACTAGGGATCATGCCCTAACAAATTGACTCGATTAGATAAGGGATTTTATCCATCTGCATTACCGTCCAGCAAGCCTACGAAGAAATTACTCACTCCCGGTGGTGAGCATCATGAAATTGTCGATGGAGAAGGGTTGATGATGATGATGGTGACGGACCCCCCCTCTTCGGAGCGCCGAACAGACTCTAGATCAGCCCTTTCAATGAAGAACATGAGGTGGCGGTGGCTCTGTATCGTAAAACATGATGAAACTTTCTCTTCGATCTCTCTCTCTCTCTCGAAAAGACGGTACATATGGAGTTGAAATTAGGTTAGACCGCCACCTTTGGGCCCCACAAGGCAGCTAGGCACGCCCCTACCTTGTGGGCAACTGGTGGGCCCCCTCGATAGATATTTGAACCAATATATATATTCAATAAAAAAATCTTCATGAAGTTTTGTCCAATTTCGAGAACTTTTATTTGTGCACAAAAGACAATACCAAGGTAGTTCTACTAAAAACAACATCGGTCTGAGTTAGTTCCATACAAATCATGCATTAGAGTCCAAAACAAGAGCAAAAATGTTTGAAAAAGTAGACACGATGGAGACGTATCATCTCCTTTAACATGATTAACTATTGCAGCACAATCCGCTGATATAACTAGGCGGTCACATGCAATACTCGTAGAAGACAAACCTTCATTTGCACTCCATTGGTTCAAGAATTTCAGGTTCAGTCATATCTGGAATATTTTGAGGCTTCAATATACTCACCAGTGTCGTCTCTACAGACAGTTGGAATAGCACCTCTATCTCCATGTCAACTCATAGCTGCATCAACATGTATTTTGACTCAGTGTCAGAGCACACCATCTTGTTCCAACCAATCAACGTTACTGTTAGACCATTAGCTTTATAGGAAGTTGTCCAAGATCATTCATAAAATGCCAAATGACAGAAAATGTCGATAGTGGTGACTCGGAATTTTCTTCATGAATCGCCTTACATCGTGCCCACCAGATCATCCACAAAGTCATGAGGGTTTTCAGAAAGGCTTCCTGTCCCATGGATTCTTGAAGTTCGACTAACCACAATCGTGCGTCTCCCAACCTGCACGCGATCAAGTGTTCGACTAACTCATCAACCAAAGACCAAACACTTTTCTCCATGTTGCACTCAACAGGGGCATGTTTCCAAGTATCTTCATGAGCATTACATATCTGAAACACTGATGTCTCTGCCGTACTTCGATGATGGCGAACAACTTCAGTTGGAATTGAATTCCAAGCAAGACATCATGCATAGTTCTTCAGTTTGGTAGCAACTTTCACCTTCTATGGCTTGCTCCATTGTCGCTTGGTAGTTGGTACCCTAAGTTTCTATTCGGAAGCTCGCTGGCTTCTCGCGTAGCCAGCTTCTCGAGGGTGCCAGTGCTAGTTAGCTTCCCACGGGAGCCAAGAGCGTTCGGCAGCACTGGCTGCTCCAGCTCCAGCTGGGTTGGTTGCCCAGGAAGTGAGGCTGAAGCCCATCATAGATTTGAATAGAGAGAGGTAGGAGAGGGGCAACTCACCTTGAGCTAGGAGGTGGGAGGATGGAGGAAGGATGGCGTCGACCGAGAGCGGAGACTAGTGACAGCGCGTCGGCCAGCTGATCGGCGGCAACATGGCGGCAGAATTGCCGTCTTCTAGGGTTGGCAGCACAGAGGAACGAGCGTGTGGGGCTTCTTTGGTCGCTCGATCTGGAAGGAGTAGTATCTACGATCGAAACAATATGTGCGTGGGCCACTTCAAAAAGATAATCACATGTAATTTGTCTCTACTTCGTCTTCTATCTTATTTGAAGTTGGGTTTCTGCTGCTCCTCGAAATTGCACTATGTCGGGCCGGTCTTATCCGAACTGAATGCACGATGTTTCAAGCCGGGTGGGCCGTGCCTGGGCCGGCCCACCTACCAAATGTGCCGAGCCGGGCTGGCACACGCCTCGCGGCCCAGGCATGGCCTCAAACTTGCAGTGGGCTAGGCACAACCCGTTTAGCCCCATGGCGAGCTAGGCACGTCTGCTTCTCGACAACGCCTCATATTTTGTGTGCGGGGCGCCAGTGAGCGACCTGGCGCGTACCCCCTCACGAGCTGGGTATTGGTAGGGGCCAGCCCATTTTCGGATTTCATCCCTCGTTTCTGGATCGTCGCGTCTCTTCAGATTGTATAAAAGCCGCTGTAACCATCGACAAGAGTAATCGATCATTTGATTCCGAATACGCTCTATTCATTTGATTTCGGATACGCTCTATTCACCTCTTGTCAGAGGCCATCCCCCGTATCACTTCCACCACCATTTAGCCAGGAGAGAGATTATCTTTGATTCGAAGCCCCCCTTTTTTCTTGGATCGACACACCCGACCTCAGCGCCCCAGCGCGATGAATAGCTGATCCCCTTCTCGACCGGCCGGCGAAGCACGGGCGGTTTGGCCGACACAATCAAAATCGCGGGCGGTGGTTCGTTCATCCTGCACCCACCCACACGCTTACCCAGATCTCGCGCGCCGCCGCCAGGGCAATGGTGTCTGAGCCCGACCCCGACCCCGACCCCGACCCCGACGTCTCCCTCCTGCCCCCCGCTCCGAACCCTAGCCACAAACCCTGCCTCCGGGCAGCCAAGACCACGGCCTTCAAGCGCGAGGAGCGCCACAAGCGCAAGGAGCAGAAGCGGGAGTTCAAGCGGCAGCGCAAGGAGCAGAAGCGGGAGCGCAAGGAGCAGCGCAAGGAGCAGAAGCGGGAGGCGCCGCAAGCGCAAGGAGGAGAAGCGCGATCGCCGCAAGCGCAAGGAGGAGAAGCGCGAGCGCAAGCGGCAGCGGAAGCGGGAGGACACCCTCGCCCTCGCGCTCGCCCAGTGGGAGCCCCTCGGTGCCCCGGCTGCCGCCTCCGCCCCCTGCGCGCCACCCGAAGACAGGCCCGGGCCGCGTGACCCGTCCTCGCCCGCGGGCGCCGTGCCCTCCGCCTCCTGGATCTGGGGCCCTCCAGCGGAACCCTCCGCCGACAGGGCCTAGGGACGCGGGCTCTGAGCCCGAGGGGATTCTACGAGGCGGAGCGAGGGAGACGGGGTGGTTCCTGTGCCTGGTGTGCGAGGGGATCGGCGCCAAGGCGGGCATGCGGTTCCCGGGCTGCTGGTGCAGCACGCCGGCTCGGTCGCCCGGGCCAAGAGGCGGCTCACGCCGCCGCCGCCCTGGGCTGCCTGCTCGGACAACGCCCTTTCCGGTAAACTTGTTACCATGTTGCTTAGTATCATGTCTAATTGTCTATCACATTGCTGAATATTTTGTTGCAATCGTAAGAAATGCAGGTAGATTGTGACAACGATGGCGCTTGTGATCAAGCTGAGCACTTGGATGATTCTGAAAGTGCAGAAATGGAGGTGGCCTAATTTTGTTCTTCGTGCTAAGTTAGAGATTCTTTCTTGGTCAGAAAGCTTAGAAATACATGCGATCTGGTTTGATGTATGGATAACCTGGATGGTCATTGTCAACGCCTGCGTCTAATCTAGTTCGATGCTCTGGTATTGTTGATGCTTGTTTTTAACATCTAAAGCTGTATTAAAAGTTCAGTTTTACTATTTTTCAGCCGTCTGTTTTTAATTTCGCTTCAGGTCATTTTTTGGGCCGTTCGTTCCGTATGAATCTCAGTGCTGCTCTGTGTTCTGTGCGTGCGAGTCTGGGGCTTTGTTTGTTGTTGTTGAGCTTCTTTTCGTTTCCGGATTTGCGGGTCGCTCATTTTGGGCCCCGCCCGTCGTCCCGTGCTGCCTGCTCATTTTTTTGCCGGATTTTGCTTAGCTGAGGAGGGGATTGGAATGGGGCTGGGTTGCGGAAACAGGGAGGAAGCGGCATCTCGCTCGTGAATCAGTGGTAGGAGTTGGCTAGCGGCCATGGACTGCGGCGAGCTGCCGACGAGCAGCGCTGGTAGGAGGGAGGCGCGCGGTCCGGGAACGGCGGGAGGCAAGAGGGGTGTTGGTTTGGACAGGAGTTCTCCGGAGCTCTGCCGCCGTCAGTGAGTGGGTGGGTGTGGGCGTGGGGTAGCAGTCATGGTCTCCGGTCGGACGGAAGGTATTGCCTGATTTGCCCCTTCGCCTTCCTCTGTCTAATTTGTGCCCAGTAGCTAATTTTTCCTCTTTTCTTTTTCTTCGTCTATGCGTGCATCGTGTTTACTCAGATCTCAGTTCCATTTTTGAAGGCTGTTGTCATCTGTGGTGGGCTAGCAATTTTCATGCGATAGCATAGCACAGGAATAGCGCTTGGCAAATCGTTTCCGAAATTCTGCGTGTTCAACGTGTCTGATTGGGGAGAAGGGGCCGATTTCTTATATTTTCCATATATGTGTTGCTCCTGTTGCTGCGAATTGCGTTTTTACTGATCTAATTAGCTATCAGTCATGCTTCCAAATCATTTTTATTGCTAGAACTACTGTTTGTTAAAGCACTAAAAGCTTTTGTACTGATGTAATCAGCTGTGTGTGGTACTGTTAACCAGATTTGTTTTCATTTTTTAGAGCCATCGTATGTTAGTAAAAACTGTAAGGTAGCTAAAACTGCATCGCTCCTTAAATGCGATAATGAGACGCTGTTAATCAGTGCTTCTTTGCATTAGAATATCCTATTTTTTTTTGTAAAACTGCAGGCCCTGATGGATGTGTCAGTTTAGTTTTCTTCATTTTAGTTTTTCGTTTCTGCAGCGAGATCTTATGCAGGATAAGTCAGGGATAGTAGTATGGGATAATCACTTCTGTAGGTTCAGGGAATCAGGTTTTATACTCGTTGGGGATGTTGTTTGTATAATTTTGTCTTATGCAAAATAAGTTTGGATTATATTATGGGGCAATTAGTTTTTGTAGGTTCAGCAATCAGTTTTTGGGATAATAGAGTGGGATAATCAGTTTTTTTATGGCATAACTAATTGTGAACTGATTATCAGTGTAGTTTTAGTTTTTCCTGAGTTTTGTGTAGCCCATCATCTTTACTTTTCTGTATTTTCTCCATTTTATTTTCAGTTTAGCTGCGAAATAGGCAATTAGTCAGCATATCATGTTTTCACCTTGTTTTATTCAGTAATATTTTAGTCTTAGATATTCCCCAGTGATATTCATTCGTTCAGATCAATTTTTTTAGACTCTGAACGCAGATGTAAAGGGGGGGGGGGGGGGGGTGATTACAGACAAATCTCTAGACTGAAACTTTTTTTGCCTACTGTAATGACGCCCTTTTAGCGCTCTTTGGTCCGTAATGCTTCAACTATTTTCTGTCTACTTGCAGTTTTCTATCGCTGCCATCTTTTTACCTCCTACTTCATGATGTGTGTGGTGTTACTGGTGTATTACTCAGCATGCGGATATACTCAGGGGGCAGGCAGGGATGCGTTCAGTGTGTACTCCCTCTAATTTTCTTTCTTTGCACCGGAGTATTTCATTTGTATCAGGTTATCTTATTTTCTTCTTTTTTATTGGATTATTCATTGTTCTTCTCAGGGCTGTCAAAGGCGTAAAATGGGTTCTGTAAATCACTTTATCTTGTACCTTCATTTGTTCCATCATTTGATTATTCATCGAGCATTTGCCACTGTAAAATATTATCATCGGGCTGTTGTTACCCTCAACACTAACCTTTTGCAACTATCCTAAGTGAGCTGGCTTGCTACATATTTTCCTCTGTTTCTTCGTTTTGATTTTGCTTTTCATTCCTCAGCACTATCAATTGCTCCTAGTATGTATTCATACTTCATTCTACTCTTCGACCCCTTTGAAGCCATGTGGAGCAGTCTCCTCATGAGCATGTTGTACCTCAGGCAGAGCGCTCTGGCCTTATGGGTTCAGGCTCATGTTTGTGCAACTTCTTATCATGCATTGTTTAATCAGGATTTTGTTTTTGTTTTGATCAGTCCATCATTATTTAGTTTCTTAGTTTTATTAGTCATTCACTTTCTTCATTTTCTTTAGATTTACTTCAGTTTCTTAGTTTTTGTTTCAGTCTTAGTGATGTTGTCTTGCTTATTTCAGTTTTACTTTTTCACTTAGCCTTTGCCATTTAGGTTTAGTTCTTTGTATCAATTTTCAGTTTTCAGTCTCTAATTTTTTCTTATTATAGTTTATTTCTGTTTAATTTATTTCATTCCATGTTCAGTCAGTCTATATGTGCATGTGGGTTTAGTTCTCAGTACCAGTCTCCATGTTTTCATTTCTGTATCAGTCATCAGTCAGGTTTCTTTAAACAGGGAGTGGCATGATTCGCATACTTCGTTGGTTCTGTTTCTCATAGGTCTTTGTCACTAGTATTTGATAAGTATTTTATCAGTTTTTAGTTCATCATTCTTTCAGTTTTTTAGTTTTTCCAATTCCCTAAGGATCTCACTCTTTTTTCTGTTTTCTCTGGTTCTCTGGTTCTCAGTTTCATCAGTTTGCTCTTCTTTATTTTCCCATCATTTTGTTCAGTCTCTCTTTCTTAGTCTCTTAGGTTCCTAGTTTCATTCTTCATTTTTCTTATCTAATCTCTCTTTAGTTTTCTCAGTCTTGTTTAGCATGTCACCCGCTTCTCTTCCTAGTCTCTTATTTTGATCTTGTTTTCAGTACCCAAAGGCATAAACTGTGTTCAGTAGGTCCTTCCCTGTTCGCTTAGTTTTTGTTATTTTCCACTCTCTACTTGCTTCTTCTTAGGCACCTCATATTTTATATCTCATGTGCAGCAGCAAATGAGTCTTCATCCGTTTTGTTTCTAAATGATGGCTCCGTAAATTTAATTTAGCACACCTTTATCTTCTAGTTGTTTTATTCAAGTGTTTTTTAGCATCATGTTATATTTTTTTTACGGTGAAGCAACCTACACATACAAGCAAGAAGATCATCATAAAAACTAAAGGGGTGTTCGGAATCTCTCCCGTCTGCTAACTCCACTCCGCGCGAGGAGCACGGTCTGAGCCGCTCCCAGCAATTGTGCTGGCGCTCCGTCCGCTCCGCGAGCTGCTGTGGCGGAGCGGAGAGTATCCGAACAGGGCTTAAACATCTTGTTATTGTTTTTTATGCTCAATATCAGAAGTGCTACTAGCAGCCAAGTTGTAACCCTTTTTCTTTTTTATTCTTGTTCCATAGTCAATCTAGATTATCAATTTGATCATGTTTTATAATTTTGGTCAGTCATCCTTTCTTGATCATAGTCAATTATTGTTAACCATCATGTTCTAGTGTTGTTTTCTTAGTGTGTGGAGACAGATTTTTTAGATATGCTTTGCTTCATATTTTTTATGGTATACCCAGCAATCATATTTCTTTTAGATAGAGTATGATCAACCTAGGTTATGTATATGCAGTCTAGTTTTTTTTGGGGAATGGCAAGCCACCTCTGTTTGTTCATTTTTTAGTTGTCGGTAGCAGCAAACTTCTTATGTTGTACCCCACGAAAAGGCCCGCGGGATTTTCTTTGTGCATTCTTGCTTTTTGTGTACGACTGGCAAATCTCTTTTTTTCATCATGCCCGACAGATGGAGTGCCAAGTCATGTCTTATTGCGCAAACTGCTAATCTACGGGCGCATCATTTGGGGGTTTTCTAGCAGGGGACTTTGAAATATCAGTGGTAACAATCACACGCAAATACTCATTTATTCCCTTTTTTTCCTTCTTTTCGTATCTCATCATTTTGTGTGTGTATTTTCTACCCTTTTCCTTTTTTTGCTGCACGGATCGTCCCATGCAATACAAAGATGTCGTTCAACGATGTGACCAGAGGCAATCTGCTTTGTCAGGTCTCAGTCATGTAGTTATCTCATTATGTCTTGTAGCTATGGTCAATAGCAACAATCATCTCTCTGTTTCGTGTAGTCTTCTCATGATTTTTGGGATTCATTGCAGGCATAATGTAACAGTCTAACAGAATAATGTGCAAAATCTGCTTGTGTGACTGAATTCGAAAGAATCTGCTTGTGTGTCTGAATTAGAGAATCTGCTTGTGTGTCTGAGGGCTCCTTTGATTCAAAGGAATTGCATTGAATTTTTGGAGGATTTGAACCCTTAGGAATTTTTCCTGTGATGCTCGTTTGATTCGTAGGATTTACATCCTTAGGAATTTGTCCATAGGATCCATTTGTACTACATTTTGGAGGATAATTTTCATCCACTCAAACCTCTTTGTAGAATTTCTTTGTTTTTCCCGCGCTATCAAACATTCTTTTAAATCCTGTAGGATACTATGGGACATGCCATCCTATTCCTGCATTTTTCCTATTTCTTCATTTTGGCAATCCTGCGAATCAAAGAGGCCCTGAATCTGACATGGGAGATGGTTTGGGCATATTCAGCGCAGGCCTCCAGAAGCTCCAGTGCATAGCAAACGGCTAAAACGTGTGGAGAATGTTAAGAGAGGGCGGGGTAGACCGAATTTGATATGGAAGGAGTCCGTTAAGAAAGATCTGAAGGATTGGAGTATCACCAAAGAGCTAGCTATGGACAGGGGTGCGTGGAAGCTTGCTATCCATGTGCCAGAGCCATGAGTTGGTTGCGAGATTTTATGAGTTTCACCTCTAGTCTATCTTAACTTGTTTGGGACTAAAGGCTTTGTTGTTGTTGTTGTTGTTGTTGTTGTTGTTGTTGTTGCTGCTGCTGCTGCTTGTATGTCTGAATTAGAGAAGTTATTTATTTGTTGATGTACACACTAGTTAGTTCTGTTGATGTATTAGTCTGGTTAAGTTCAATGGTAGTTTTCCTCGGCCTTTTCCAGGATTCAGTTTTTAGTTCAATGGTAGGGCTGGATGCTGTACTTTTGTTTGTCTGTGTTGAGCGGTAACGGGTTTGCAAGCCAGCCCGTTAAGGACACGCTGGCGGAAATACTCGTTTGAAGATCCAAGAGGCGAGGTGGGAATCCAACCTAAAATTAAAATGAAAACAGTCCATTTTTCATGGCAAGCCCAGGCTGAAAATACTGAGACACGTGCCATGACGTGACTAGGCAAAAAATAAATAAATTCCAACCTAAAGCGAATTGAAAAACACATGACTGGAAACTAGACACTCCTTAAAAGTTTCTGATTTGCAGTGCATCGTATTTGAGTTGTTGATTCCTGGTGTGTATTGATCTTGAGTTTGAAGGAAACGAAAGTAAATATCTATGAATAGAAATCCATCGAGTCTAACTGCTGAGAAGTAGTCTGATATTTTATTTTGAACTTAAGTAGCCTGAACCTTTTTCTTTAACTTCAGTATTCTGAACTTATGGTTGGCGTCCATTGTCTCCTTATCCTGAAAACAACAATGATGCTGTAAGAGGTATGAAAATTCCAAACACATATCTACCTTATTTCCTACATACAGAGCAATCTACAATGATGTGATGACACTGCTTAAGGTAGTAAACATACCAACGCCTGATAAAGAAAATTTTAAGATTCATATCAGTCTCTTGTCAGAATATATTTTTCTTTTGTTGATTTTATCTTTTTCAAAAGATCAAAGATACCATGTACAGGCCAGCTTTGTGCCGTAAGTAGCGAGGCAGATAGCAAACATTTGGAATGATGACAGAGGCTGGTGGTAGGTAGTCAAATGGAAAAAACATCATCAAGTTTTTCCAAACCGAAGGAAGTACCGTGCCTTTCCCCTAGCCAATATTTTATTGCGAATAATTCCGACAACCTCAGGAGAAAAAAAGGCATTTACTTATTATAGAGATGGTGCGATTTGACTCTTTTTTTTTGCTTTTTTTTGGTCTTTCTAGGGTTCCCCTATTCCCCAGCGGCGACCACTAGGGTTCTACTTTTCCCTCGTCCGATCTACTAGTCCTCAAAGCTGAGATTCCAGGGATCGTTCTGGCTGAGTGTGTATGGTGCTCGCAGGAGAGCTTGCATGGCAGGAGCAGCGGGAGGAGAGGTGCCTATGGGCGGCATAGGCGGAGACGCGGGTGGAAGTTAAGACTAGTCGCTCGAGTGCGACGACGTTGGAAGATAGGTTTGAGGGCCTAAACCTCCATGGGGAGGAAGGAGAACTTGATCTGTCAGGTGAAGTGGAAGAGCTGTTGGCGGAAACTCGATGGATCGCTGTTTTTAGGGTTCATACCCAGAAACCTTTTAGCCATGTCTCGTTGTTCAAATCGATGTGGAACGCATGGGCAGCGGCGCAAGGTGTGACTTTCAAACCAAAGGAGAGCAACATCTTCCTGGCTCAATTTTTTTTGCTTGGGCGACTGGAATTGTGTGATGGGCGCCGGCCCATGGATCTTTTGGAACGCAACAGTGGTGATGGAAGAATACGACGGCATCTCGGATGTTCGACAGTATAAGCTAGACAGAATCCCTGTCTGGGCGAGAATTGTGGGAATCCCTGAAGGCCTGATGAAAAAGAAAACATTGGCCAAGAAGATTGCTGCAAAAGTTGGTGTTCCTCCTCTCAAAGTGGTGGTAAATGAGGGAAGGCTGAACCCCTCTAAGTACTTGCGTGCAAGAGTATTCCTGAAACTAGATACACCACTCGTAAGATTTGTTCAGTTGACACTTAAGGAGAGAAAAGAATACCCCGTGGAGTATGAGAAGCTCCCAGATTTCTATGACTTTTGCGGTCTGATTGGACATGTTGTGACTGAATGTGGTGATGAAATTCATGAACCAGAGAAGTGCGAATGGGGTGAATGGTTGCTAGTAAATTTTGAACCTCCAGGTAGGGGAGCTTGAAAGTGCGTTACATCGATTAGAGGGGGGGGGGGGTGAATAGACAATTTTTATGAATTCTTCACTGAGGAATTTGCAGGTGAGGAAATTCCTTAGCAAAGAACTACTAGCAGCGGAATAAGTACTCAAAAGTAAACATAACAGAACATAAGCATAGTCATCATGATAAAATGAAGACAGGCACAGAGTACAGAAAGCATAAGCACAGGATAACACAGGATGAAGACAAACAGACTGAAGAAATTGAACTAAGGAAATTGAGAAAATCTTCAGTCAAAGTCTTCAAACACAGATATGAACAAGCACACAACACAGTTATGAGGAAATGAAAGAGTTGAGGAAATATAACCAGTAAGCTTGGTGAAGACAATGATTTGGTAGACCAGTTCCAACTGTTGTCTCAGTTGTACGTCTGGTTAGGGTGGCTAGGTATTTAAATCTGAGGACACACAGTCCCAGACACCCAGTCCTGAACACGCAGCTCAGGACACTCAGTCTTCACCGTATTCCCCTTGAGCTAAGGTCACACAGACCTCGCCCAATCACTTGTGGTAAGTCTTCAGGTGACTTCCGAACCTTCACAAACTTGGTCACTCGGCGATCCACAGTTCCTCTTGGATGCTCTAGACCATGACGCCTAACCGTCTGGAAGAAGCACAGTCTTCAAAGGTAACAAGCGTCGGATCCACGCAGGATCAATCTCTTCAGTGATGCTCAATCACTTGGGGTCTGTAGGTGTTTGGGTTTTCCTCACTTGATGATTTTCGCTCAAAGTCCTCGGAGGATGGGTTGCTCTCTAATGACAAGTGTCAGTTTCTCTCGGAGCAGCCAACCAGCTAGTGGTTATAGGGGGTGGCTATTTATAGCCTAGGGAGCAGCCCGACATGATAAGACCGTTAGGTGGATAAATATTTTGGGACAGCTGGCGCATAGCACAACAACGGTCAGAATTTTGAGTGGCGAAATCCTCAGGGCTATCATGTTCCTCACTATGTAGGGAATCCGCACTGGCGAATTCCTAACTCCTCAGTCAAAACAAATTCCTCAGAGACCAGAAGAACTTCGTCTCTGTCACTGAAGAATATGACTGAACTGTATGAGATTTCCAATGGCTTCACTCGAAGGGATTGGTAGGTGTAGGATTTGAGTTGAGCATCACATGGAAATTTTTCCTTAGTATTTCCTCGACCCCCTTTAATAGTACGGTGTTTCCTATGACTAAAGAAAGAGAAAATGAAACTACGAAAACAAAAGTCTTCACGCTTCATGTTCCTCGAATGAATACCAAGTCTTCAAGGTCACACCAATTTCTTCACTTTCAAAGTCTTCAGAAAGTCTTCAGAAATCCAAAGTCTTCAGTCGAAGACTTCATTTTTAGGGGTCGACTTTCTCTGTAAATATCAAACTCCTCATAGACTTATACCCGTGTACACTCACAAACGCATTAGTCCCTTAACCTATAAGTCTTCAATACACCAAAATCACTAAGGGGCACTAGATGCACTTACAATCTCCCCCTTTTTGGTGATTGATGACAATATAGGTTAAGTTTTCAACGAGGATAAACATATGAAGTGTAAATACTGATATTGAGGAATTTGATTGCAAGATATAGAAGAACTCCCCCTGAATATGTGCATGGTGAGGTATTTGCTTTTGAAGCATTGCACACTTGAAGAGTAGAATCATGGAGATCTCCCCCTATATCTTGTAATTCATACACGCATTTGACATATCACAATGAAGAATTTGAAATGCATGATGAAATATGGTGACTGATGTAATTCAGCATGCGTGCATTAGCATATATGAGGAATAAGCATGCAAAAAAACATATCAAAAGTATCAGAGCACCATCGGGTTTAAGTTCACAACTCGATCCAATAAAGTCTCAGAAGAACGAGAGTTGTAACTTAACAAAAAAAGCCCATATAGAAAGACCCGCTTGAAGACTAACTCAAAATTCTCCCCCTTTGTCATCAAATGACCAAAAGGATCGAATATGAGGACCAACGCCCCTAAAGAATATCAAGTTGATGAAGGAGCGCCAGCGTTGTTGGGGTCGTTTGTCGTGGAAAGGCCTGCCGCAGTGTCGTCTAAGTCTTCGTACTCGTCGGTATCGCGTGATGAAGAATATGAGCTGGACACCAAAGAAGGAACCTTGACCTTCTTGAATTTCTTCGGTGGAGGTGCAGAACAGTCAAAATCTTCCTTGAGACCCATTTTCTTGAGATCTTCTTCACCATACAGATGTGATAGAATGGCCCAGGTGTGACTGAAAACTTCATGGAGGTAGTAATGGTTTTTCTTCACTACATTGTGCGTAGCAGTCATGTTATGAAGAAATGAACCAAACTGACGCTTAACCCATTTATGATTTTGATCCACCTTCTGGTGAAGACTAAGCAAAAGCTCACGATCAGTCATCACACGAGGAGCAGTGACTTGAGGAGTAGACTTGGGTGCATTGGCAGAGTCATGTGTGGCAAAGTCATCATTGGTGGAATAAGATGCAGCTTTGCGAAACTGTCCATCCAATGGACGAATGCCTTCATCTATAACAGCTGGTGCCTTGCCCTTTTCATCAACTGAGGAATAGGTCCGCTTGAGGACTTCAATCGGGGGCAAGTAGCTGAGGTGATTCTGAAAATCAGCTTTGTAGTTGAGTGAAGACCTTGTCCTGAGGAATCTCATAATCCAAGGTGCATAAGGCTTCAGCTCAAACGGAGAAAGTGCAACATTTGCCAGAGTCCTCATGAAGAAATCGTGATAATTGACAGGAATGCCATGAACGATATTGAATACCAGATTCTTCATAATGCTAACAATTTCCTCATCAGATGAGTCGTGGCCTTTGATGGGACTCATTGTCCTCGTTAGAATGCGATAGATAGTTCTGGGCACATATAGTAATTCCTTCACGAGGAATTTGGTTCGTGGGGCCTGACCTGGCTTCAAAGGTTTCATCAGAACTTGCATGTAGTGATTTGTAAGCTCAGGTTCACTGTAAATGCAACGAGCTCCTTCAAGGGGAGGACTGAGTGGGAAGGCACGAAGCAATTCAGTAGCTGGTGCTGTGTAGTGAGTGTTCTCAGACATCCAGTCCAGCACCCATGAATTCACATCTTCAAAATCTCCTGTGATGTGCAGCGTCGAATAAAATTGAAGAATCAGGTCTTCATTCCAATCACAGATGTCAGAGCAGAAATTTAACAGTCCAGCATCATGAAGAACACTGAGGACTGGCATGAAGCACGACAGAGATTTCATATCCACGTGAGGAATGTGCTCATGGTAGAAGATTTTGTTTTTGTTGAACATCACTGAGGAATAGAAATTAGCCTGGCTGGCAGTCCAGAAACGCCTCTTCCTAATGCGAACAGAGTCATAAGGGTTGTAATATGTGAAGAATACATGCTCGCCGAAGAAATCATCAGCCTTGAATTTTTGCTTCCTGGAGAATGGATCCTTTGGCTTGGGTAGAGGAGTGTCAGTGAGTTGCATCACGACCTCAGGAATCTCAATCACAGGTTCTTTAGGCTGAGGAATTGCTGGTTCCTCTTTAGTGGCAGTCTGCGTCTTCAGATGTTCAGCAGCAACAGTTTCTTCAGCACTAGTGGCTGGAATTTCTTCACGTACAGATGAAGTGGGGTGAGTTTCTTCAGAGCCCATTTGAACCGTTTATGCAGGGGACTGGGGTATTTGCTGCAATGGTGTGAACATTGGAGAGTTTGGATGCTGACTTTCCCAGAATTCATCACTCATCACTGGTGTGGAGCAGCCAACGTCCACATCTTCATCTTCCATTTCTTCAACGCCAGCCTCTTCAGCAGTGAACTGAGGCAGAGGTGAGGAAATGACAGGTGTTGAAGGGATCTCATCCACTTCAATTTCTTCATCCAACTGCTCTGACGAAACAGCAAAAGGAGTTTCTTCATCAGATCTGCTGGGGATCACATATTCTTCATCGAAAGGAACAAGGTCCTTTGATGGCATGGTAGAGAGAGGAACAACATCAATGGGATTTTCAAATGAGCTGGTCAAAGGCTTCATCTTCTTCGGAGCTGAAGAATCTGAAGTAGCTGATGCTTTCATTTTCTTCACTGTTGCACGCTCTGCAGCCTTGGTTTTTTTCACATCTGATGCAGATGGAAGGATCGGAGTTGGTGTTGTCGCAGGAGGAGCAGAGGAATCTAGTTGATTTTCTTCAGGCACAACTGATGTAGTTGCCCTAATTTCTTCATATTCTTCAGGCGCACCACTAGTGGATGCCCTGGCAATTTCTTCAGCGGCCGGTATGCAGTCATCAGCCCTGGAACTCACATTTTCTTCAGCAGCCTGATTTTCATCAGCGGTGCTGGCATGTTCTTCAGTCGGCTGAGCAGATGCTTCAGCATGAGGAACTCTCTGTTGCGTTGGGGCTGCAACATTTGAGGTGAAGTTATCCGCAAGTTTCACAAAGCGCACCTTGGCTCCAAGCCAGTCAGCGCGGTATGTGTCAAATTCATAACTGAGTTTCTTGATCTCAGTTTGAACAACGACAAGTTCTTCAGTTGTCATAGAGACAACGTTTTTCTTCAGATAGCGCTCCTTCTTGTACTGCATTTTCTTGATCTGCCTGGCCTTCTCATATTTCCATTTTTCTTCTTGTATGAAGTGGTCAGCATGTGACTTTGGCCAGGAGTCAGCTTGAAGTCAGGCATGGGAGTGTTGGGGTCCTTGTGCCAAACATCAATGTATTCGAGAATCAACTTTGGATCCAAAAGTAGTGGCACATCTGTTCCCTTGGCTCTAGCGGCCCTGACTTGCCTATCTCTGATGATTTCAGCAAGTTCATCATCATCAGCTTCGTCTTCTTCAGATGACACTTGGAAGGCGACCTGCTTCTTCTGAGGACTAGGGCGAGGACCTTATCCAACAGTGGCCTTTGTCTTCAGTAGAGAGGGTCCCGTTGAAGAATTTGGTGCAGCTGAGGAACTAGCTGAAGCTCCTGAGGCAATTGAGATGCCTGTGGTCCGTTGACACGTGGCGAGATGCACAGGTGCAGAGGACTTTGCCAGAGCAGCTGATGACTTGTGAGGAGCTGAGGATTTGGGAGGAACAGGAGCAACGCGAGAAGTTGTCCTTGAGGGCTTTGAAGATTCTGGCCGTGAGGGCATTGCTGAGGAACTTGGCCTTGAGACCACTAAAGGTGAAGCACTTGGCTTGTGCGCAGGCTTCTTTGACATGGTCTTCTTAGGCTTGACAGAGGCCTCAGTGGCAGCAGCAGTAGCAGAGTCTTCGTTGAATTTCCTCACAACTTCTTTGGCTTGTTTAGCCAACTTGGCTTGGCGCTTGGCCCATTCATCAGGATAATCCTCACCACGCTTGAGGCTGGTGGGATCAGCTATTTTGCCAGGTGCCAATGGAGGTCTTGGGCATGGAGGATTGAGTGCGAATTTCTTCATGTATTTGGGAGTGACATATCTGTACTCTCTCCACTCTCTAGCCCATCTCCTCTCTATCTCCTGAATGCGCACCTTGTGCTGATTTTTGTCTTCCTCAGGAGGTGTGCAGTACCCAACATATATATCATCAGGGATCTCAAACGCTATGTTGACCTCAACCCTCTTTCCTTCTTTCTGTGGCTTCTTACCGTCAGCCATTTTCTTCAGTTGAGGAATTTGAACAATTGAATTCTCCGAAGAAGTATGCAACTTTTCTTTGAGGAACGCTGCAAATGAGTTAAGTTGATGAGAACCTAGTGATTCAACAGCTGACATGAGTACCTGTGAACAGAGTATAGTTGCGAGGAATTTGGAGAGGTCATATGCGTTCTCAGAAGGTTTTATAAAGAACAAGTTTGAGGAATTTGACCAGATAAGTCTTGAAGAATTTCACTAAGCATTCTTAGTCCTAGGTTCCAGAGTTGTACAAATCAGAAATCCGCACAATTGAGGAATCTTGAAGAGAAATTCGCAGCTTAGAGAAATGAATCAAGAATAAATGATATGAGAGGTGTTTTAGTGTGTGAAGATATGAAGAAAAACACCTTTGAAGATTTTGTAGATAATCATTCGAATCAACAAGGGCAGTAAAAGTAACTTTTAATTACCCTGAATGAAGAACACGACAAACTGGAGTGAGGATATGTGAAGTTCGTCAGTGCGGATCTTCCACGCCCTAACTTGGCAGAGGAAGACAGCTACGGCGGCGGTGGAGTGAAGATTTCCGCGACCGGCGTGAGTACGGCGGCGACGAGGTCGAGGCAGTGAAGCTCTTCCTCACCGGCGATGATGAAGTAGCGGCGACGCTAGGGTTTGAGAAGCTCGAGCTGGAGAGAGGTCGAGCGGAGTAAAAGAAGTGAGGAAGGGGAGAGGGGTATTTATAGCCATGGTGAAAACCGTTCGCCCGAAGAATTTGGACGAACGTGCCCGTGACCCTTCTCATTCGCATGACATGTGTCACCCACGTACTGAGAAGTGGAGATCGTGGGTGAGTGGATAAGTATGTCGTGGGATGCGGAACGGTTTGAGCGGCAACGCCCAAAAATTGGATAAGATAATTTAAAAGTTTCGTTCGCAATTTCTTCAGCTGACAAGGACACAGTGAAGATTTTGAACGAGTTTTAAATAGAACACACATGAAGAATTTGTGAATAGATTGGGTTGAGTATAGCATAGAGGGGAAGGGTCCGATCACATTCACTTAGCAGAAAAACCAACTTCAAGAAGTAGCCATAAGTGAATGATGTAGAGGACATAAACTCATATATAGCCAATGAAGAAAAACAATGGAAACAGTGAAGACAATGCAAAGTTGAAGAATTTGAACAACTGAGGAATTTCAACTTTTGGTGGTGGTGTGACCCACCGTATAAGAATGATGATTTCAGACACCGCGTACAATCATCGTAGGATTCTGAGAATCAAATTCTTCGTTAATTTCTTCACACTTAGAGTGTTATTCTTCATTGATTGAAGAAAAATGTTTCTTCATGTGTTGCACATCTAAGTCATCAATTTTTCATAAGTGTTAGGATGAGCGTCCTTTTCAAAGAACATTCGAAGATTCTAGGATATTTAGCTCACACCGCAACTTGCTAAATCTCTTCTCATCCAAGGGTTTAGTGAAGATATCGGCTAGCTATTCTTCAGTCTTCACATGCTCAATAGAAATGTCACCCTTCAATACATGATCACGAAGAAAATGATGACGAATCTGAATGTGCTTAGTCTTCGAGTGCTGAACTGG
Organism: Triticum aestivum; assembly: GCF_018294505.1. Classification (NCBI taxonomy): domain Eukaryota; kingdom Viridiplantae; phylum Streptophyta; class Magnoliopsida; order Poales; family Poaceae; genus Triticum; species Triticum aestivum. Next base: position 542,146,755 of record NC_057800.1, read on the forward strand.
GTTGTGAGCAATCTTGATGGCACTCTCATTGTCACAGAAGAGAGGCACATTCTTCATGTTGACGCCGTAGTCCTTGAGAGTTTGCTTCATCCATAGCAATTGAGCACAGCAAGAACCAGCGGCAATATACTTAGCTTCAACAGTAGATAGTGATACACAGTTCTGTTTCTTCGAGGACCAACAGACCAAAGATCGTCTGAGGAAATGACATGTACCAGATGTTGACTTGCGGTCCACACGATCACTAGCATAGTCAGAGTCAGAATATCCAATGAGATAAAAAACGAGCCCTTGGGGCACCATAATCTAAGTGTTGGTGTGTGAGCTAGATATCGAAGAATATGCTTCACAGCCTTATGGTGTGATTCCTTCGGTGTAGCTTGAAATCGGGCACACATGCAAACACTAAGCATTATATCTGGCCCAGATGCACATAAGTACAATAAAGAACCAATCATGGAGCGGTATACCTTATGATCGAAGTCAATACCATTTTCATCAGTGCACAGATGGCCATTTGTGGGCATAGGAATTTTGACGCCTTTGCAATCTTGCATGCCGAATTTCCTCAGTACATCCTTGAGGTATTTCTCCTGAGATATGAATATGCCATTGCGTTGTTGACGAATTTGAAGACCTAAGAAGAATTTTAGTTCTCCCATCATAGACATTTGATATTCTTCACTCATCATGTAGGCAAATTCATCACTATAACGTTGGTCAGTACAGCCAAAGATAATATCATCAACATATACTTGGCACACAAACAATTCACCATCATAAGATTTAGTGAAAAGAGTAGGGTCGAGTGAACCGGGTTTGAAGCCTTTCTTCATGAAGAATTCCTTCAAGGTATCATACCACGCCCGTGGGGCCTGCTTGAGGCCATAGAGGGCCTTGTTGAGTCTGAAGACTTTGTCAGGATTCTTTGGATCTTCAAAACCTGGGGGTTGAGCAACATATACTTCTTCCTCAAGCTTACCATTGAGGAATGCACTTTTCACATCCATTTGATATAAAGTGATATCATGATGGTTAGCATAAGCAAATAATATGCGAATAGCCTCAAGTCTAGCAACAGGTGCAAAAGTTTCATCGAAATCAATTCCTTCAACCTGTGTGTAGCCTTGAGCTACGAGCCGTGCCTTATTCCTCACCACAAGGCTATTTTCATCTTGCTTGTTGCGGTAGATCCACTTTGTGCCAATGATATTGTGCTTGAGAGGATCTAGACGTTTGACCAGTTCCCAGACATTGTTGAGCTCGAACTGATGTAATTCTTCTTGCATGGCCTGAATCCACTCAGGCTCCAGAAATGCTTCATCTATCTTAGTGGGCTCTGTGATAGAGACAAAAGCATAGTGCCCACAAAAGTTAGATAAATGTGAAGCTTTTGAGCGTGTGAGAGGACCTGGCGCTTTGATGTCATTGATGATCTTTTCAACTTGCACTTTTTTTGCAATGCGAGGATGAGCTGGTTGTCGTTGAGGAATTTGATCAACATTCTCTTCAGCACCATTTTCTTCAGGTGCATTAGCTCAACGTTCTTCATGTTCTGGAATGAATTCTTCAGCAGATTCTTCAGTAGGAATGACATCCTCAGTAGCCTTGAACTTGATAGTTTCCTCAGGTGCTGGTTCATCTATCACAGTAGGTAGGTGCTCTCTTTACGAGCCATTGGTTTCATTGAACCGCACATCTACAGTTTCAACAACCTTGTGAAGAACGTTGTTGAAGACTCTGTAGGTGTGCGAGTCCTTTCCGTAACCAAGCATAAAACCTTCATGTGCTTTCGGTGCAAATTTTGAGTTGTGATGAGGATCTCTAATCCAACATTTAGCACCAAAGACTTTGAAATAACTTACATTGGGTTTCTTGTCAGTGAGGAGTTCATAGGCAGTCCTCTTGAAGAATTTGTGAAGATATACTCTGTTGATGATGTGGCACGCAGTATCAATTGCCTCAATCCAGAAATGACAAGGCGTTTTGTATTCATCAAGCATAGTGCGAGCCATCTCAGCAAGAGTCTTGTTCTTGCGCTCTACGACGCCGTTCTACTGAGGAGTATAAGGAGCAGATAACTCATGAGTAATACCAAGTTCATCAAGATAGTCATCTAGACCAGAATTCTTGAACTCGGTTCCATTGTCACTTCTGATGTGCTTGATCTTCACACCAAAGTTGGTTGAAGCCCTCGAGGAAAATCGTTTGGAGACTTCCTACACTTCATGTTTGTACGTAACAATGTATACCCATGTGTATCGAGAGTAATCATAAACAATAACAAAGCCATATTGAGATGCATCATTTGAAACTGCAACATAATGGTTAGGACCGAAGAGATCCATGTGAAGCAATTCAAATGGACGAGTGGTGGTCATGATAGTCTTTGCTGGATGCTTAGCCTTTGTCATCTTCCCAGCTTCACAGGCTCCACATAGGTGATCCTTGAGGAATTTGACATTCTCGATGCCAATGACATGCTTCTTGTTCGCAAGCGTGTGCAAATTCCTCATGCCTGCATGACCAAGTCGTCGATGCCAGAGCCAGCCTTCTGAAGCTTTTGCAAGTAGGCACACGGCTGGTTGTGGTCCTGTAGAGAAATCAACAATATACAGGTCTCCTCTCCTAAAGCCTTCGAAGACTTTGGAATTGTCAGCTTCCATAACCACAACACAACGGTACTTGCCAAAGACAACAACCATATCAAGATCGCAAAGCATTGAGACAGACATGAGGTTGTATCCTAAGGACTCGACAAGCATGACTTTGTCCATGCGTCGACCCTTTGTGATCGCAACCTTACCTAGACCCAATACCTGACTTTTGCGTTTGTCGGCAAAGATGATATGTTTCAGATGCAACAGAGATAATGGAGCATCCATCAATAGATTCTTGTCACCAGTCATGTGATTTGTACATCCACTATCGAGGACCCACTCAGTGGCTTTGGGTTGATCATCCTGCAGATGAATTAGTGCAACTTACGAACTCATATACTTCATCAGTGAAGAATATGACATCAATTCATCAGATCAATTTCATCAAGCAAAAGAACAGATAAAGCAGTATGAGGACGTGAGAAATGAAAGTTCATTTCTTCATGATTAGCCTGCATCCTTTCAGGCATACTCAGGTCTCTAGCAGATTGTCCAGACGATTACGTGTGTCTGGAGACCTGACCCTGCAGAAGAGATTAGTTCTTTTTCTTCACCACCCACATCTGAAGGGGTGGCAAAGAGTTCATCACTCTGCGAGCTCCATACGAGAAAGGTGGCATAGAAGCCAGTACATTTCGTTTCACATAAGAGGAGTTAGGATAAGCATATGAATAAGCAGAGAAATTCTTCGAGGACTTATCAACATGATCATTAGAAGAATAATGCTCATATTCATAGCCCTTAGCTCTTCCCTGCGAAACAGAGTTGTTAGCACGATGACATTCATATGAGGACTTAGATGCATATGAAGAATTTGGTCCATATGAAGAATTTGCTTTGGGGTTCCTATTCTTCACAGGTGGTGTCCTGAGGACATTCACCTGAAGACTTTCAAGGCACCTTTTGGGAACCCAATTTTTTTTCATAGGGGAACCATTCCTGCAGTTAGTGCCAACATATCTAGCAAATACTTGACCATTCTGATTTTTGAACAATTTATAGTTGGAGTCAAATGACTCATCATCAGAACGAGGAGATTCACATGCAAATCCAGGTAAGTTAGATGGATCAACTAGAGGTCCCTTTGCAGCAACCCATGTAGTTTTGGGGTACTGCTCAGGCTTCCAATATGTACCATCAGCATTGAGTTTCCTCTCAAAGGCAATACCCTCTTTCCTAGGGTTCCCGTTGAGGATTTGCTTTTTAAGCACTTCACAAAGAGTCTGATGCCCTTTGAGGCTTTTGTACATGCCTGTCATGTACAATTCCTTCAGCCCTGCATCGTCAGTGATACTAGCAGTGTCCTCAGATGAGGAATTAGTGATAGCAGAGGCAGGTGAAGAATTTGTAGCATTAGTAGCATTTGAAAATTCAGGTGAAGAATTAGCAGATTCATGTTCAATGCATTTCAAACAAGGAGGAACAAATTCTTCCTGAGAAGCGCTGATTTGTTGAGCAAGTAATGAATCGCACTCCTTTTGAAGATCTTCATAACTCACTCTTAGCTTCTCAAGGTCTTGCTTTCTTTGAAGAAATTCATAAGAAAGCTTCTCATGATCAGATAAGATAGTGTTATGATGACCTTGAAGGTTGTCAAACCTAGTCTGAAGTCTCTGAAGATTTTCAGTCAAGGCTTTAGTGCGATCCATTTCTTCACCCAACATATCATCACTTTTGTCTAGCATGTTTTGAACCTTTTCAAAAGCCCTTTGTTGTTTTACAACAATCTTAGCAAGTTTAGAATAGCTGGGCTTAAGGTTTTCATCAGATTCATTCTCACTTGATTCAGAGGAGGTATATTTGAGTACCTTGGCACCCTTTGCCATGAAGCAATAGGTGGGAGCGTAGTCATCATCGCCTTCATCAGCCTTGTTGGTGAGGTCATTTTCTTCAGTTTTGAAGATATACTTGCTGACGAATGCAGTAGCGAGGGCTAGGCTCACCACTCCAGATTCGGACTCCTCAGAAGTAAACATAACAGAACACAAGCATAGTCATCATGATGAAATGAAGACAGGCATAGAGTACAGAAAGCATAAGCACAAGATAACACAGGATGAAGACAAATAGACTGAAGAAATTGAACTGAGGAAATTGAGAAAATCTTCAGTCAAAGTCTTCAAACACAGATATGAACAAGCACACAACACAGTTGTGAGGAAATGAAAGAGTTGAGGAAATAGAACCAGTAAGCTTGGTGAAGACAATGATTTTATAGACCAGTTCCAACTGCTGTTTCACTTGTACGTCTGGTTAGGGCGGCTAGGTATTTAAACCTGAGGACACACAGTCCCGGATACCCAGTCCTGAACAAGCAGCTCAGGACACTCAGTCCTAACCGTATTCCCCTTGATCTAAGGTCACACAGACCCGCCCAATCACTCATGGTAAGTCTTCAGGTGACTTCCGAACCTTCACAAACTTGGTCACTCGGCGATCCACAATTCCTCTTGGATGCTCTAGACCATGACGCCTAACCGTCTGGAAGAAGCACAGTCTTGAAAGGTAACAAGCGTCAGATCCACGCAGGATCAATCTCTTCAGTGATGCTCAATCACTTGGGGTTTGTAGGTGTTTGGGTTTGGGTTTTCCGCACTTGATGATTTTCGCTCAAAGTCCTTAGAGGATGGGTTGCTCTCAAATGACAAGTGTCAGTTTCTCTCGGAGCAGCCAACCAGCTAGTGGTTGTAGGGGGCGGCTATTTATAGCCTAGGGAGCAGCCCGATAAGACATAAATGCCCTTCAATGATAAGACCATTAGGTGGATAGATATTTTGTGACAGCTGGCGCATAGCACAGCAACGGTCGGAATTTTGAGTGGCGAAATCCTCAGGGCTATCATGTTCCTCACTGTTGTAGCGACCAGACCTCAAACAGTCTGATCTCTGTACTTTAGTGTCATCCCTGGATTAGTAATGCTGACATGCACATTACTTGAAGGATTTATAACAGATTAACAATCACACACTTATTACATCGAATGTCTCAAAAGAGAACTTATTACAATAAATATGGCTTAAGGCCATCTAATAACGATAACAGCGGAAGGCTTGGAAGATAAGTGAGTCCATCAACTCCAACGACATCACTGAGTATAGAACCACGACCTAAAAGCACCTTACTCGTCGTCTGAAAAGTCTGCAACATGAACGTTGCAGCCTGAAAACGGGTCAGCACATGGAATATGCTGGCAATGTAACACATAGAGAGTAATGAAAGAATAAAGCTATACTACATGCATATATGGCTGGTGGAAAGCTCTATGGTTACAGTTTTCTCATAAAGCCAATTTTTCCCTACTGCAATGGAATACATTTTTATTTAACTATCATGGTGGTTGTTGAACATTGATAAGATAGACATCCTCTCAATCCCAATTAAGCATTATCATTAAAACCCAACAATATTAATTAAAGTAACATGATGAGATTCACATGATAATCCAAGTACCAGATACTCAAGACGTCCATAATCGGGGACACGGCTAACCATGATTAGTTTATACACTCTGCAGAGGTTGCGCACTTTTCCCCACAAGACTCGATCACCTCCGTTTGGATTCTCGCACAACATGATGTTTGAGAAACGAATGACCGAGACATAGTCTTTCAGAAGCGCTAGCACCTTACGATCGGGTAGACAGTACCAACCTACATCCCCTACATCTGCTAGTCTACCACTATAAGAGTTCGCACGACTTAGTCAACTATGATAGAGCCCATAGTAGCTTGTGGCTGCACACGGAAGTTTCTAGTATGAATAATCTGATGATCCCTTTGAGCCTGGGTGGCGATCCATAAAGAAAAACGGGCAATCGCTGGAATACCCAGGTGCCTCAATCCACCCAAATGTGTGTTTAAGTTGCCACCTTAAATAAACCATTAATTTAACAATCTCACATCTGTCATGGATACACTCACCCAATCCATGTCTACTAGTATAGCATGGCATAACAAGCAAACGTAGAAGTAACTCCCAAGGGTTTGATAATAAAACAGGTAATAGGTACTACCTCATCTACTTCCCAAAACCCACATATTAATCAGATCCTAATCATGCAATTGTTTGAGGATTGATCTAATGCAATAAAAACTGGGTAGTAAAGAGGTATGATCAAAGTGTTACTTGCCTTGCTGATGATCCACGAAACCTAGAGATTCAAAGTAGCAAGCGACGCACTCCGGGTACTCTATCGCAAACAAACAAGCATACAATAAGTACTCATCTAATGCATGGGTAAAACTCAAATAAGAGATCTAACCAGAAAGTTCAACTGAAGAACTCCGGTTTGCAAAAAGAATCAAATCGAACGAAGCAATGAAAATCAAACGGTGAAACAAACAAACTTAGTTTACTAATCTGGATCTAAGTCAAATTTTAGAGAAGCAAAATCTTGTTTGAGTAGGTTAAACGGAAATAGGGTTTCGAGACAAAACTCCAGGCGCTTGAATCGCCTGATTCCGATAAACAGGCGAAAAGTTATACTAGAACGAAAATCGGATCAGAAATCGCGATCAGAAATAACCGCGGAAAAATCCAAGAAAAAGAAAAACTAACGAACAGATTAACGAACGGAAGTTCATTAATTGAAACTAAACGGCGAATTCGTCCGTTAAAACGAACGAACGGGTGAATGCTCGCTAAAAAAATAAACCGGGAAAAAAATAAAACCGATCTATTTCTAAAAAAACGAATCTAGGGTTTTCTAAAAAACCGGATCGGTTTCTTTTGAAAACCAGGGCGGCGGGGCGGCTACCTCGGCTCGGCTCCGGCGGGGTTCTGGTGCGGCGGCGGGGCGGCATGGGGTGGCGGGGCTGCATCGGCGGCGGCGGGAGGCGGCGGCTCCTGGCGGCGGCGACGGCTGCTACTG